>NC_059113.1:42607332-42943894 GCF_020740685.1 Jaculus jaculus | reverse complement strand
CTGATTGGAACCTGTGTGACTACAGAAAGTTGGAATGTTGCAAACCCAGAGCCAAATTATCTTGGGTTATCTGTAGCCTTAGAAATAGCTATTCTTTGTCCACCTCTATGTCTGACCTAACATCATTGTTACTATCAGGTAAATCCTTTAGACTATACCAACCAACCCTTAGCTCCCATCAACTAAAAAGCTAAGACTGTCATAAGATAGCTTCTGTTACCTATAGCAGATTTCCTTGCTTTGTTGCAACCCACATATCTGATGTTTCCAGCAATGTATTTTAAAGTGCTTTGATTTATGACTTTCTTTTATCCTATATCTATACAAGCTTCATGAGACTGTTCCCCTGTTGTAATATGGTGCTTGCTATATCCTGTATATATGTTTTCAGATCAGAGTCACTCATTTGTCTCTGCAATAAACTCTTTTATTCCCTTTGAGGTTAGAGTTGTGTTCTTTAAATCATTTTTTTATTTTAATTTTTATTTATTTGAGAAAGAGGGAGAGAGAAAATGAGCCTGACAGGACCTCTAGCTGCTGCAAACAAACTCCAGACACATGTTCCACCTTGTGCATATGGCTTATGTGGGTCCTGGGGAATCAAGCCTGGATCTTTTTTTTTTTAACTTTTTTTAATTTTTACTTATTTATTTGAGAGCGACAGAGACAGAAAGAAAGACAGATAGAGGGAGAGAGAGAGAATGGGCGCACCAGGGCTTCCAGCCTCTGCAAACGAACTCCAGACACGTGCGCCCCCTTGTGCATCTGGCTAACGTGGGACCTGGGGAACCGAGCCTTGAACCGGGGTCCTTAGGCTTCACAGGCAAGCGCTTAACCACTAAGCCATCTCTCCAGCCCAAGCCTGGATCTTTTGACTTGGAGGCAAGCACCTTAACCACTAAGACATCTCTCCAGGCTGAGAGTTGTAGGGGTTTTTGTTGTTGTTGTTGCTGTTGTTATTTGTTTTTGGTTTTTCAAGGTAGAGTCTCACTCTAGCTCAGGCTTACCTGGAATTCACTATGTAGTCTCAGGGTGGCCTCAATTTCTTGGCGATCCTCCTACCTCTGCCTCCTGAGTGATGGGATTAAAGGTGTGAGCCACCACACCCAACTGAGTTGCGTTTTTATCTGGAAATCATGTCATTCCAAGATTGTGCAGCATCACTCGGGCTTATCCTCATTCTAATTTTCACAGTTCCTTCAGGGTATTAGCTCCTGGCACTGGACCACTCCTGCAAGACCTTTTATAGCTGCCCATGGTCTTCCTAGAGGCTGTTGCTGTCCAACATCTGGACCCCCTGTGAGCCTATAGTCATGGCCTGGTTTCATCTCTTTCTCCTTAGCTTCTCTTGGTTCACAGCAGACCACAGTGCAGCCACATTAGCTGTGCTCCCAGCCTCCAAACTTGCCGTGAGTTGTCTCTGCCTGAAATACCTGGGTACAGCCTGTTGTGGCCTCCAGGGCTATCCCCTAATCACACCACATACCAGAGAGGCCCAACTCTCCTGAAGAACACATGGTTAGGGGCAAAACACTAAATGTTATTGGAGGTTAATTTCTAAGTCTTTACTATAAGCACCCTTTGATGTTTTTGTGGGGAGGGGACTGGAATGTTTTTGTTTACTCAGTGAATGAGGTAAATTTTCTAGGGAAGGCCAGTCTGCCTCTTTATTGACAGCTGACAGATCCTTCCCTCATATCTGGATGCCTTGGGTCTGTACAACTGCAGCTAAGATCCGAGGATGCAAGCATCCAACATAGGGAAGCTAGCTATACTAGCTGGCTTGGAAGGCATCAAAGCTTGCTCTAATCTGAGCATCCAGACCTTTAAGTCTCTAGTTCTCAGGAATACAGTTATAACTGCTGAGGTTTAAAAGCCTGGTCTCTGAGCCTCTGGCACTCAGGAGCTCAGAGTTGTCAACACAGAACAGGTTCTTCTGGCTTGTTCCTCATTTCCATCTGAGTAGAGCAGTCTGGCCCCCGCTGTTTATGAAGGTGGTAGTTTTGCTGCCATCTGGGTGGGGATCCATGTTGGACACCTCAAAGAGCATCTCATACATCTCTTCCACTCTCACAGACAGAACTCAACAACTGATGCCTTCTAATGCTTTTCTGTTATCCATCACTTCCCTGAATCCAGACCTCTGACCCTTTAAACACAAATAAAAATGTATTTGTATTTTGCCAAATGAATGACCAGTAACATGGACAGATACTGAGAGTTAAAGACACTGGCAAGGGGCCACCAGAGATAGACAGACAGAGAGCACACAGGACCACCTGTTCCTCAGTGCAAGTCAGGCTCCAAAAGGAGCCTAAGATGCTGGTTATAGACTGCCAATACTCCAGCTTGATCTACTGACAAGAGTATGGTCAGCAGGTTTCAGGAAGCCCTTTAATTGTTAACAACAGTGCAAGGAGCCAAAAGACCAAAGTCTCTTCATTCACTATAGTGGCCTGCCTCTATAAGCAGTGGAGAGGTCACTAGGGCCTAGCTAATTTGTTCCCAATGGCATCAGACTAGAGCAGACAGCCAGGAGAAAATTCAATGGGAAGGCCAGCCAGAGAAAGAGTATCTGTCTGTCCAGCAGCCTTACTACCCTCCCTACAAAGAAGGGACAATGGGTACTTCTCTGTCTGTTTTTTCTGTTCTATGTTGGACAGAGGGTAAACTGTGAAGGGCAGGACCTGTGGAAGAAAGTGTCTTGTGTACTGAGTGTGGCTCAGGGCTCAATGATGTCATGATAAAAGTCCCTGGGAGGACAAGGAGCTAGGGAGTGGGGGAGGGACAGGAAAAATACAGAGAGAAAACAGGAAACTGCAAGGCAGATGCTTGCAAACTCTGAAGTGCTTTTATTTCCTAGGAGTTCTGTCCTGGCTGTCCTGGGTATTGGAAGGACCCTGAAGGGCTCTGTGGCCTGTGGAGATCCGGGCAGGCCTGTTTCACTGTTGTTACAGATAGGAAGTAGGAGTAAGGTAGCCCTCATTTTTAGGAATCTAGTCAGGGTTACAGGCCCTAAAGAAATAAACATGTCTACATCTCCTGACAGCTGATGAACATGGAGATTTTATAATAAATTGAATATTACTAACAATAAGTCCAGAGAACAGAGCCTAGTGGCTGAAATTCCAAAATCGTTGACTCACCAAGATGTTAGATGACTCCCAGCCTTTTTCTGGCGGGGAGGAGGGGGTCTTTTACTTTCTTGTAACTCTGGTTCTTTCTCCTTCTAGGAACATTTTGGAAGAACCCATATACTTGCCTAACTCATCAATCTGTCAAAAGCCCCAACATACAGTTAAAGAACCATCCCAATCCACCCTGACTTTATGTCTAATTCTCATCTCTAAGCGTATAAGGACCCCTGATGCAAATCACCAAGCAGTTAACAGCTTGGGCTCCCTTCCATCTTGAGGTTTTTGTGCTTTACTTTCTAAAAGTAGAATCTTACTTAACTTGACCATTTGCCATGTCTGCACTCGTCACAAACTTGAGAGCCACTCTCTTGGGAGTATTTGAGTGTCCTGTGCTCTATTACAGCTGAGCTAAGCCAGTCCAGAGCTAAAAAAAAAAAAAAAAAAAAAAAAAAAAAAAAAAAAAAAAAAGTCTCTATCATTCTCAAAAACCATAATATTACCATGCATGCTGTAGATTCCTATACTGGGGCTTTGAAGCACTGAGAGATGGTTGTAAAACACATGTCCCTAATGTCCCATGGTCCATTTCACACCAAAGGAAGCTGACTGGGGCAATCGAAGGGGCTTCCTACATGAAAAGACAAAGTCTCCAAACTTCAGTCACAAAGTCACATAATATCTCAAGAGTAAACATATCTAAACAGCAACTGTGGCATGGTGACTATTTAACTCTTGACATAAGAATTCCCCATTAATCTCATGAAAGAAAGAATATTTATGAATTCAAGGACTTTCTACCAAGTTACCTACCTATTTTTTTTTTTCCAGTGACGTCTGTTGTCTGAAACCCAAGAGGAAATATTAGATTAGAGTCTGTTAACCCACATGCAGATGTTGCAGGAACTGTTCCTGGAGAAATATAAACAAGCATCTGCTCACTCCATATAGGGCGCCAAAGACAGACTGATGTGGTAATTCCACTCACCGTCTATCTTAGAGACCAATGAGCTTACTGTGCTTACTTATAGGAGTGTTGGTGAGGAGTTATCTAAAGTAGCATGGGTGAGCCAAAGTAGATGCACCACTATGGATAGCAACTTCCACATGGCTGCATGGATGAATTAAGTGACCTTCTACCCTCTATACATTCCAGTATCTCCCAAGACCATGTGCAGCTGGTACACAATTACATACAGATAGCAGGGAGGTACAGGATGGAGTGGCCCAGATCTCAGATGAGGCTCTAATGACCCTCTTTCAACAGGCTGGATCTCAAGGGTCCCTTGTGAGTAGTCACAGATGCTCTGATGAAGATGCAGGACAACATTCTACATGGCAGTGTATTTAAGTGATGATGTGATACTGAAACATGCTGATGAACAAGATGCGTATTTGTGACACATTAATTTATCCTTAGATTGTAGATGTAAGAAAAGTTTTATCATTAGTGTTTAGGTTTCAAAGAATCTCCAAATTATGTTATGAAAACAGAAAATGCTCTGTTAGACTACACTGATGTGGTTAACGTGACATTTGTAGGAAAACAGATTTTAAGTGTTAATCTGTCTCTGTTCCCATCCCCACTCCCTGCTGAACTACTCCCTCTGCTCCAAAACTAAGGTTTCTTACACTCGTCAACCTTGGCCTGCAGAGCAAATGGCTTTACAAGAACACAGGAGTTTAAGAAAATAAACATGGCAGGGTGAGAACTTATTTCTGGCAAATAATATGCTAGGTCTGGAAATCTCCATGACAAGGACATGTTCCATAAGTTTGACCAGCCATCAGGTTTTTTAAAATATATATTTTTATTTTATTTATTTCACAGAGAGGGAGAGAAGCAGGGGGAGAGAGAGAGAAATGGGCACACCAAGTCCTCCAGTCACTGCAAACAAACTCCAGCTGAATGAACCACCTTGTGCATCTGGCTTACGTGGGTTCTGGGAAATTGAACCTGGGTACTTCAGCTTCACAGGCAAGTGCCTTAACCACTAAGCCGCCTCTCCAGGCCCAGCCATCAGTTTCTTAACGTGTATAAAATGTGAAATCTCCCATCTCTATAATGGCTTACGCTTCATCGAAGTTTTACTAGAATGATCCATTCTGAGGATGACACCGAGTTTACTTTTCATGCTTGGGGATGTAGTGATGTTCATGCTGTAGCATGAAAGCAGCAGCACTGGGCTCCATGTGCCCATGGGGGATGCTCTGGGATGCTCGGGCACTGTTACTCTTGTGGACAGCTGACACCAAGGCCTTCATGTCTGCAGCAGAACCAGAGCCCACAGCCCCTGATCATTCTAACTTAGGTGGGGTTTTTGTTGTTGTTTGTTTTTTTTCCCTTCTAGGTAGGGTCTCACTCTAGCCCAGGCTGACATTCACATAGTGAATTCCTCATCCTGGTATTGAATTCACAGCAATCCTCCTACCTTTGCCTCCCAGGTGCTGGGATTAAAGGTGTGCGCCACCATACCAGGATCACTTAGGTTTTGATAGCTCTGCTTAGTATCCAGATTCGATTTCTTTCATGAGAGCTGTTTTGGGTTCTGGTTTCTTGTATGTGTGTACATGTACGTGTGTGTGTGTGTGTGTGTGTGTGTGTGTGTGTGTGTGTGTGTGCATGTAGAGGCCAGAAGTTAATGTTATAAACTGTTAGAATTTTCCTCAACTGCTTTCCATCTTATTTTTTGAAACAAGGTCTTTTGTTGAACCCAGAGCTCACCAATCAGGCTTTGCCAACTAGCCAACAAGCCCCAGGCATTCTCTTGTTTCTGGCTTTACAGGCTAAGCCAACTTCCAAGTACCTGTGTTTTGTTTTCCTAAGTTTATACGTAAGTGTTAGGAAGCACACTTTGTTCCAATGCATGTCTGTTATTCAGAGTGTGCCACTTACTCCTTCTGCTTGGTCTAGTTCTGGTATGGCATCCACTACACATGCACGCACATATGCACACATGTGTGCACATGCACACCCCCCACACACACACACACATCCTTGCTCTGAGCTGTTGGCTCCCTGCAACACTTGACTAGTGTCTGCAGCTCAACCTGGTCTCCTTGTTTGGGTCACTGACTGGAATATATAATTTTATACACCTGTGTATATGAAGAGTCCACTTAGAAACTTCCTGTACAAAATACATGATTTCTTTCTATAAGAATTAAGAGATTAGAGTTAATATAGTATGTGAACAAATATAAATTATTTTATTGTTTAATTGTTGAAGATTAATCCCCAGATCAGAAACTTTTAGAGAAAAATGAATGAATTTGACAAGCAAAAAAAGGATTGCTAGTCAACAAAAAATCCCCACCCAAAAAGCTAGTTTGTCAGTGGGAGAATACATTTTACATCTCTAAAGTAAGAAAAGTGGTAATATTGGGCTGGACAAATGGCCTACCCATTAAAGCATTTGCCTGAAAGCCTAAGGACCCAGGTTCAATTCTTCAGAACCCATATAAGCCAGATACACATGATGGTGCATGTGTCTGGAGTTCATTTGCAGTGGCTAGAGGTCCTGGCACACCCATTCTGTGTCTGTCTCTCCCTCCCTCCCTCCCTCCCCCCCCCATAAATAACTGAATAAAATATTTTTTTTAAAGTGGAAATATCTAAAAATGACAAGAAACTATAAACAAACAGAAAACACCTAGCATCACATCTAGTAAAAAAAAAAAAAATCATTCTGATTTATTTACAAAATCCTGAAACTCAACAGAGAGGACACTTGCTCTCTGAGATGTTCAGGTTCAATGATTCTATTGCAGAAGAAAATGCTTAAGAGAAACCTAGACAGACCAACAGCAACTTCAGGCTGCTGAGTTTCATCTTGCGCTCACTTTCCTTTTCTCCATGAAGAGATGAAGGTTTGAAAGGAAAAATGAGGACTGGGGAGATGGTTCAGTGGATAAAGTGCTTGCCATGCCATCGTGAGGACCTAAGTTCAAATCAGCATGCTCCTGAGGTCCCAGTGCTGAGAAGGTGGAGATAGGATTTCTGGGGGTTGCTGGCTAGCTAGTCCAGCCAAATGAGTGAGTTCTTGGTTCAGTGAAAGAGCCTGTCTCAAAAAATAAAATGCATGGTGTTGACACCCAACATTGACCTCTAGCCTCTACAAACATACATACCCACATGCATGCAGACTCTCACACACAAGCCCCCACAAATACAAACATGCATAAACGAGTGCATGCACATCCACATGGGAAAATTATGTGCAAAGACCCTTTACAAGTTAACAAGTTTTCACTCCAAGGTTACATTAAACTAGTCAAAGAAGTGTTTGGATCACAGATTTCTCTCTGATTTCCAGTATGCTGCAAGCTTGGTGTCTGCTGAGACAGGTCTTGGGGAGCTAAGGAAGACAGAAGACAGCATGGACCTGGGCTTGGAAAGGAGCTGGGTGGTGACTTTCTGAACATGGTGAGAATGTGACAGCCATACTTACTGTCTTTGGTGGCAGTAAGTATGACCCCAACACACAGAACTAGCAGCATCATCGGCTCCAGGCAATGGCTCCAGGTCTCCATCACTGAGCCGCCTGTCCCCAGGAATTCTTCTCAGGCATAGAGCTAACCAGTCTATGTGCCCTGGTGGTCCAAGACTGCTGCCAGCCTCTCCTTTTCCAATGGAGACGATGGTGACTGGGGTCAGAGTCAAGACTAGTGAGCCTAGAAAACCTGGAGTCTCATTAGAGAAGTGGCATTTAACATTTAACCTAACCCACCCCCCACACCCTAAACCAGTGTGCTGGTAGCCTCAAGGCTCCAGCAAGCTCTGGACCTCTGCAGTTCCCTCCTGTCATACACAGGAAATGCCTCTCTTCTACAGACAAGCATCTCCTGCTAGGGAACCAAGCATGCACCTGTCTACAGGAGGCAGAATGGGGGTTGCCCTCACTTTCCTTCCAAGAAAGGAATGTGGCACCCTTCCCCCCATGTTGGGCTCTTCTTGGGGTCTGCCTCTGTGAGAGCAGCCTTGTGGTCCTCTGGGGTTTGTGGACTCCCTTCCCAGAAGCTTCTGCCCAGACTGGTGAATGTGATCCCAGCGCATTCTCACGGCACCGGGCATAAGCCAACCCTGTACCAACCATCCATCACCGACACCAACACATGTGCCTCTGGGTCCACTCTGCTCAGCTGCAGAGCCTGTCCTTGTTGTTGTCAACTTCCGGAGGGTGGCAGGCAACCATGTGGTATAGATGCCCCCTCACTCGTGCACTGTGGAATCCCAGTGGTAATGTGCCATGCTCATGGAAGGGGTACCAGGGAGCTTTCTTCAGAGCCCTTTTCAAGGGAGTGTGGGTGATTGATGTGCCTGTATGTATCTTGTGCCTGTATGTATCTTGTTTTAAGATGTTTAAACATGCTAGGACTCACTGCTGGGAAGAGACACCTCTCCCTTCCCCACAGGTTCAGCCAGTTTCTAGGGGACAGTGGCACAGGTTTGGCCAACACATTGTCCCTCCAACAGAGCAACCCATTCTGGGTGAGGATCCACCCACCTTTCTCTGAATCTCAGATGTTAACCCATGGTTTCTATTCCCACATCACCCTGCACCAGGGCCAGGCAATTAAGAAACCATAGTCGGTCAAATCTGTCCAGCCTGAACTTTCTGCTCTGCCTTGTCTTGTTCTCCATAGAAGCCCCACAAAGGCCTGGGCATTTTTGTTCTGCCCTGGCCACCACCACCACCATAGCCCTGTGGACATCACCCCTCCTGGGACCTGTGGGGTAATAAGCCTCTCCCCCCAGTCTTCCTCAAAGCCAAGTTTACTTCACCATTCTGCACATAACCTGTGCCTCCCTCCCCAACATCAGCCTCTCCCAGAAGCAGGGGAGCACCAAAGTTGTCTGGCTGACCAAGGGGATAGATTAAGAGAGGGAAGGGGAAGGGGCATCCTGAGGTTGCTGCAAGCGT
The DNA here is from genome assembly GCF_020740685.1 of Jaculus jaculus. NCBI lineage: Eukaryota > Metazoa > Chordata > Mammalia > Rodentia > Dipodidae > Jaculus > Jaculus jaculus. The sequence goes on along the minus strand of NC_059113.1, from coordinate 42,934,836 downwards.
CCAGACACACCCTAATAGAGAGATTCTAAGCTAGGGGGATTCTCTGCAGCCATTGAGCCAGGCAGGGTGACACCAGTCTTGGGTCTTACAGGCCACATTGGACTCAAGTTCCTACAGGGACACACACCATCTGGTGTCCTGCTGCTCAGAGGGAGGAGAAAGCAAGGCGTGATTTCAGGAGCAATGGTAGTTTCCACATGGTTTATTTCATCTTGGCATAGGTGACAAACACACAGCTTTTACATACAGTATTTATGCCTAGGATTTTAAAACTCAACATTAGTAACAGAGCTGCGTACTGGGTAACAGTTGGCCTGACTCTGCCTTAGACAGGTGTAACTCTTCTTTAGTAGATGGCAGCATGTGAGTACTAGCTAGTGGTACTAGTAAGAGCTTTACCAAGCATTGGGGAAGTTTCGACCTCACATTAGGACACATCTAGACTGTGACTTCAAAATGCTCAACAGAGCCATGCAAAGCTGCTTCCAGGACCTGTCTCCTGAGTGGTCCTTCAGCCTCACATGGTCCAGACCTCTTTATGGATATGGGGAATAAGAGCATAAATGTGGATGCTGAAATAAATTCAGATGCAACTAGAATACGTGCACATGTCCAACTTTTAGCTCAGGCCAGTATACCACAAAAGGGGGTTAGTTAAGAAATACTCCCAAAATAAAATTTTAAGGAAGCATATGAAATAAAACACAACATAGACTAGCACTCTGGCTTACATTCACCTGTAAGACCATGTCCAGAGTCTACCTTGACTTTGGCAGAAAGGAGCAGACCCTTAAAGACATTCAATTTCAAAATCACCAGATAGCAAGTTTCCTCGGTGATCAACGTTACACAGCTGCCACCAAAGTTACTAAAGGGAAGCCAGAAACTAATAGAAATGGAGCAGTAATTTATTCCCTATATATGTGTAGCAAAACTGACATAGATAAGAATTTTAACTTAGTAGTAAACAAAATTTCCACAGAATTCACTTTTTAAAGAAACATTTGCCATTAATAATTTCCTCCGAAATTGAATCATGAGGTTCCAAGAACATGAGGCTGCCAGGAGTCAACACCAAGTGTGGGGCTTGTCTCATGCCAAAGTGCAAAACAGAATGAAAAGAAATACTTAGCTTGTTGCCTTGAGTTCCAAGTGAACTTTGACAATATGACTGTCATTGCATGTCACCAAAGGGCCGGGTTTTTATATGTGTCACACTTTCCCCTTAAAATGGCACTCACTGCTCTTTCAAATACTTGGCAATGCCAGCGTGCAAGGGTTAATTTTCTGAGTACTGCAGATGATGTCCCAAGCACATTAGCCTCATTTGACTCTTGTAACTGATGGTCAAGACTATATTTCCTAAATGGAGATATTTCTGACTCAGGATGCTATGTGGAATATGAAAGGCTCTATCTCAAGATCATACAATGAAGGCCAATCTAACACTATTCCCCCAATCAATACCCATTTGTTGGATTGGTGGTACCCTTGGCTTACACCCCTAGAAACCAACCCTCAAGAGCAAAACTCACCATTCATATAATGACCTATCAGGCCCTCTGGCATCTGTTTTCAGATAATATTCCTATTTAGAAATAGGACAAATACGATTCTATGTTTTCCAAACAAATGGCCATACATCCATTAATGACTCTTGAATTAATGTATTCATCCTTTGACTTGTTCTTTGAGTTTCCTGTGTATACTGTGTGATAAGAGAATGTGCCAATCTCCACAGGAAGGTGCCCCCATCTGGTCTGGTGTGGGACCTCCTTCATTATGGGAAATGAAGAACTAATACACAGCTGGGCACAGGGCTGCATATGGCTGCCCACCCCTGACTCCCAGCACTCTATGCTCTTGGGGGGAAATGTCACTCCAGAGGCCCAATTTCAATAGTAAGTATCACAAGAATAACTTCGCAGGCAAAAATCACAGTGACAGCGTTTATGAATCTGATACTTAAGTGAAAATATGGACCCGTTTCATATAAAAATTTTAGCACTAGTAATAATCTTCTAGAGAAAAATGTACCATATATAAAATGTACATTATCCATTGCCTCTGCTATAGCATTTCTTCTACTACTGTTTCTCCAGTACACACCTATAAAAAAATAAGCCAGGCTATATGAAATTTGTTTTTCTTTTTTATGATTAACCAAGTCACCAAGACATCTTGGTTTATGAGTAATCATGAACACATAGCCACCAGAATGCATGTGAGCAATAACCATAAATTCCATTCCCCTGGGTCATGCATGAGATTCAATCATTTCTAAGCACACTTCACTGGACCTGTCAGAACCACAAACTCTAAACTGATTAACCTATTTCCATTACCCACTCTCCAACCCTGGGTTAGCAAGCAGATTGTGTTAGGGACAAATGCACAACTTTATCTAACTCTGTTCCAGTAACATTCCATATATCCTAGTATTGTTAATAAAGAAATGGGTTGGATCTGGAATCCAAATCGGTTTGTGAGGATGGATTTGGTCCTTAAATGCTTTAAGTAAACAGGAAGCTCCGCATGTTCATATTTGAAAAGTCAATCATGCTAAAATGAGAGGGAAAATGATTTTTGACCTTGTCAAAGTAGTGAGTCTCCTGCCCATTATACATGGGATTTTTTTGAGCTTACAATTAGATAAATGTCACTTACTTTATAAACTAAATTCACTATACATGTCTTTTTTCCTTGTCACATTTCTCCACAAGCTCCCTCATGTTAGACTGAAGACCATAAAAGTTAATCTCCCTCATCAGAATGAGAGAAGATATGACCAAGGAGAGGCTTGAAAGTGCTCCTGCACCATTTGCTTCTACAACTGGCACTTTTATGTTTCAAGTTTTAATGTTCTCATTTTAGGAACAGAATTCCCTTTTAGTTCCTTCATCCTAAAACAGGCAAGTGTATGAATATGCCCAGCAGCTGTCACAGGGTCCTTTTAAAGCAGAACATACCTTTGCCTTGCCTGTGTGCTGCCTGCTAACATTTTTCTCATCCAAGACTTAAAATCCAGATGACAGTAAATCACCACTCTCTTTACTAAGTAAGGCCCTCTTCCTAGATAACAGAGCTCCACCCAGACAGTAGAGGCCCGGCTCAAGGCCACATGGCCCAGCTATGTGTCTAGTTTGGCACAGGGAACATTTCCAATGCTTTGGGGGCTAGAAGCCATATTGGTCATCAAAGATTTTACCTTCTATGCCTGGAAAATTACCTTTTATTTTTTTCTGCAGTGGAGCCTCACAAAACTTGAGCACACGGTGGAACCAATTTTAAGTAAGTCACCAAGATTTTAATTTCTCAGTTATAATTTTAAACTACAATCCAGCCTACTTTATGGACCACTTTGGTCAGGGGCCTTGTCACTGGTGAGAAGAGAACTGTGTAGGCACAAATTTGGAGGGAGGAAGAAATCCCTCCTCACCCTACTACACCTGTATCCACCCTGACACCTGAGGCCACCCTGACCTTGCCTTCATCTGTAGCCTCCACGTCTCCCTCATTCACCGTGCTCTCTTATTTGCACCAGTCCTACACCTTATGCCATAGACCCCACTAAAAGGGAAGCAAAAAGGAATCCAGAGCGGGGAAGCGGTGCTTAAAACATTGCAGTAAAAATATCTTTAGGGCTAGCAAAGCTCCTGCTTTCAAAGCATTTGCATGATGTAGCGTGGCCAGCAGCCCATCCTACCCTCTCCCTCCTTTCCTGTGCCCCCCCCCATCGTCCTCCCCTTCCCATTGAGACCACAGCTGATGGAGACTGCTTCTTTGGCTCCACAGCTGCCTAAAGGAGGAGATGCCAAGTTGACCTCACCCTAAGCCCCATCTTGCTCCCCGCGGTCTGGCTTCTCTGGCAGATTGAGCACAAAGGGGAAAAGTACCCCCCTGACATCCAAGGGGGCTCCGAGGGGCTCGGGCTCAAAGCTGCCACCGGGTCCCACGTCGCTGCTGCCAGACTCGGTGTCCTGCGAAGGCACAAAGCGCCAAGTGCCCATACGGTTCACGCAATAGATGGTGCCATCCAGGGCAGCGCAGCGGAAGGGCTGCAGGCCTGCGGGAGAGCCTGGTGGCCGCAGGTGAGCGGCGCACTGGCTCCACTGCTTAGCCAGGCAGTGGTAGCGGAAGACGCTGACCCCTCCAGCAGGCCCGACAGCGGCTTGCATGTCTCCCCGGCTCCCACTGAGGTCGAAGCGATAGAGGAAGCCGTCCAGGGCCACCATGTCAGCGGAGCGCTCTCTGCTGCTGTTGCACGGACACTCCTGCCACTCATCCCTCCGGGGATCGTACTTGAGCAGGCGGTAGAAGAGGGAACCCCCAGACACGTAGATCTCGCCGTTGCAGGTGGCGGCCTCATGTGCCACGGCGAAGGCGCCTCGGGGTAGTGGGGCCACGGCACTCCAGCGGTCTGCGCGCGGGTCATAGCGCTCCACGCTGAGCAGACACTCCCCACCCACGGCGTACAGGTGCCCGTCCAGAGCCAGCAGCTGCACCTGCGAGCGTGCCTGGCGCAGCGGCCTCACAGTGCTCCAGCTGTCGGTGGCTGGGTTGTAGCAGAAGACCTGGTCGGAAGGTCGCGCTCGGCCGTCTGGGCCCGCAGGCGCCACGCCCCCGGCCACGAAGAGGTAGTTGAAGAGGACGCAGAGGCCGCAGCCCCGCGCCGGTGCGCCCTCGGGCAGGCGCGTCAGCTCGCGCCACTCTCCAGCCGCCGAGTGATAGCAGTAGATGGCTGCGTCCCCGCGCGCCTCCGCGTCCCCCGACGGGCTCTGCGGACGACTGCCAGAGCGCTCCCCGGCCAGCCCGAGCGCGGCGGCCAGCAGGCAGGCGCGACCCGCGCACAAACGGCGGCGCAGCAGCAGATCGCGCTCCGCACCGGACAGGCGGCCGAAGACGGCGGGCTCGCGCAGCACCTCCAGGTAGTGGTCGCTCATGAAGCGGTAGGCAGCGTCGCGCAGTTCGTTGAGCCGCTGCCGCTTGGCGGTGCTCAGCACCTCGTAGCAGTTAGCCAGGCTCAGCTGCGGCGCCACGGCGTCGGTGGCGCGCTGCGCGGCCCCGGGCAGCTGCAGGCGGCGCGCTCCGGCCACCACCTCGGCCACGTTGTCGGGCCGCACGCCCGCCATGCGCCCGCTGTACGCGTCGGCCAGCAGCAGCCGCAGCGCCGCGAAGCTCACTCCCTGCACCCTCAGCACGTCCCGCGACGCGCGCGCACGGAAGTAGTCGCTGCGCGCCGCCAGCACCGCCTTGTGCGCCCGCAGCCGGTGACCGGACACCTCGATTACCAAATCGGGCTCCCCGTGAGCGGATCCGACCCCGAGCGACCAGGGCAAAGGCTCCCCGAGTTCTTCCACGCACTCGGACTCCACGGGGCGCGCGCGTTCGTGGCGGGACTCGGGCTCTTCCGGGGACGCGGGCTCTTCCGGGCGCGCGCGCTCCTCGGGGGACGACGCGGCGCCCGCGCAGCTCACTTCCCACTGCGTCTCCACCACGCGCTGCTCGGTGCGGCTGGAGGGAGGGGAGGCTGCGTCGCCCTCAGCCGCCGAGGCTAGAGACTGCGGCGGAGAGTCATCCCCGGAGCTGAAGCACAGGGACGCGCTCAGACTGCAGGGTGTCTGCGCCGCCGGGGATGCAACGCCCTCCTCCTCTGCGGCCCGCAGAGGCGGGCTGTCCTCGCCCGGAGCCCCAGGCTCGGTCCCGTGGACGCAGTCGTCCCCCGGGTAGAGGACACAGGGCGCCACCGAGTTCTCCATGGGCGGTCTTGTATCCTGTCCCGCAGGCCCTCTGCTCGCTCAGCTGCACATGACTGGTGGAGACCCGAGCTGTACCCTGGGGTCTCTTGGCTGCACACTCTTTTCCTGGCTCAGGATCAGATTTCACATTTATCACACTTTTTTTTTTCTCTTGCACACGCCTTTCCCTTCTTGCCCCTTTTCACTGACTTCTCTCCCGTGAGGAGGGCGCGCCCAGCTCAAAATGAACTTTTGAATGCAGAAACTTCAGCACAGGCTACATCTGCTGGGATGGAGGTGACCCAGCTTGGTGCCAGCGCTCTGTACTGCTTGTAGTCTAAGCACTGAACAGCCTGAGCTGCCCTGCTGCTCCTCTGTGTAACTGGGGTCAGGTGCATGACCTTCATTTGAGCCTGTGTGTGCCCCCTCTGTCTCACTGCATCACATCCTTGTTACCCCAGAGCCAACAAATACCACAGGGGCTGTGGCCATCTTTACAACTTTGCCTTCAACTCCATTTTACTGACCCTTCCTCCCTTTGACAACCACTGTGCAGCCAGAAATAAGCTGCGGGGGGAGGTGGTCATGTGGCTGTGTCCTTTTTTGTAGGGGTGCCTCCACCCTGTCGACCTGGAGACCCACTCCACTTACAGGGTGGGTGTCAGTTTCTGCACATCTGAGGCCTTCCTCATTTGTCTTGGAGCCTGCCTCTATTGCTTCCTTTTGTCGATGTCAAGTGCCTCTGTATCATTCTCCATCCTCTTGTTCCTGTTCCTTGGAGAGAAAAGGGGAAGAGTTCATTTTCATTGCTGAGTGATGTGGTTTTTGTGCCAGTGAGCCCAGCCACAGCCCCTCCCTTAGTTGCAGATAACATTCAGTTCCCAGTCAAGGACATGTTGACTTCCACCACTGGAGAGTGACGAATGATATATGCTTCTCTCCTAACTTTGAGGACTAAGGGCTCCGTTTAAGTAATTGGTGCTAGTAAATGTAGCCTTAACTACTTTGAAACTGAACTCAATGAAACGGCTAATTCTGTACAGGTCAAAAGTAGATATCAACCCTTTACATTTTCAACATCATAGAATGTATGTGTAGAATCAAACACTTTTATGGAGGGCTGGAGAGATGGCTCAATGGTTTAAAATGCCTGCTTGTAAAGCTTGACAACCCAGGATTGGATTCCCCAGTACCCATGTAAAGGCAGATGCAAAGTGGCCACGTGCACCTGGAGTTCATTTGCAGCAACAAGAGGTCCTAGCATGCCCATATTCATTCACAGACACACACTCTCTCCCTCTCAAATAAATAAATAAAAATATTTTTAAAAACTTATTGTGAGAAAGTACAGCAGGGCTACACATTAATCAGTGACAGTCCTCTTGGACATTTCTGAGCAGCTATATCAAATTCAGGTACGATAGTTTGTCAAAAGATGCTAAGATGCTACTCTAAAATCATCCTCCCGCAAGAACCCCAGGATCCCACCACCTACACCTGTGGTCATGCCTGGAGTCACACCTGAAAAGACATTATTAGCAAACAGCTTGAAGGAAAACCAAATCAAAGCAGCAGAAGCATGGGAAGGATGGCAGAGCCCTGCTGGTGACCTGCAGAGTACAGCGGAGGGCAGGAGCTTATGTGGGACACCTGCCTTCTTGCAGGGGACTTTCAGAGGGGGTCAGGCCCAGCTGTGCTCTAGCTTTCTGAAGAATGTGGTTGAGTAAAGCAAAGATGACTCAGGGCAAACATTAATGTCTAGAATGTACTTGCCTCTCCAAGGTGATAAACAAGTGGCATTCGGGTACCTTCCCTCCCTAGTGCCTAAGAGCCAGCTCCTCACTTGGTCCCTACCAATGCTGTTATGGTTTAGATGTGAAACGTCTCCATGGGATTCTGTGCTTCAACATTTGGTTTCCAGCTGGGGGTGCTGTTTGGAGAAAGGTTGTGAAACTTTTAGGAGATCCTGTTTAGCTGATGGAAGTAGGTGGCCTGGGGTGGGACTTGAGGGTTATAGGCAAGCCCTTTCCCAGCCAGCTCTGTGCTTCCTAATCTGCTTAGATGTACCAAAACTTGGACAAGCCATTGTGACCATAGCTGGAGTGCTAGCTGCCATGCCTTTCTCACCATGGTGGACTGTAGCCCCTTAAAACAGCAAGCCGAAATAAGCCTCTCCTCCTCCAAGTTGCCTCTGTCAGGTAGTTTGTCACAGTGATGAGGCATGCAGCACACCCAGTCGTGCATCCTATTCTTTCTGCTACTTTGCCATTGACAAGGCCTATGGTTCTCAGGAGAATTTGGAGATGTTCCCTGCTAGATATCTTTCACAACAGCTTGGCACACTCACTGTGTACTGGGCCCTGCCATAGAATTCCTAAGAAATGGGATGTTAGGCAAGGTTGGGTGTAACCTGAAGCCCCGCTCCCTGGGCATGTGGGTCACAAAGGTTCCTGATCAGGGCATGAGACTTAGCTGTGACCATTCTGAGGAATCCTTCCCCCTCCCCCAGCCATCTAGCCATACTTCCAAGGAAGGACTGATTGGCTCGAACTTAGGGAGACAGTTCCCCAGGGCTGCAGGATTTTCCCTGTCTTCTGTATCATCAAGGGAAAGTGAGGGCAGAAGTGGGATGTACTGTGTGTGTGTGTGTGTCACAAACATATCTGGAGGCCTTAATATGTAAAATAAAAGCAAATCACAGCTGGCTTCCCTGGTTGGCCTATTCTTAACACTGCTTCTGAGAAGTACAGTAGGCCTTCAACACTAGGAAACTAACCCAGTAATCCTTTCCTTCCGGCCTGGAATGGGGCTCAGACATGCCTGGTCCCATGGCTGAACTGTCACTGGAAAGAGCAGGAGTAGCCTGTGACATCACTGCAGCCTGAGAGAAGCCAGGCAACAGAACATTCTAAAGGCAGAAACTTGGAATCCAGCCCTTTGATGATCCCACAGAAAGAGTTTAAAGACTATTTTACTGTGACTGCAGCTCACAAAACACTGCTGATGCTGAAGCACTGCTAGGGCAGTGGGTGGCCTGGCCTAACCCCCTGGAATGCAACTGGCTCTTGGCTCTGCTTCCTTGGTAAAGGTGATCTTGGTAATCTCCAAAGGCAAGGCTGCTCTGTTCCTTTCTTCTTTTCTTTCTTGGGCGTGTGTGTGTGTGTGTGTGTGTGTGTGTGAGAGAGAGAGAGAGAGAGAGAGAGAGAGCGAGGGGGGAGGGAGGGAGGGAGGGAGGGAGGGAGGAAGGTGGGGTGTGTGGTGTATGGACATGTACGTGCCCATGTGGTGCCCCACTCCATTGCTTTCCACCCATTCTTGTTTGAAAAGGAATCTTTCTGATCCCAGAGCTTGCCTTTATTATTATTGTTTATTTATTTAAGAAAGAGAGAAAGAGGCAGATATATCTAGAGAGAATGGGTGTACCAGGGACTCTAACAAACTCCAGATGCAAGTGCCACCTTGTGCACCTGGCTTACATGGGTACAGGGGAATCAAGCATGGGTCCACTAAGCCATCTCTCCAACTCTGTTTTTTGTTTTTTTTTTTTTATTTTTTAGGCTCTGGTGATTCTCAGGACTCTGATTCCCTACAGGATTGAGGTTATGGTCATACATGGCCATGCACAGCTATGTTGTGGGTCCTGGGGATCAAATGCAAGTAGTCTGTCAGGATTCGCAGGCCTTCATGCCTGCACAGGAGGTCCTTGTAAACCACCATACCATCTCTCCAATTCAACTGCTATGTTCTTAATAGCTGTTCTGCTCCTGCTCCAAACACACAGGATGCAGTCATGCCCTTTGGAGGTATACCAGCAGAGATATGGCTTTGATGTCCCACTGAATTTCCTCGTTGTCTCCTGTTCCCCTTGGCATAAATGGCAGAATGAGTTGGATGGCTTGGGTGGTCTAAGTATTATACAGCTGTCATCTCACTGTCTCCACTACCAGCCGGATGTCCCATCATTTTGTTACAGGGCAGAAAGCCGCAGGACCACCCACCCAGCCCACCAGAATTGATGCTGAACAGGTTATGGGGCCTCTGACAACCATGCTGACCATGACTGTGCCTCTCTAGAGCCAGGGCTGCACCTCAGAAATCTTTCGCAGTGGGGAGACCAGTGGCCTCCAGATCTCCCCAGCACCTTTTAAAAAGAAGTGAGGTGGGGCTCGAGAGATTGCTTAGTGGTTAAGCACTTTTCTGTGAAGCCTAAGGACCCCGGTTCGAGGCTCGATTCCCCAGGATCCATGTAAGCCAGATTCACAAGGTGGTACATGCATCTGGAGTTTGTTTGCACTGGCTGGAGGCCCTGGATCTCTCTCTCTCTGTGTGTCTCTGTCTGTCTGTCTCTCTCTCTACCTCTTTCTCTGTCTATTGTTCTCAAATAAATAAATAAATAATAAACAAAAAACAAGAAGTGAGGCATTGTATCTACAGGCCTAATGATCAAGGCAGAGTGTCCCCATCCCTTTATTAAAGACATATTAAAAGACACTCAGATCTTTTATAAGCTCTCCCATTACTGCAATTTTTAACCTAAATGGTGTGGCACAGTTAGCCATTTTCACTCAGCAACTCCAAAACATCAGGGCTTCCTAGAGTGCCTATTCATGGGGAAAACCATGGATCTTTTTGACTCTGATGTGAACACCACTTTCTGGCATCCTTTTGTACAGCCTTGCTCAAGGAAGCTAGTTTCAGTCCTCTGTTGAGTTTTTCAACTTAGCACTTGAAATAGCCAATCTTATTAGCTTTAAGAAGTTATTATGAAGGCTGGAGAGACGGCTTAGATGTTAAGGCACTTGCCTGCAAAAGCCTAACCACCATGTTTGATTCCCCAGTACTCCATAAAGCCAGATGCAGTGGCACATGCTTCTAGAGTTTCTTTGCCACTGCCAGAGGACCTGGCTTGTATGGCGCACTCACACTCTCTCTCTTTCTCCTTATCTCTCTCCTCACTATTCCTCTCTGCTTGCATATAAATAAATAAAAATACTTTTGAAAAGAAGTTATCATGAAATTTTAATAGACAGAATAGGGGAATGACACTTTGTGTCAAAAAAAAAAAAAAAAAAACACAGTCCTGGGCTGAGGAGATGGTGCTGTGAATGAAGCACTTGCTGTGCACATGTGAAGAAGACCTGAGCTCAGGTCCCCCAAGTACCACATAAACGCTAGGTGGTTGTCCCAGTGTTCAGGAAGTAGGCACCAGCAGAGCAGGGGACTCCCAGGGCAAGCTGACTAAACTAGACTAGCTGAACTGGTGAGCTCCCAGTTCAAGTGTGAGCCCATGCCTCAATCAATAAGGTGGAGAACAGTTGAGGAAGGTACCAGTGTCAACCTCTGGCCTCTATATGCACATGCATGTGCATGCACACACACACACACACACACACACACACACACACACACACACACGAGCACCCACACACATGCAAACCAGAAAATGAATAAACACATACACGCACCACCCACGTGCCAAAAAATAAATTAGTCCTGCAAGACATCAGCTGCTCTACTAAAACGATGCCAAATTTCTGTGGATTTTTGGACATGGAGTTTTATTTATAAAAAGATTTAGTTTTCCTTGTTTTGTGGTTGGCTCTGGAACTAGAATTCCTTGGAGGCTCCTGCTGGGCGCCACTGCCATTACTACACAATAACTAAGGTTCTCCCCTCCCCACCCCTGAGCCATGACTGTAGCAGCTGAAAAGATTCTCCCTGAGGTTCACTTAACTTTTTCCTAAACAGTAAACCTCATGTCACAACCAGGTGCTAAACAGAGTCTCAGCCTAGTGCTGGTGTGCAGGGCCAGAGGAAGAGTATGGGTAGTAAACAGCCTTCCTTAACAGCACCAGAAAATCATGGATCCGGATGAACTAACAGCATGTTTTAGTTAAAATGTAACATGTAGTACTTTCCTCCTCCTTGAAAAATATGAACCTCTGGACCTTATAAGTGCCTAAATAATTAAGTTTTTATGTGTATTCTATTTATATCAATTAAAAACATAAGATTGTGTGCGGTTTCCCAGTGTGGACACTAAGCTATATATTTACTCTGGATATGTTTATTAAAAATCAAATGTCATGCTTCACTGCCATACCATAGGTTATAAAGAATCTTCCTTTCAGATTATTACCAGCAGGCTAATCTGTTGAGGTTTTTTTTTTTTTTTTTAATATACATGGGAAGCTGATATGAGCTGTGATATAAGCTGCTCATAAGACACACCTCCTCAGTATCCCATCATGCCTCGAAGGTCACAGACCCCTGGAAGTGGCACCTCACCCCACCTACTTGGCTCGTCAATACAATTCTTATGTAAAAGCCAGTAATATTATGATCTGGCTCCTTAGTCCTGTAGGAGAGGTACAAAAGCCATGTGTTCCCAACTCACCACTGCTCTCTCTCCACCTGCCAGAGCTCATGGTATGACCTATCCCCTCTTCAAGACCATGCAGGGGTGTGTGATGATTGCATGTCAGGGATTTTTAACCCCATCCATCCTCCTGTGAGTCAGAACATGTTTTAAGGTCACGCTCCATGCCCTCTTCTCTGATCATCACCAGTGTCAGGCACTGCAGCCTGTGAGTACTGAGAATGGCCCCATGTTGTAGTGCTAATCTCCCTTCTTTACCAAAAATAAAAATAAAATTATTGTGAGAACTATGTAGTCCAGGCTAGCCTTGCATGTGCTTTGTAGTCCTTACTGGCCTCACACTCAAGATCTTCTTGCCTTTGCCTCTGAAGGAATTACAGGTGTGCACTATCAAAGCCAAAATGCTTCCATATTTTTAACATAAATATTCCAGGTCTCCTCAAAACCTAGCAGAAGACACAGGATATTACACACCAGCTAAACAAGTGAGGCAGAAATCAAGAGACCCTTTAATTTTAAAATTATTTATTTATTTATTGGAGGAGCGGAAAGAACAGGTGTGCCAGGGCCTCCAGCCACTGCAAATGAACCCCACATGGATGCATCACCTTGTGCTTATGTGGGTCCTGGGGAATCAAAACTGGGTCCTTAGGCTTTGAAGGCAAGTGTTTTAACTGCTAAGTCATCTCTCCAGCCCATCCCTTTTCTTTTTTATGTTAACTGTACTCCTCTTACTCCCAACACACAAGATTCAATAATACCCTTTAATGTGTATGCCCAGGAGAGGGATGGCTTTAGTGTCCCACAGAATTTCCTTGCTGTCCCCATACTCCTCTTGGCATGGATGGCAGAGTGAATTAGCTAGTTCAAGTAGTCTGAGTTCAGCATGCCTTTGTAAACATAAAAAGTTATGGATTTTAAATACAGCAACCTTTTAAAAGTCTTAAATGTATAAAAATAAGGCAGAGATTAGGACAATTCCTTTGTGCATTTTTGTTTCCTATCTTGAGCAGATGTGAGTAAATCCAATACCTGGGGCACAGATCTTTTGAAGCCCAAGTGTCTCTCATTACTCTCATCCCCTGCTGCCTTCCCCACCCCACTCTGGAAGCTTGAAGGGCCTCTCACAGACCCCCTGCTCCCTCTGACCCTTTCATCTAGCCTGCATGTACCCAAGGGAAGCTACAGCAGTAAGGAGCAGCTGCACTTATTTCAACTGTGTAAAGGAATTGCACCTTAGCCACTCCTCCACTCTCCAAAGATCTCAACCCCAAGACAAGTGTCACCCTCTCGCTTACAGGTGAGAAGGCTGGTGCACCTTCCTACTTCAGGGAGGCTTGAGCCTGGGCAGGAATCCTGGTCAGCTCACCTGAGCAGATGCAGCCAGCATTCTCTAGGAAAATAGGATGCCCATAGTACCTTCCAGAAGGGAGAATGAGTTTTAAAGTCACATGTCCCTAAGCTAAAATCACCCTAGATGAATTACCCAACACCTCTGGCTGTCTAATCTGAAATGTGCCTCCTGGTGCTTTACAAGATTAAACATACTACACCAGGGTACCTCAATCCTGTGTCAAAGCACTCCAGTTGGTGTCCCACACACCTCCAGTGTATCATACATATCACATATGTTGTACATCTGTCACCAGCTCTGAGACCCAAGGCAATTGGCATTCCCACTGGTTATCTCAGTTCTAAAATGAAAGTAGTGCCTCCTAGTGGGTGCCTTCCCTCACCATTCCCTTGGAGAATAGCACTGTCCCTAGGGAAGACTTCTTGTGGCCTACTGGGACTTCCTGCTACAGACCATGTCCATGGCCACATGAATGGCTACCCCTCAGCCCAGCCACCTTGAGGACTGAAGGGACCTGAGGGCAAGCTCAGGTGACAAGGAAGAAAGCACAGTGGCCTGCAAGCTGGGGTTGAGGGAAGCTTGCCCTCAGTAGAAAAATATGAAACTTAACACACAGGTAAATACATAAGAAATGAGAAAATGAGACAGACCTCTAGATTGGGTCAGGCCACAAACCAGCTGTAACTGCTTGTGTGCTTCTGAGGTGTATAAGCTGTACCCCCCCATTCCTCATATGCACATGTTCCCCATGCTCCCATGGTGGTGACCCCATCCCCTCCTCAACAACCATACAAGAGACAAAGTAGGGCAGTTATCATTATCTTGATTCCAGAAACAAAAAAATGCTCCATTCTCAGAAATAGAACTCTGAGCCTCACATCTCACCAAACATCTCTTTACAGTTGAACTTGAAGATCCACCCTTGACAGCTCCCCAGAACAGGAGTCAGACATAGCCCACAGAGCAACTTCTCCCAACATCTCTGATTACAGCAGGATCAAACTCTCTGGAATCAGACTTCAGCATATTGACAGAAAATGCTTAAAACTAACTGTGTTCACCCAAAAGCATCCCCAGATCAGATGCATGATGTTCTAGTTTTCTATCAGTGTGCTCAGGTACAAAAAAAGAATTCTTGAAATCAAAACATTTGCCTACCCAGTTACTCAGGCTGAAGAAGTGTAATATCAGCCAGAAAAGAAATATGAACACCCAGAATCACTATGACCCTGGAAAGTGGTATAGAAATTGCACAACTGTTCTGACATTTCTAGCTATGGGTTATAATTCCAAGAAACCCCTGGATCAGTGTGATTCTTAAATGTCTTAAATCCATCAACCTAGAGCGTTGATGATGGGTGCTGGAGTCAGAAATGAGAGACCAGCTGGGCTGATGAGCCGTCAGCTTTTCAGCTGTCCACTTAGATTCCTACCGAACCTCCAACACTAGTAAATAATCAATAGTAGTCACCAGTAGATGCAAATACAGCACATGACAAACATGGGTCTAGCTCTTGGAATGAGACAAGAAACCAGCAAGCTGAGCCACTGTAAACTTTCTAACAGAATCACACATTATGATCAGTGCTATCCATGCAACCCAAACAAGTCCTTACAGACCATGACAGAAGGGCCTGACTTCTGCTCTAGGGCAGATAAGACTGCTCTGAGAATAAGATAAAATACTGAAGCTGAGAGCAAGAGTGTCCCATGGAAGTGAGTTTGACCAGCTCTCAGCTGAGAGTGACTGATGGGGCTCTAGGGAACCAGTGGGGCAGCAGGACCAGGGGCAGCCATGGAGCCCTGTCGGGGAATCAGTGGGCATCAACCACAATGACCAGCAGGGATTTGATGGACCAATATTGGGTTTAGAAGGGTGGCTCAGTCCTTTTACACATGAACAAAGATAACTGACTTTCAGTCTGATTTTGCATCCTGATAAAATTCCTTCAAAATAAATGAGTTACATCTGTCTGTGTCAATCTGAGTGATTTCAAAACCTGTTTTGGGCTGGAGTGATGGCTTAGCAGTTAATACACTTGTCTGCAAAGCCGAAGGATTCAGATTTGATTCCCTAGTACCCACGTAAAGCCAGATGCAAAGTGTCTGGATTTCATTTGCAGTGGCGGGAGGCCCTGGCAGGCCCATACTCTCTTACTCCCCTATATAAATAAATTTAATTTTATTTATTTTAAAGAAATGTTGTTTTGAATTTCTGAAGGTTTGCAGAAAGTTGACATGTAATGACATTTACATGCTTTTTAAACATTAAAATGAAGTGTTTTTTTTTTTTTTTTTTTTACAGAGGTGAAAGACAGAATGGAAGGCTGGGAAGAATTGTGGTACAGCCAGTACTTCTGAAAAGGAGAGGCCAGGGCGCCTCCTCAGGCTCTATAATGTTGTGTTTCTCAAAAAACGAAGTATCAAAGGTTCAACAATAACAAGTTCAACTTCAGGGGTACAGGAGTCCTTCCCTTTAAGACACTGCCTGTATGTTTGGAATATTTCAGTTTATAGTTTAAGATGTTACTCCATATTTACATAGCTACTGTGATGTATCAATAAAGTGTGCTGGTCTACACTAAACATGGATGCAAGTTGTACAACCCCAGACAAAATAGGTAACATTGTTACTAGATACTGGGACTCTGCTCACTTTTCAAGCAGAGTAGCTAATTGGCTTACACAGTTAATAACAGTTCTGGGCCAACTGAAATATAGGAAATCGAAATAAAACCTCACTATAATTTCTAAACTACTGGTTTTACAAAAACAAGACTTGTGCAAGATCACACAGCAGCAGCAGAGTCATATCTGTCTAAACACGAGTGGATCCCAAATAGCACATCTAGCAGGAACACTGGTTTATGTGCATGGTGGGTACAAACACAAAAGAGGGTAGGAACCCCTGTCCAGCCTCCACCTTCCTCACTGCATTGGTTAGGTTTCCAGAGTTCTTTGTTCACAATACCTGCATCACACACACTGTCAGTTCAGTTCTAAAACATAGGATGTTACTGAACTGGAACTTCCTGTTCTGATTGGGCAATTACCAAACAATGAGTGTTAACTGCTTAGGGTCTAAGGAGAAAGCCTGATTCCTTTCATCTGTATTATAGTGTGTAGAGCTACACTTCCTGTTTTGATGTTAGAGAGAAGAGGCATGCAGAGATGAAAGTCTAAAGAAAGTGGGAGAGCCTGGGGGGGGGGTGGGTAGGCACCCAAATGTGCTCACATGGTCTACACCTTTGAGGTAGGAGAGCCGAGATGATCAGTGTTCTTTTCATTGATAATGATATTTTAACAGCAATGTTGGCAGGGAAGGCAAAACCTGTGGTCTGACTGGCCAGAAACACATTTTTCTGCCCTGTGGTCCTGAGGCAGGAGGGGACATGGGTATGCAAAATGTGAGTCTACAATTAGGCCCTGAGACTGGATTGGAGCAATCTATCTTATCACTTACTGTTTCCACAATGTTTTTAATATTATTGACAGCTAAATACTGTCACAGATGATGGGTGCTGTGATGTTTATATCAATTGTCAACTTGAAGAGAACTGGAATCAAACTGTGAAAGATTAGACTGAGATGGGAAGACCCATCTTAACTATGAGCAGCACCATTCTTCCATGGACCAGGGTCTTGGAGTGTATAAAAGGAGAGAGCTGGGCTGGAGAGATGGCTTAATGGTTAAGCACTTGACTATGAAGCTTAAGGACCCCAGTTCGAGCCTTGATTCCCCAGGACCCACATAAGCCAGATGCACAAGGTGGTGCATGCATCTGGAGTTCATTTGCAGTAGCTGGAGGCCCTGATGTACCCATCTATCTATCTATCTATCTATCTGCCTTTCTCTCTATGTCTGTCTGTCGCTCATAAATAAATAAATAAATAAATAAATAAATAAATAAATAAATAAATAAAGGAGAGAGCTGGTTGAGCACCAACATTCATCCTTCTCTGCTTCCTCACCGTGAACTAAGTGTGTGACCAGTTGCCTTAATCTTGTCAACATGCCTTTCCTTCCACGATGGACTGTAACCTGTAACTGTAGGCTGAAATAAACCCTTTCTCCATTAAGCTGAGTTTTAAAATTTATTTGGAGAGAGAGAATGAATATGAGAATGGGTAAACCAGAGCTTCTTGCAACTGCAAACAAACTCCAGATGCATGTGCCACTTTGTGCATATGGCTTTACATGGGTGCTGGGAAGCTGAAACATAGCAGTCGGGCTTTGCAAGAAAGTACCTTTGACCCCTGAGCCCTCTCCCCAGCCCTAAGTTGATTTTTGTCAGGGATTTGGTCCCAACAACAAGAAGACAACTAATATAGATACCACCACACTGACTGATCTTGATTTCATCTTCCCCTGACATGCAAGTTTGAAGACAGTGGCAGCAGTGTCCCTGAGGTCTCCCATTTTAGCAAATGCTCAGAAAGATGTCTTAGGCAGACAGAGTGGCAAGGATGTCGCATCTGGTGGGATGTGTGAAGTTGAGGAGAGTCCTATAATGCTCTCATAGTTTTTCCAGTATAGAAAGTCTTTCCAGTCAGGAGGTGGAAACTCCCCAAGTACATGAGTAGCTGGTGAGGTCAGGAGCTGTGGCTCTGGTGATGGCTCTGCATGGAATCCCAGAGGTCCACTGGTGTGAGGACCCCGTCTCTGAGGGACAAAGACCATATGGAAGGTATGTCTGGTGCTCCTGCAGATCCCACCAGGCAGGCTGACTTTGGTTACTGGGCACACCTTCTCGTTGGAGGGTTTGGACAAGTGGACCTCCCATTTGGACTGGCCTTTAGCAATAGAAATCTTAGAAAGGGACTTGCCATTTTACACGGGGGCTTTTATAGTGCCAAGGACACATTTTAGAAGCTGTTCAAAGCATGAGAGTGCCATGCTATATCAAAAATCAGTAAAAGAGGAGCAAGACATGCATGCAGTATGGGAGGGATCAGGCTGGGTCTCAAGAATGCAGAGTTATGCTTCTGCTTTGAAGGGCGACACAAACTGACCAAAGCAAGCAGTTATCTCTAGCAGGGCCTGCTACCTTTGGTCACCCACCATCTGCATGCCACATAGGACCACCCAAGTCTTACCTAGCTGCAAGATCAAGTGAACCCAGCAACTGGCATAAGGCTGCACTTCTTATTAACTGAGCGTGGTATCATAATTAATTATCATCATGTTCTTGCTGCATTACACACCTTTGCCTGGCTTTTCAGGTTCTGGCTTAGCTTGTTTCATCTGATACAAACCCACACCCTATGGGTTCCATTCACATGGTTTGCCTCTGTCCCCTTACTTCATTCTGGGTGTCCTTAAAAGTAAAGTTTATCTTTCATTAGCTGGGTCTTATTTTGCATATCTACACAGCTGCTCCATGTCTTTTGAGGAATTCAATGAGGTTATGTACAAAGTAACTCCTGGTTGCTTTAATACAACCCATTGTTGTTGCATGCCTTGTAGTCTTTGTGGTTTTCCTTTTACTCACTGTCCTTTGTGATTAGTGTTCTCCTGGTATGTTTGGACTCCTGACTCTTCATCTTTGGTATATCTTCTGGAGGTTTTTGCTCTATAACTATCATGATGCCTACCTTAGACAGCTTTCAGCAAAGAGCCCCTCAAGGCTCTGAGGTTCTTCTTCAGCAAACAGGAAAGCCTTTAGGAATGGTAAGAACATGTATTCATAGCGGAGGACCAAGTAGTCAAAGCACTCGTGTGAATGAGATATGTAATGGAGCTTTTGTCTAATGAGATGTCACCACAGACCCCTGCACAAGGCAAGATGCTTCAGCTTGGGCTGAAGGATCTAGATACAAGGCAAGAAGAAATCACCCACTGGGCTTTCACGGCAGAGAAAGGCCTTAGCTATAAACAACAGGCATTCCCATGGAGAAGGAAGCATGACTCAGAGAATCATCCTCAGACACTAGGATCAAGTTGTGCCAGTGTGTACCTAGCTCATCCCAGGATTGCCATAGGCCAGGGATCCATCAGCTTCCCGTTTCCTCTTCCATACTGTGTCAGTTAATCTCCAGTTGTCAACTTGACAGGGTTTAAAATCTCCATGGAAACAAATCTCTCCACATATGTGTTAGGGATTTTCTAGGTTGGGTTAATTGATGTGGGAGGATCTACCCTAATTGTAGGTGGTATCATTCCATGGGCTGAGGGTCCTGGACTACATAAAAAGGAGACAGTGACCTGAGCAGCAAGCATTTTATTGCTCTCTGCTTCCTGACTGACAATGTGACAAGCTGCTTCACATTCCTGCTGCCAGGCCTTCCCTGCTGTGACAGACTGTACCCTCAATATGTGAGCCAAAGTAAATCCTTCTTTCTTGCCAAGTATGTTCATCATAAAAACAAAGAAAGTAACAAACATAGGCATCAGTCCCTCACATACATACATGCATATACATGCCTCTCTTATCCTTTTCTCCAGGAGCTCTGACTAGTTTCAGGGTCTGTAGTGGTACATGGGGAGTATGGAGAGTAATTTTACCTCTGTAGTGGACAGGTCTTCAAATGGAGAGGAATGGGTTATATTAAAGTCTAGGACCCAAGTGGCCTCCTTCACTGGACTGCATGGCTTAAACCTGGAGGTCAAGCCTGACACCACAGAAGGATGAGGCTTGGGGATTCCAACCTTTGCCCATAAAGAGGAGATGTGAACTTAGCAGTTGGGAGGCAGAAGAGACTTCCCAAAGGTAGCCCCTTGAATGTGTCCTGTGCAGCATTCTCCCTGGAACATAGATCTCAGGCTCCTCTGCTGAAATCTGGGGTGTCTCCCTCCTTTCACTCCAGCAAGCTGTGACTATGACACTATATGACTTCCAAGGCTCTTATGAAAAAGTGGTCCAGTGTCCACCTAACTCTGCTTTCCCAAGACACAGACCTTGGTGATCATGATTCACTGGGGAGAGAAAGCCAATCTCATGGATGCTGCTGAGCTCAAAAGAGTGAGTGGACAGAGATAGCCAAGGGCTCCAGCCACTCCTTCACCACATCAGAATGGTCCCTGCCCAGCCAGGCCAGAAGTGAATGGTAGCCTTGCACAATTCAAACCCTGACCTTTGAACTACCACATCGGGCTAAGTGTCCAAGACTAGCCTTCTCAAGACTGCAGGCTATCAAAATGAATATATGTGCCAGGTCACTGGCTCAGAGGCTAAAAGTACATTCTCAAAAAGACTGTCATCCCTTGTTTGAGTCTCCAGTGCCCACATAAAAGCCTGATGCACAACATGGAACATGAGTTTGAGTTTGCTTGCAGTGATAAGAGGCCCTATGTCTTTCTCTGTATTTGTCCATCTGGTTCTCTCTCAAATAAATAAAAAATATTTTTATTAAATGAATGTCATCACTTAAGCCACTAACTTTTTTAAAAAAATTATCTTTATTTATTTGAGAGAAAGAGGCAGAGAGAGAAAGAGAGAGAGAGAATGGGTGTGCCAGGGCTTCCAGCCACTGCAAACAAACTCCAGATGCGTGCACCCCCTTGTGCATCTGGCTAACATGGGTCCTGGGGAATCAAGCCTTGAAGCGAGGTCCTCAGGCTTCACGGGCAAGTGCTTAACCGCTAAGCCATCTCTCCAGCCTGCCACTAACTTTTTTAAACAAAGCCATGATTGCATAGCATTTTGCTGCTCAAATTGAGAATCAGGATTTTGTCCTAGGGTGGTAGGAACTGGCTGAAGATCCAACATCAGAAGGTGTGTTTTAAATGAAAGCACTGTCCACCATACCAACCCAAAAGTAGATGTCTACAGTTCTGTGTGGAGACCACCACACCAGCAGAGGCAGGGGACAGAGGTGGCTCACAGGTCACAGATACAGTAAAAGAATACACCAAAACCCTGTGGCTACAAGACTTCTTAAATGAACAGTAACAATGACAGGGAACATCAGCACAGGGCTTTCATTTATGAAACATTCTATCTACATCACATTTCATTTTAACTCACAACCACATGCTACTATATCCAGCCCTTTAGTGGGAAGATCCATTGATTTCAAGAATGGATCCATGACAGGCTCCTTACTGACTTTCTGTAGTGTGCCCTGTTTCATAGTTCAGGGCTTTTGGACACACACAATGTGCCTATGAAAGCCCCATACCTTTCCCTTGTCACATCTTCCCATCCTTAAGATCCAAACAGGGAACCTTTATTCCATGCCCATATGGGAATATATTCCTCTCCAGGGTTACCTGTGTCCCTATTACACACTCCACTGTTCAGCTCTTTCCCCTACATTAATCTAAGGCACATGGGGTGGGAGGACCAGGTCTATGTTACTCAGCATGGTGTCCCTAGCACCCAGGACTATGCCTAACTCATGACAGGCATCAACAAATACCCATGAAATAAGAAAATGAGTCCTTAACCCTTCAAAGTATGCAGGAGACATGCAGTGGCATTAATATCCAAGGCACTATTTAATTATA
The DNA here is from genome assembly GCF_020740685.1 of Jaculus jaculus. Lineage (NCBI taxonomy): Eukaryota > Metazoa > Chordata > Mammalia > Rodentia > Dipodidae > Jaculus > Jaculus jaculus. The sequence goes on along the minus strand of NC_059113.1, from coordinate 42,912,916 downwards.
CCATGCCTCGTAGGAGGCTGGTAGTTGACAAAAGTTTACACTCTTGGGAGTTTGAATTTTATTCTAAAAGTTGTTCATTGCTAACGATTCTGCAAGCATGTGCTTATACTCACACTACCATGTTAGCATGATTACAGCCATTTCAAGAGAAAAGCCACCAGTGAAACAATAACCAGGGGCCTCCAGAGCAGGGTAGACATCCCTCTTTGTGACAAGGATATGCAGGAGGTTGGGCTGGTTTCCATTGGAGACCAGCTGTCTGCTGCCCCACACTGACAGGGTCTGCCTGACCACAGCCTAAATGCAGGGCAGCCTAAGGCATTGTAGCTGCCTAAGTGAGTCCAGATTTGCAGCAATCTATGCTGTTGGTGTTTAGGAAACAAATGTGAACCCCAGATGGAACAGCAGCAAACGGAAAGCCTCTTTGTTCCAGAAAGGGGCAAAGGCTGGGAAAGCATGCTGTAAGGAGAGAGAGGCCTTGGGGTCCCACAGCCAATGTGACTTGTGCAAAATCATATGAATCCCCATTAGAGACAAGCAGCTGTCACGAACTATGTGATTTGTGAATCCAGACAACACATCCATTTTTCCTTCCTCCTAGGACAAAGTACACCTGTGTTGCTAGGATGTGGCAGTTTGGTTTCAGATCCACATTTAGCAACTCTTCCTCCTTCTCTATCTTCTCTTCCATCACCTGAGCAGCTTTTAATATTGTATGCAAAAAATGTGAACCATTTTCCATAAGTATTTTCTAATGATATAATGAACTATGTCCTGCACTAGGCATGAAAAGCTCCAAATACATTTTCTTTCATGAAAACTTTTGCTTAGTTACACCAGAAAGGAGCATTGGAATGCCAAGTGGCACAGTGTGCGGGGACACCCGTTTCTCCCACCAACTCTGGCACCAGGGAAGGCTTCCTTCTGCCTGGCAGGGCGTGGGGAGGAGGCTTCTAATAATAGGAACAGCTCAGGATGAAAGGCTGAAGGGCGCCACTGACAGCCACTGGGCTGCTAATTAGAGACGGAGTAACTGCTATTCAGTTGGAAGTACCGAGTGGGGAGCTGGAAAGAGCGGGGGCGGCGGGTGGGGGAGAAGACTGAACTCCATGCTGAGGGGCAGATGACTTCAAAATATGATCTAGTGTTGGCGGAATGAAAATAAGGCTGCTTACCGCGGTGACGTGCTTTTTCAGTCCCTTGAACACACATGAGCAGGGCAGAGAACAGTATGATGGGAAGCGAAGAGGTGGTAGAATTAAATATCTCTGGGCTAAGGCTACAGGTGCACGGGGGCCAACGAAGAGGAACTGTGTGGGACAGGCTCCAGGGCCTTGCAGGAGGGATGTCCTAGTCCGAGGAAGGCTGGCAGGGATGCTGCACAAGCCATTCCAGGTTTTCACCAGGGGGCAGGCCGCGCCTCAGCACTCAGCCCTCATTTAAATGCAGCGCGCTTTCATCCTTCCTTCCATCCCCTCCCCACCCACCGTGATGTCCAGCACGTACCCGCACTGGCCGCCAGAGCATCCTCGACCCGGCTGTCTGTATTCCCGAGCTAGGCCGAGTGAGTGTCCAGGAACGAAAGCCGTGGTTGTGCCGTGTGGCCTACGCGCCCCGCAGATCATGTGCAGCGGCCAGGGACCGAGACGGGGGTGGGGGCGGGCACAGGCGAGCCAATCAGTCCCCAAATCTGGACACTGAGCTGCGCCTCTTGGCCAAGACTGGAGGCCGCTGGGACGCACACGGTCCAGCCGGGCGGGTTTCTCGTAGTGGCGGGGCGGGTACGGAGGGACCTCCCCCCCCACTCGTGCTCGGGAGGAGTTCACACTGCCAGCTCCCTGTTCCCGGCGGCCCGCCGCCCTCCCACGCCCCGCAGGCTCGCGCCGTGGAGGTGCCTAAGCCCACGAATCCCGCGATCACTCCAACCGCCCCCGAGCAGCCCGCCTCCTGCCCGCATCTGTCGGAGGCCGCGACCCCCCGTCCCTCCCTGCCGCGGCCATCCAGCTGGATCGGTGCTCTCATCTCTCAACCCTAGACCCCATCTATCTTTCGCCACCTGCGGAATCTCGCCGGGCGCCTACCTCGCCGCTCTCCCCTCCATCCTCGCCCCCATCCGAGCCCGGGACCCCGTAGCCCTGTCAGGGGTCTCCGGCGCGCATGCGCATGGACCACTACCTGCGCACCTGTGCGAGCCTCTGGGAATCTGGGGCTAACCCTCTGCGCACCTGTGCGAGCGCCGCGGTCCTCGGGGACTTCCCGCCGCCAGGATCACGCCCTGGCACCTCGGTACCTCCGGGCCGGCTGCCGGCTGGCAGCGGCCGCTCACTCCCGCGTGCACTGCGGCCGCTGAGCGCTCCGATGCCAAGGGAGCAGGGACGGGGACGCCCACGGGCCCGGGAGCGCGTGCACCTCGGAGCCGAACGCGCAGCCTCCAGGCCTGGTTTACAGACCGCGCTGTGGCTGCGAGCGGAGCTCCCGGGCCGAGCGCGCGCCGAGGCCCGCGTCCTCCCGCCCGCCACAGAGCCTTCGCGATTAACCCTTTCCAGGCCCAGTGCACCAAGTCTGCAAGCTCTCTTCTGCCCGCTCTCAGGCAGCTGGGGGTGGGGGTGGAGGGCGCTGGGCATGCCTTGCCACCGCGGGCAGGGTTTCCTCCCGCAACATGACCCGGGCCACACCCTGCAAAAAGGCGCCCTAAAGGCTGTAGGAACCCGTGCCCAGGGTACGCTGGGCCCCGCCTTGAGAGCGTTTGCTGCTGGTCCTCTGCCTACCCATCCTAGCTCTACAACCTGGATGGAGATAGTGGAGTTTGCTCCTAAGAGACAAAGCCTGTTGACACAGTTCGTCATTAAAAACTGTTAACCACATCCGTATATCCTCCAGAATCACAAGTAACTTCGGGATACCTAAGCAGATCAACAGGTGGAACTTTCCCTGGTATCTAGACAGGACTTTCACTCTCCGCCCTTTCCACTCCTCCCCCGTCCCCCGCTCCCCGCCTCCCAGCCCGCCAGTGAGAGCCAAGCTGCTGCCCAGCAGGGGGACGAGCACTGCCCAAAGAGATTGACCCAGGGATAAATGCCCTTGTGTTTAATGGCTTCAAACCAATTACCTATAGCTAGATTTCTATGAACTCAGGAAACCTTGGCATTTGCTTGCTTGCTTGCTTGCTTGCTTGCTTGCTTGCTTGCTTGCTTGCTTTCTTTCTTTCTTTCTTTCTTTCTTTCTTTATCTCTGCGACTTTGACAGTCTGCCAGTTAAATTGATATCGTGAGCTGTTCTGAATTCAGCACCCAAGCTGACACCTCCTGAGCATTTTTTAAAGTTATTGCCTTTCTTCTTCAATTACCAACCAAAGCACCTCATCTCAGGACCTAAAGAGAGAAGAAACCTAAAACCTGCTAGGCTTGAATCTTTCTTATTTATTTATTTGAGAGGGAGAGAGAAGGGGAGGGACGAGAGAGGAGAGGGAGGGAGAGAATGAGTGCCTCAGGGCCTCTAGCAAAGGAACTCCAGAGCCACCTTGTGCATCTGGCTTACGTGGGTACTGGGGATCGAACCTGGATTCTTAGGTTTCGCAGGCAAGGATCTTAACTGCTGAGCCATCTCTCCAGCCCTAGGCTTGACTTTTTAAATTGTTAACTAACTTGGAGCAGGACAGGCAGCTTTGGGGCTTTGGGGCTTCTGGGCTGACCTCCCTTCCTACTGTCAGGCACCTCAGTTGGGTCGTGTCTGAGAAGGCAGTTCAAGTCACCCGCTTTCAGAGAAAGCATGAATGCGTCACACCTTCCCCTCTCTGTTGATGGGAGCCCCCAGACTCCCATGTCATCCTTACCCCAGTGCTGGGTGTGGAAGAAGACTATCTCAGTCTCTGCCTTCTGTAGGCTCCAGACAGATATCAGGACCATGTAGACTCTACCATCGCGCCATGGTAATTTTGCTAATTCTTTACCCTATTTTGTCCATAGATTATTGTTAAAAGAATGAAAAAGTAAATGAGGTAACTAAAAAAAAATAGTATGGGTGCCCCCAAGAGTTTCTTACTTAAATGTTTATGGGCTATGGTCCCAGTAGGGCTAGTGAAAATAGCAGAGGCATGCCTCCTGTAATTAGCTAGAAGTTCTTTGATACACCAGAGGACTGAAGGTGACTTGGGAAAGGATAGAGACAGGAAGAGTTGTATTGCCACTATTAAAGCCATGTGCCTCAGGAAAAGCCCAAGATCAGGAGAAACCATGCAGATACATCACCATGGGAAACTGTCCCAAAGATTCAGGCTAAACTGGTTTACAACTCTGGGTGCTGGTTCCCGCTGACTGGGGACTCCAGCCCAGAGGATTCTGCTGGGAGACTGCCAGCAGCAGCTTTAGAGTTTCACAGATGGGACCTCAAGAACAGTTGCATATCCCCCACCCCTGCCCTAGCAAGATTCTGTCCCTCTCTGCGGTATTTTCCTCATCTGTAGAGCAGCATGTGACAGTATCTAGCACAGGATTAAAGAACACGGTACCTGCCATGTGTAAGACCCTGGAGCCATCTTATTCCAGGGAAAACTACCATTGTTCCCTGGGAAACTCTCAGCAGTTTGCAGCTCTTGTTTCTCTGTGTTCCTTGATCTCTCCCACACACAGCAATGGGGACACATAAGAGGTTGGTTATCACAATGGCAGTCTGAACTCCCTCCCTACTCTCAGGTACATTGGTTGGGTCCTGTTGAGATGTGGGGTGTTGTTTTCTTACATGTTCTGATACCAGACTGCAGATAGCCACCCCCATAGCTTTTAACAGCCTGTGAGACTTCATGCACTGTCCTCACCCTCTCAATTAAATTCTAATAACTGCCAGGAATGGAGCCAGTCACTCTAAGTACTTCCACCTTCTTGGCACCCACACAAAAAATAATTAGAAGATGTGTGCTGGATTCAAAGAGTAGTCACTGGTGCATTCAAAATCCTCCTGATATATAAAAGGGAAGTGGTCTCCCCTCCCCCAGGCACTCCGGAAGTCAGCCTTTCTTGATTGGCCACTCCCTGCAGAGCTGATGAGTCTGCACTTGAACTCTTCCAGAAGCTGCTTCTTAAATATTGTGACTACACTGTCTGGGTCCTTCTTCTGTGTGCACTGCAGGCTAGTGGCTGAAAACCTGATGTTCCAAGACAATATAATGTGATTGATACTACAGAATTTTGATGGCACATGTTTGGGGCTGGCCCTGCCATGTGCTTCCAGGCATTTCAAATCAGTGGTTGGAGATGATCCCTTATGCTGTGGATCTGAAGATGGGCTCTCTCCCCTGGGGCCCAGCATGGAAGTAAGTAACGAGGGATGTTCATTTAAACCAAGTGCCTACTGCTGCTTGTCTTTGATCTTGCACTCTGGATGAGGGGTTTGTGCTAGCCTCTTTTTCAGCATACTATAAGCTCCTGGGAGACAACAAATCCTTATCAAGTGAGTGAGTGCTGAGATTATCGAGTTAATAAACCAGTAACCTACTCATGTTAATCCTTGTAAACCTTTTTTTTTTTGAAAGAAAAAATTAATTAGTTATGTGTATGTCGTGTGTGTGTGTGTGTTTGTGTGTGTGTGTATTAACTCACAGGTCTGTGCACATACCCAAGGAGGATGTGTGGCTGTGCGTGGCTTTTTATGTGGGTGCTGGAGATTGAACTCAGGTCCTTCTGTCTGAGTAACAAGTGCTCTCACCTGCTGAGCCATCCTCCCAGCCCCTTTAACAGTTATTTCAAAATATTCTCAAGGAATATGTTAATAGTAGTACAGCAAGTTATCTGCAGTTGAATGGGATTTCACTTAGGTCTGTAGGTGTATCACATTCTGTCTGCAGCAGGACTTCTTCAATCTTTCCCACTAGCCAGCACTTTCCACTTAAGAAAATTTTACACAGGGCTGGAGAGATGGCTTAGCGGTTAAGCGCTTGCCTGCGAAGTCTAAGGACCCCAGTTCGAGGCTCGATTCTCCAGGACCCACGTTAGCCAGATGCACAAGGGGGCGCACACATCTGGAGTTCGTTTGCAGTGGCTGGAAGCTCTGGCGCACCCATTCTGTCTCTCTCTCTCTCTCTCTCTCTGCCTCTTTCTCGCTCTGTCACTCTCAAAGAAATAAAAACGAATAAAACCCAGTATGTGAAGGGAAAAGCCTTAAAAAAATTTTTTTTACACAAACCTCGGTATACAGGTATATAAACAGACAAATCAAACATGTGCTGTTAACAATTCATAAAGAAATATATTTTAAAGCTATTTTAGTATACATAGAATTTTGCCATTTGTTAAAGATGAAAGCAAATATGATGAGGTAGATGTGTTTGTTTGTTTTTGCACAAAGAATTAAATGTTGGCAAGACAGAGCATCTTCAGTGTTTTGTGGTTTTTTTTGGCTTGGTTGATATGTGTTTTGATTTTATAATCTTGGATGAGAGCACTGCTTTACATAAATATGTAGTGCAAAATGACAGAAGCACAATTAGGAAGATCTCAGAAATCATTGGAAATTCTGCCCTAATCCTAGGCTGAAACCCATACCCATTTTAAAAAAAAATATTTATTTGTTTGTTTGAGAGAGAGGCAGGAAGAGAGAGAGAGAGAGAGAGAGAGAAAGAGAGCCACTGGAAAAAAAAAACAAACTGCAGACATATGCACTACCTTGTGCATCTATATGGCTTCACAACCATTTTTTTATTAATTAATTAATTTTTTATATAGAGAGCATTAGTGTGCCAGGGCCTCAGCCACTATAATCACACTCCAGACACTTGAGCCACCTAGTGGGCATGTGCAACCTTATGCTTGCCTCACCTTTGTGCATCTGGTTTACATGGGTTCTGGAGTTGAACATGGGTCCTTAGGCTTCGCAGACAAACACATTAACACCTAAGCCATCTCTCCAGCTTTTCACAACCAGTTTTTATGAAACTCAAGTCAGCAACTCAAAAGCCATTTTGTTAGTGAGGTAGGGCCTCACTTTAGCCCAGGCTGAACTGGAAGTGACTATGTAGTCTCAGGGTGGCCTCGAACTCATAGCAACCCTCCTAACTCCTACCTCAGCCTCCTGAGTGGTGGGATTAAAGGTGCCACCATGCCTGGCTAGCACCAATTTTTAAAAGCCAACATTCTATCTAACATGGTAAAATCCAAAGATAACTCATTTGATACTTATCTGCCAAGGAATGGCAGCAGCAAATATTAAAAGTCTTTGCTTTTGGACTGGAGAGATTGCTTAGTGGTTAAAGGTACTGTTTTTTTGTTTTTTTTTTTTTTTTGCAAAGCATGGTGGCTCAGGTTCAATTCCCCAGTTCCCACAGAAAGCCAGATGCACAAAGGGGTGCATGCATCTGGAGTTGGTTTATAGTGGCAAGAGGCCCTTGTATACCCATTCTCTCTCTCTCTTTTCTCTGTTTGCATATAAATAAATAAAAATATTTTTTTTAATTATTTTTATTTATTTATTTGAGAGTGACAGAAAGAGAAAGAGGGAGAGAGAGAGGGAGAGAGAATGGGTGCGCCAGGGCCTCCAGCCACTGCAAACGAACTCCAGATGCGTGTGCCCCCTTGTGCATCTGGCTAACGTGGGTCCTTAGGCTTCACAGGCAAGCGCTTAACCGCTAAGCCATCTCTCCAGCCCTAAAAATATTTTTTAAAAGTATGTTTAATTAAACCATCATGTTTCTATAATAGCAAAATCAGTATATATAATAAAAACACTGCAAGTCATTGCAGACAATAGTGTCAAGTCTGACAATGCAAGACATGCAAAATGCTCTGTGTTTTATGTTCACAACCAGGACTCTAGTGAAGTCATAACTGCTCAACATGGGTAAGCACTGACAGAAATTCCTTTAATTCTTTGCACATTTGATAAATGCTTGGTTGTTTTACATTTGGAAACCTTTTACTGCTGCCACATGTTTTTTGCAAACCCCACATTCAGTTATGTGACTATATGGAGTCATGACCTATAGTTTAAGAAGCTGGCATCTACAGTTCTGCAAAGCAACAGGGAATGTTATTTCATGTTACAGTGAAAGAGACTCATTTTCGAGGGAGTTTAATTTGTTCAATGTCATACATATTACACAGGTAGGGCAGAATTCTTATTCTGTCTAACCCAAAGTCTTGCTTATACTCATGATGAACATCTGCCTTTCCATATAGAATGAAGCTATCCATGTTACAGAATGCAGAGCGAGATTGTGAGTGCAGAATATAAGTATCATGTACAGAAATCAGTCTACGGTCAGCTGAAATGCATGTCCACATACCTTGTGGCTTCATTTCTTCATCACAATTTCCTCTCAATCTTGACAATATTTTTTTATAGGTTAAAAAATATTTTAGGGCTGGAGAGATGGCTCAGCAGTTAAGGCACTTGCCTGCCAAACCTAGCAACCTGAGTTCAATTTCCCAGTACCCATGTAAGCCAGATGCACAGAGCTGCACATGCATCTGGAGTTCATTTGCAGGGCTGGAGGCCCTGGTGTGCCCAATACCCACTCTCTCTGCCTGCTTACAAATAAATAAATAACATATTTAAAAATTTTTAAGGGCATGGGAGTTGGCTCAATGGGTAAAGTGTTTGCCACACAAGTATAAGGACTTGAGTTTAGATTCCCAACATTCATGTTAAATGTGGTGGCATATGCCTATATGTGTGCTGAGGAAGTAGAGACAGGTGGATACCTGAGGCTCACTGGCTAGCTCATTTAGCAAGAGGCTGTGTCTCAAAAATAAGGAGAAGAGGAATTGAAGAAAAAGAAAGCACAGTGCCAATCTTTGATCTCTACCCACATGAACACACACATGCACACACATGTGCATTTATACCTGCACCCACACACAGTCAATACATATATACACAGACACACACACCACACATTTTCTGAGAAAAAGTCTTGCTATATGGCAGTCCTCCTACCCCAAACTTCTAAGTGCAGAGATTACAAGTATAACCACCTTCTGTAAATTCAAAATTAACTAGAGCTTAAAAATGCACCCATGAGATATGCCACAAAATGGTTTGACTCACTTGAGATGGCAGGACCTCCACATATGCTGTTAGTGGCCAGATGGCCAACCTGGAGCAGCAGGGAGAGTCCAGCACTACAGATGACACAGCTCCAGGAGCCAGAACATTCAGGCTTCAGCCCATGCCAGCATCTTGCCACACAAATCTGATCTAAAACACATGACCATCATCACAAAAGAAATTTGATGCTGTATAAGTTTCAACAAAACAAAACTCCAAATGAAAATAAGCTTCTAGCCTTCATACTGATTTTAAAGTTGCTGCAAAATGTTAATTTTCAAGTAAATTTTAACTTTTATAGCCTGAAATAGTCAATTTTTATTTTATTTTAAATTTCTTTGAGTGATTTTACTTTATTTATTTGAGGGAGGGACACACACACTCGGGTCACAGGCTAGAAAGAAGTCATTAGGATGTGCCCCAGGCCAGCATGACCAATGTCTCAAAGAAGGAGGAAACTCAGACAATACACACCCCACTCTGAGATGAAATGGGTACAAAGGGAAAAGATGTATGGAAGGAGGCATCCTTGGAGTGATGAGTATCCACCGTATGAACACTGAAAGCTGCAGGGACAGCTGTCCTCCCTGAGGGTCCTCTTAGGGAACAGGGACTGCGGACACTTGACTGCAGATTCTGTCTCCACAGCTGTGGGAGGGGGGAGGGGGGAGTTCTGTGGTTTATAGCGTCCCAGCTATGGTATTGCATTACTGTGGCGTTGGAGATGAAGGCAGTGGTTTCATGTCCTTGCTGTAATAGTTTTCAAACTGTCTTCGGGATGAGTTTATCTTACCTTATCTTATGATTTTTACAACTAATGTATTTTTTAAAAATATTTTATTTATTTGAGGGGGAGGGAGAGGATGGGCATGCCAGGACCTCTAGTTACTGCAAATAAACTGCAGACACATGTGCCATCTTCTGTAACTGGCTTATGTAGGTACTGGGGAATCAAACCTGGGCCCTTAGACTTTGCAGGCCTTACAGTTTTTACTTCTAATCCTACATAGACTCAATTCACAGCAAAATCTTAAAAGAACATATGTTGGTGAGAGGTATAGCTCAGTGGTAGAGTGTAGGGCTCTGGGTTCCATGCCCAGCACAGCAAATAATAAACAAAAATAGCAATGAGCAGATGAAATGCAAAGCTGTTGCCTCAGGACTAGGTTAAGCACCTAAGAAGTATCATCCAGCCTGGAACATGAACCTGTACCACTTATGCTCATTAGTTCTGGTGGGGGTGATTCACACGGGACCGTGGTATCACGGCCAGGAGAGGCACTTGAGATGATCCTCCAAGCTTCATTATGTCCTTGTAAAGGCCTCAGCTTGCAGATGTGGTGGGAAGCTGACATTTTCCTCACACTGTCCTCGCATGCACTGTCTTGGTACAGCGGTTTGATAATGCACCTCAATCATTTCCATAAATGTAAGAGGAAATCTCACTATGGTCAGTTAACCCAAGCGCTTGGGAGAGATTAATAGTCTCCTTGCTGTTGTCCAGAATTCAAGGGGAATGATCTGCAGGGGCCAAGAAAGCACTGAGCTGGCCTCTCTTGAAAACCCCGCCTCTCAGGGTATGGGGAAGCCCTTGGCTATAAGCCTGTAGATGTGCTGAGCCCTGATTGGTCCTTTGCATCCTCTCTGGCTCACAGAGTCCTGGGAAGTGGGTCAGCCTGGTCAGCCAGCTGCCCTGTTTGCTGTGCCAGGGGAGAACTTCCTCTTCTGCTGCTCTTCCCCCAGCATCTAGGGGCTGTTTGTTCTCCAGTAGGAGGACCAGGAAGTGATAAGGGCAACAGGGGTGGGGTGGAGGCTGGGAAATAAGTGGAGCCATCCCCACCTGCCCTGAGACACCCGCCCCCCCCCCCCTCAGACCTGTCACTGGATAGCAGGCAGTCACAGTGTATCCTTCCTATATGGTTTATGCCTGGGTACACTTCTGCCAGGCTTTGCCATCCCGTGTGTAGTCCAGGGGATGCCACTTACTGGGATCCTGCTGCTCCCTGGACAGTGACTGTCCCAGCCTCCTTGTAGCTCCCCTGCTATGCTTGGGAATCTCAGCTGGCTAAGGACACTGATCCCTGCCTCAGCACAGCTGCTTTCCCCTGGCCCTGGATATGAATGAGTCAGTGGATGTCCCCTCCCCCCATATCCTGCACATGATCAACATTTCATTCCTACCTACCTTTTGAGGTCTTCTGCCTCCACCTTACCTCCACTGCACCTCAGGGAAGCCACTCCTAACCTTCGCCCTCCCAGAGCACCTTAGTTTTGTTTCTGGAACAATAAAGAATTGTGGCATGCAAGGTCTTTTCATTCAGTGATGTAAGTGCAAGTGGTCTCTTCACCAACTCTAACAGGACAAACAGGGATCCCTTTCTCCACTTATCCTCACAGGTACCACCTTCTTACTTGGGAGAGCATGGCCTTTAAGAATCACCCTGTGCCATAGGGACCCACGCAGGCTAGGGGAAGGATGTCTGTGCTATTCTTTGAAGGCCCCCATCTAGACCCAAGTTGAAGTTTAAGGTGCCCTGTGAACCCAAACACGGTGTAGCAGACAGTTTCAGCTTCGCTGAGATGAACTTTCAGACCAGGCACAGTTATGGAGGAAGGGATATTTATTGAAGCTCACAGATCCAGGGGAAGTTCCATAAGTGGCAGAAGAAGCTGGCCTGCCTTCACAGGTCCAAGCAGAGAGAGAGAAGCACAAGCCAACAGCCAAAGCCACACAGTACAGCATACTTCAAGAACTCCAACTAGGCACACTTTCATATCTTTAGATTGAAATCTGAAACCCATCACCACACCTTAAGAACCATCTAGTGACACTGCCTCCAGCCAGGTGGCTGCAGATGCAAACTACAAACAATAAAAAAACTGAATATAATTCAAACCACCACACACGGCAATTGAAAATGAGACCTTCTGGTGGTGGTCAGTGTTAAATGAAGCCATATGAGTGGCCCTAATCCAAAGGCACTGTGATGGTACAATGGGAATGTTGGGGGCACATGTCTCATCACAGACACCTTGCCCTGTCCTGGGACTCTACAAAAGCCCCCACAGGAAATGTTGAACATCCTATCTCCAAAGTTAAAGACCAGGTAAAAATGCTCTTCCTCACACATTACCCAGTCTAGAACTTAGGAACAGCAACGGAAATGGAACCAAGACATGTTCTCTAACTAAACCTTGTCCTTCTAGGAACTAAAAGTGAAGCCTGCTGTGAAACCAAGTACAGGAAAAACAGCCCAAATTTGCCATTGCTATAAATCTGGCTGTACATCTGTTCATTTTGCTTAAAATAAGGTATAGTAAATTCTCCTAGCAGCCACCAGAAACTGTTCTCCCTTGGCAGGGTAGGAACCCAAATCCCTTTGCTCCAAGTCTGCCATCCCAGCTGGCCACGGGTAAATAAACAGAGTACACTGTGGGTGGGAAGGTGCAGGATGACCCTGTGTGAAAATTCTCCTTTGTGACAGACATAAGATGTTTCAGATCTACATTTGAGCTGCAATGCTAGGAGACACGATGAAGACTGGAGAAAATTTGAGAACTGGGCAGGATCCCATATGCTCAACATTGAGTGATGTGTTTTCATTTGCTAGAGATGGGCATGAAAATTTAAGCTTCCCCTGCTTCACCTTGTCCCCACCCCTATTACTGAACTAAAAGGACATGGTTTCTAGTCTCAGAATTATAGGCATCATGGCCACCTATGCACCTAGGGCATCTGCATTCTCTGTGGACCCCCACAGATCCCTGCACTACCCTCTCCCCTAAGCGGTGACAGCCAACATACCTCCCAACATTGGCTGCTCCCTGGCACTTGGGTCAGGAGCATAGAACAAGAATGTCATGTGGTATCACCAAAAAAGCAATTATTGTTTCAAGAGAAGAAAACAAACACCCTCCGTTCCTCCACTAACTTCTGCCTGTCTCCCTGAGTGTGTGTCAGGAGCCCATATTCTTCTTAGCCTGGTGCTGATGGAAAAGCTGGATCTATATGTCTGGACTGCCTCTCCTCCCTCAATATTAGGTCTAGGCCTATACCCAGGAGGCTTGTTAAAGCCAGCCAGGATGGAACCAAGCCAGTAAGTGACAGCCAGGTGTCCAGGTTCTTCCATCTAGCTGCTGATGCTTCTCGCCAGCACCATGACCTTCTTGAGCTCTATACAGGGCAGTGGGTGGGCTCCACTGTTCAGGTTCCACTCTGGGTACTCTACTTGAACCTGGACCTTCAGAACAACCCCCCACCAAATTTTACATAGGGCAACTTGGAAAGATTACTTTCCAGCCAGGAAGCTGGACCCTCACTACCATGGACAAACATGTGACACTCCTGGGGGGCATGGCATCCCTAGCTGTGGGAGACTGCTCCTGCAGTGTTAGCCCTTTTGTTAGCTTGTGTGTGCCCTGGCCAGATGCCAAGAGCCACTGGAACATGGCATCAAGCTCTGAGTCCTATTGTGTTAATATCTTAACTCTTTCTCATGATTCCTACCCTGAGTCCTGACCAGGTACGAGTTGGTAAGAGGATATCCACCCCTTTCCTTTTGCTGGCCATCTCCAGGACTTCCCAGGCTCCCGATAAGAACCTTGTTAGGCAGTGGCTACAGGACTGTAACCCCAGGGAGAAACAGAAGCCAGAGCTGGGGAGTCACTTCCATATTTTCCTGGATGGTCACCATTGGCCAGATTCCCAAACCTGCTTAACCATGGGTTCCCACCTGCAGAGGAAATGTAACAGCTTTGTCATTCATGTGGCATGCAGTCTTACATTAGAACCACACTGCCCTTTAAAAAGCATAGTCACTTCGAGGGGTGAGCAGGATGTTCCACCCTGGTTTTACAGGCAAGATAACACACACACCTATGGGAACATATATGTAACCCATCCTGACAGAAGCCCTCAGACAACCAGGCTTTTGGGCCTTGCTTGTCAAAGAAGGGTTAATTCTTTTTGGCGTCATGGGCAGTCACTGGCCCCAAGCCCGGGATGGACGCCAGCTGTCTCCACTATTTCCACTCCAATAAACATTGTCCAAACAGACCCTCATAGGAAAGCAGTAGTTACTAGCGAAGAGCAAGTGTCTGTGTTGTGCGTGTATGTTCATGTGAGTACATATGTGGAAGGGTGGAGTGGGGTTAGAATGGGGACTTGGGCTCCGCAAGGGTAAGAACTGTCTGGAGGCCTGGACTGCAGTCAGCATTTTTCCTTTTAGGGGACTTTTGTCCCTTGTGAAGACTGTTTTGCTAAGTAGGCCAGAGGCCAGAAGGGCCTGAGGTTGCAGAGCTGAGAAGCCCTGAACTAGCAGGGATCATGCCTGCTTTTACCTTCAACTCTCAAAGTGTGTACTCAGGACTGAGGTTGCCAGACCTTACACTGGCGGGGGCAATGCACTGAGGGTAGGTCCAGTGGACATGTTCCTATTGTCTAGCTGGACTCTATTGGCTCTATTGGGTCACCAGTTTGTGGAGAACCAATAAATCCTGTGGTTACCAGCCAACCGTCTCCTCTGCCACAAGGTGGACCCATGTCTTGAGGCAGTGTTGAGTGCAAACCTTACTGAGAGACAGACCTCAGTTGAATGGTGGAGGGAAGGTGCCCCACATCCATGCTTGCATTGAGAATGCTAACACCTAGACTCCAACAGAAAAGGCGCCAAGGTGACCAATCTGTGGAACATCTGGCACATCTCCTAAAAAGGATACTACCACAGGCCAGAAAGAGACTCATCCATGTCTCAACAGAGATTAGTGGCAAGAGCTTTGAGGTGTCCTGAGGACTGCATGCATCCCCGATGCTATGGCCAACTGCCTAGCACCATGGCTGACTCCCTCTGGCCATTCTGTTCCCCAGCGACACCCCTTGGGGTAGACAGTCTGGTGGGTGACCGCACAGACCTAGAACATCTTGCTCCTAATCCTAATCCAAGAGTGGATGGCTGACCTTGTCATTCTCAGCCTTCTGGGGGAAGATGTCCTTGCATGGTACTCACAGGGCCTTCCGTAGGACTGTGAACACTTGGCCCTGAAGCCCCAGCTCAGTTCTGCTCAGGCCCTTGCCTCCTGGTTGTCCAGCCTCTCGGGACAGATGGGGACAAGGACCAGAAACAGACACAGACGTTCAGCCATAGGTTCCCATCTTTCCTGGGCTCACTGAGGTGAATACCTGGGCAGGCAGCATTCAAGACTCTGCAGAAGAGACAACGATCACTACAAAAGTGCTGACTTTTGTTCACTGCTGTGCCATCCCCAGGCCTAACAGAGCTTGATACGACTTACGCCACACAAAGGGCTGGAGAAGCTGGGTACCAGTTGGCTTTAATATGCATCACTGTTCAGTGGGTGCTGACACACCTGCTTCTTTCAAACCCAGGATGCATGGGGCACAGATGACAACAGGGCTGACTGTCCTTCTGGCTCCAGTTTCTGCCCTGCTGGGTGCTCATCTCCCAGCTTGCTTCCTCGGTGTCAGCAGAAGCCAGGAAAGGCAGCAATCTGTGACAGGGGCGATTCTGTGTACATCTTGCACTCTGGCACGGAATGCTTCTGGCATCCACCTTCTGGGCCCAGTGAGCTCCTTTCTTACATCTCTTCTGTTTCTCTTATAGGGGTTTGCCCTGATCTTGCAGAATATCAATAGGATGGAGGTGTTATATGAAAATTGTGGGTCATACATCAGGAGAACTGGCAAGTGCACCAGTCCCTGGAGGGTTCTGGGCCACCAGTGTCTTGTCTTCCACAAACACCTGGTCTCTGCAGCTGGCCACTGCTATGCCCAGGGAAGACAGGCAGACCAGCCCCTCCCTCCTGAACAGAACCACCTTTTTATATTTTATGAGGGAAAACACGTAACACTGCATTTTAAAATAAAAGTATTTATTTTATCAAATAAGATAGCAGCTAACAGTTTAAGGAAGCTTGGGAATATATATGCAATTCAGAAAATATTTGGCTAAGTCAAAATTAGAGGTTTTAGTCTGTAAAGTGCTGAGAATTCTGTTTCTGGTGAATACTTGTGTTAGAATACTTGTGTTTTTCTCCTTGTCATACATCCAGTAAGTTAAGCAATGGTGTAGAAATACAGGTGGGGTGAACAGTTCAGTTACTCATGCCCCTCAGCACATGGAGCTGGCTCAACAAGTAAACTCCTTGCCTTCTGCAGGGCAGGCATGGGGACGGGCCACCACGCCAACAGCACCACAGCCTCTCAGAAGGAAAATCCAAATGTGGACAGCGTCCTGTCAGCAGGTGCACAGAATCATACAGGACACACTTTCCCCATGTTCTCTGCAAGACTACACCTATGTACTTCCCACACCAACATTAATATGACACACATGAGAAGGTGGGCACAATTTGGCATTGATGCTGAAGTCCAAATATTGATAGATTTTGAGCATTTTGGTCCAAAGCGAAGATTACCTGCGAAAGGCTATAGATAGCATTCACTAAAATATTAATTATAGCCATTAACTTTAATTAAAATGCAATATAAACATGTTATTTGTTAAGTGTACAGTACATACATCAGACCACTTTGGAAAGCCTGGCTCACTTCCAAACAAACCACCCTGAATGGGATGTGTGACCTGGCTTCCTAAGCTGTTATGAATCTTACTCTGGAATTAAAAAGTACAGGATATAAATAACAGCAGTGAATCTGAGTCAAGTAAAATGATTTTAAGAACTGTTAATAACCTCCTACCCTACTGGATGCTACATTTCCCCATCAATTCCCTAGGAAGACATGGTATTGAGCTGATGAGACAGCGTGCTTTGAATTTTGTGGGCGGGGGGGGGGCGACAGAACAGAGTGGCATCATCACTGGACTTCGCTCCATGACTCAAGAGCTGCAACCTTCCTCTGCTTCCTTAGTATCTCTGGCTGTGGCTGGGCAGGGATGGTCCGACAGGAAAGCTGGGCAGAATACTATGCCTTTCATCCCCAATCTCTATTTTCAGTTAGTCCAAACAACATGGACACAGCCCCGGCCACTCAGCCCACACCCTGCTGAGCATGATGCCTGTCTGCCATCCCAACATTGGGGGAGGCCTCTGGCTATGAGCTCAGCAGTGGGATCTGCCACACCATCACAGAGGACACCAGGTCTTCCTGGGGTGGCTGCCTCGCCTTCCTGTGCACACGCCGGTGGCCCTGGCCCCCGCACACCACCAGCGCCGAGCTGGCCTTAGCTCTCCTGCAGCGCTGAGCTCTGCTCCTTGAGGAGGCGCTGGGGTCCTTCAGAAGGTCACAGAGGCTGCTGTCCACCGACCTGTGCTCTAGCGAGCTGGAGCCATGGGACATGTTCAGCGACCCTGATGATGAAGACAGGTCACTCTTCTGCGCTGTCAGTCCCAGTGAGTCCCCCAACCAGACGGCTGTGTTGGAGTCACCCTGACTTGGACAGGATGTGCCCCCTTCACCAGATAGTGCGTCTTTGGGGTCTTCATCCTGGGACTCAGGGCCGGGAGGTGGGCTCTCCCTAGCTCTGTCCTTGTCACTCTTCTGCAAGGCTGTGGCCATGACAATGAACCTCACAGGCCCATTGTGTGCATGGTATGAGACCATGCCTCTTCCTGAGGGGAACAAATAAACATCTGTAAGAACAGATACTGCTGCAAGGAAACAGGAAGTGCAGGGTCTAGCACCACACCCCACCTAGGCAGCTGCTCTGCAAGCCACTCTAACACTGGGTGATGGTCAACACCAAAACACCTCTGGGTCACCCTCTTGTGGACTTTCAGCAGTCTGTCCTTCTCAGAATGCAGGTCTAGCACATACTGCACTTTTGAACTTTAAAAAAAAAGTTATTTTTCAGCTTTCTACATGAAATACCACCTCGATTATTCTAAGGAAATAAATATGTCTAGTTTTCCCAAGTTGTAATAAAGATAGCAAAGGCTAAAATGCATCTGTCTGAACAGCAAAATGTCTAGCTACCAGCAGTTTCTGTCAGTTCTCATTGAAAAAAAGTTTCTGGGGCTTGAAAAAGAATGAATTCTATAGATTCTATTAAAATTGGAACTTTCAGAGGCTGAAGAGATAGCACAGTTGGTGAAGTGCTTGCCCTGTCAGCATGAGGGCCTGAGTTCAACTCCCAGAACCCATACATGCAAAAGGCAGGCACAGTGGAACACTCTTGATCCCAGTGCTGTGCTGGGAGGTGGAGAGGGGTGGGACTCTGGGGCTCTGCCAACTAATCTAGCCTAATTGGTGAGCTCAGGCCAATGAAAAACCTTGTCTCAAAAAACAAAACAAAACAAAACAAAACAAAACAAAAAACAAAACAAAAACAAACAAACAAAAAAAAAAGGATTGTGTTCCTGAAGAAAGTCATGTTAGGTTTGGCCTCCACATGCATGTACATGTGTACCCACACATATGCAAACATGCACACACATATATGCATGGCACATATAAAACAATCAGGACATCCAAGTGGTGCAAGTCACTCATCATAGATGACAGAGACTCTTGGAGTGCTCCTGGCCTCAGAACCCCCAGTGTGCTACCTTCCATAATTTGGAAGCTCATGGGTGAGGGGTGATGACATATGTTTAGAAAATGACAGAAAGGAGCAGAAACAGGGCCAAGAGAACAATGTTGCTGAGGAAGATGCACATGACAGCCCCTTTGTAGATAAGTACAAAATTGGGAAATTAAAAACTTTCTGAGGTACAGCTTGGTAAAGAATACCAGAGAGGGCTGGAGAGATGGCTTAGCGGTTAAGCGCTTGCCTGTGAAGCCTAAGGACCCCGGTTCGAGGCTCGGTTCCCCAGGTCCCACGTTAGCCAGATGCACAAGGGGGCGCACGTGTCTGGAGTTCGTTTGCAGAGGCTGGAAGCCCTGGCGCGCCCATTCTCTCTCTCTCCCTCTATCTGTCTTTCTCTCTGTGTCTGTCGCTCTCAAATAAATAAATTAATTAATTAAAAAAAAAAAAAAAGAATACCAGAGAGTTTGACCAATGAAAAAAAGTCAATGAGAAGTTCTGTGTGCTGACTTCCTTCCTGTCCCTCCCTGCTAATCATTCTTCCCAGGTGGGCAGTGTAACAAACTTAGGTTCTCTTTTCACCACTCAACGTCTGCCATAGCTTTTCACCGCAACTCATCTCCAGGCTGCATTCTTTTCACAAGCAATAATTTTCTAAACATCTTCCTACCCCTCAGCTGAACATCTGGCTTATCTCCTGTTTCATACCATCCTTCAATCACACTGCTTCTGAATGGGGCTCTTTCCTGGGATGCCTCCTGGGGTGGAAATCCCAATTTTGCATTCCTTAGATTTGTGATCTTGAGCTGCTCCCCACAAGAGCCAACTCAGCATGAACTTCCAACAACCCAGAAGTAATGCACAACCGAGCAGGCTCCTACCAAACCTCCTTCTCTACATCCAAGAAAAACAAGAAAATAGTGCTTTAAGATGCTTAGCCATCCCGCGATGGGGCAGGTATGTGGCAGCATCCACTCACCAGTCACTTTGGGGATCCCTTGCAGACGAGGAACTGGCAGGGCTACAACAACCCCCAGGCTGGTACCCACCATTAGCAAGCCATGGCAGACGAGCAGGCTGGTCACAGACAGACGCTGGTGCCCTGGGTGAGAGAGGGAAGTGCGCTTGTGCCCTGCAGCTAGCTCAAGCAGCAGTGCTGGGTGGGCAGCAGAGCTCAGTGTGCTGTTTGAAAATGCACTGGACATCAAGGCCAGCTTCACACCAACACTGAACCTCCTAACAGGATGAGGGCCCAAAGGTGTTCATACCTGCTCTTTTGAGCCACCCTCCACCAGACAAGGAAGGTGAAGTTCTGGAGGTGTCCCGACTTAACAGCACACATGGCAGATCTGTTGTTGGCCTTGGCAGAGGGGAATCAACCCCCAAAGCATTCACTTAACCTATCTAGTTCTACATAGTGCAGCCAAACTCCCACATAACCACATATGCACAAGCCTATATGCAGGGATACACACATACACAGAGAGCCGTCCTTTACACATGAAAAGTGACCACCTATTGGCAAGGAAAGACTTCTGGGGAAAGTGGCTCTGGGTGGCACATTTCAAATGAGAGACGTTGCTTGTGAAAGAAGCTTCAAAACCTCTATGCAGAACAAGAGGGACAATCAGTCACCTCTGGTTTTCATTCCGACATTCATGTTAGTTCTTCTCCTTTTGAAGCTCCATCCTCTACATGCAGACAGTACATTCAGGAAAATTTCACTTTCACACCTACGTTATCTTAAATGCAGTAAGAATCTGGGCAACATTCCGTTGCCTTTGCAAAGACTCCCTCCCTTCAGAAGTAGATCTTTCCAGAAGAACGCACAGAACATGAAGCTCAGGGTCAGGGATGCCTGTGCCAAGAGGAGTGGCGGTCAGCATGTGGGAAGGACAGATGGCAAGGTGGGTGCTGAGAACTGCAGCTGCTTAGGTGAGTGCCCGCAGGGTCTCTCAGGGGCATCCTGTGAGCCCAAAAATGCTGACCTGAAGATGAGCCATGGGGGCTAAGAGAGAAAATTACTTTTTAAAGAATAATAAAAAGATAGTAACAGAAAGGATGGAAACAGGTGATGCCCAGATGCTACTGTTTTCTCTGCTTTGAAAATATTCATAAATGAAATAAAAACCAGCACTGGTGTCTAGCTCCTTTTTACATGGTTCCTCTTCATGTTCTGTCTCAGCCTCACTCCCCAGCAGCTGAGAGAGATGGTGAGGCCGAAGTACTGGGCCATGTGACTGCTTACCATGTTCCCTCATCTACATGTGGCCATGAGTCCAGCTCCTTATGACAAGATTCATGGTTCTTACGAGGGTCACACTGGGACTTTATTTATTTATTTATTTTTAATTAAAATTCTGGCCATCTTATTTGGCCACATCACAGAAGGGCTAAATGTGACCCACAACCTTTTAACCCTGTATCTCCTGTTTGGGGCATTTGGAATAAGACAGGAAACATCTGTGTGGGGACACTGATGCTTCTCAGGGTCTGGGGAAGTTGAGGGACATTCCCACTCTGCAGCCATGAGCTCATTCCTGTTTCCAGAGTCAAGTCCCTTCTCTAACAAATGCACCCTGTTCTACAAAGGCCCTCAACTTTGGTGTCTGCTACTGGGCCATAGTGCTTGGTGTAGTTTATGGGAGGGAGTCTGTGTAAATGGTCTCAGAACTGAATTCCAAGTGGAGGAAACAGTCCTGCTCCCCAGAAACAGATACACGCATTCCACAGGGAGACTCTGGGACCTCTGGGGAGAAGGGTAGTTTAATCACATTCTGCTGACTTTTATAAAAGCTGTGACTGCATTATCATTTCCTTTTAAAATTCTATTCATTTGGCCCAGTGTGTCTTTATCTGTAGGACCTACTGACATTTAACTCCAACAGCACAAAAAGATACCTCCATGTGTTATAGCCATACATGTGTGTGTATACCTGATACAGTACAAACACTCACCAGAGCATTTAAATTAAAACTTAAGGCAGTAATGCCTGCTGCATCTAAACACTGGCCTGAGACAGATGAGCAGACAAAGACAGAAGATGGAATGACCACTTTTTATTCTCTCTAAGGTACAGCATGTGATCCCACGCTGCACCATCCTGGGATCTCAGGAGTACTGCCAGAATATAACAAACAGAACCTGGTTCCTGGTGCAGCTGAACTTGTAAGTTACTCAGTGTGGTGGTTTGAATACAAAATGACCCTTATAGATTCTTGTGTTTGTGATTAAGCCTCATACTTAATTCCCAGCAGGTGGTGTCTTTGGGAGGTGGAATCTTGAGAAAAAAGCTGTGTCATTGCCCCCAAGGCCAACCCTGCTTGCCACACTTATCTCATTCTGTACTCTGCACCCCCCTAGCTGCACTGATGTGAAGATCTGACACCCAGCTGTCTGTTCCTGCTATGCTTTCCCTGCCAGGATCAAACGTTCCCTTAAAACTGTAAACTGACTGGGCAAGGTGGTGCAGGCCTTTAATCCCAGGCAAAGGTAGGAGGATCACCATGAGTTCAAAGCCATCCTGAGACTGCATAGTGAATTCCAGGTAAGCCTGGACTAGAGAAAGACCCTACCTCAAAAAAAAAAAAAAAAAACATACTGTAAGCTGAATACAAACACCTTCCTTTCATAAGCTCCTTCTGGTCTGGTGTTCTGTCCCAGCAATGAGAACATAACTGCTACAACACCAGGATTCCCCAGTGACCAGACCATGGGGTGGCACATCATCAACGCTACAAGAACACCAGGTATGGATGGAAGCGTGACATTATCTTCTCCAAGTTATTGGTGGGGAAGGTGTTTAAAATGTGGCATGCTGTACTACAGGTGTTCCAGTCCACTGTGGCCTGGCACACCTGACTATCCAGTAGGTCTAAGAAAGACTGAAGACATGCATAGGGCAAGATCAAGAGCCACACAGAGGAACTTGAGGCCATGCCCAGGATAGCCTGCATTAGTCGTCTGTGGCTATGACAAACTGACTGATAAACTGAATGAAGTGTCTTTTACAGGCTCATGTGTTTTGAATACTTGGTCCCCGGCTAGTGGTAATTTGGGAGAGTTGTGGAGTCTTTGGGAGATGGAGCTTTGCTGGAGGAGGTCGTTGCTGGGAAGGTTTTGGGGTATTCTAGCCCATTCCACTCTTGCCAGAGTGCACTCATTCTTGCTATTATCTCCTAGAAGATGTGACAAGATGTGATACCCATCCTCTGTTCTGCTCTGCTTTCCCTGCCATGGTGAAACTTCCCCTTGAGACTGTAAGTAAGCCAAAAGTAACCCCTTCCTATGAGCTGCTTTTGGTTGGATATTTTTTTTTCCTAGTAAAGAGATGGTAACTGCTTCCTTGACCTTACTAACTTAAAAGGATGATTTACTTTGGTAAATTTCAGAGGTTTAGGTCCAGAGTAAGACGACTCCATTGCTTTTAGGCCTGCAGAAAGGCAGATATGGTGGTGGAATGGCATAGTGGAGGAAAGGCAACTAGAAAGGAGAGGTCGGGGAGGAAGTAGAGAGGGAGAGAGAAAGGGCTGAGCACTGTGCATTCCATGGCTTGGTGCAGGGGATGGACATGCTGGAGGGTGTGAGTGCTGCTTATTGCTCTGTTCAGAGACTAGGTACCATTCCACCCTTCTCTGCTACAGGGACAAGTAAGGACAACAGCTGACAGCATAGACCAAAAGTAGCATACAGAATGCCTTTAAGTGCTGGGTAGACTTGGAGGCCACAGGGGTGAACAGTGGAGGGCCATGAGAGTTGACAGGCTAGGGAGCCCCGGGCCACCTGGTATTCCTCAGCATGGGGGGGGGGGAGGGGTGTTCATTGCTTGGTTTCAATTTACCATGCACAAAGATTATTTTTCATAAAAAATCTGAAACCCAAACTCCACACACACTTGCCAGCACCTCCCTTCTCCACTCTGTGACCGCAGGGTGATAAATATGAGGCAGACTAGGACCCCAGCCATAATTCCTGCTATGGCCAGATACATTCTTGTGGCTGGTCTCAGCATTCCAGATCCATGGTAACCACATCTGCCTCCCTAGAGACTGCAGGGCATAGGGTCCAGATTGGAGACCAGAGAGTTTTATCAGAGTAACATCCAGATACTAGTCCTTCACACATGGACAAAGGCTGCAGTACAGAGCACTCTGGCCAGATGCACGCAAGTGTTAGCAATCCATAAGTTTGACTTGGTTTCTACCCAAGGACGAGAAAAATTCCAATAGCAATCATCTGTCCTAGTGGCCAGTACTAGAGAGAAAAGCTTTCAGCTTGCTTTGGAGGGCAGATATAAGCAATTTTGGTTTTCTACACACACACACACACACACACACACACACACACACACTTTTTATTTTCTAAGTAAATAAAATACCCTACAATAAGCAATGACTTGCAACTAGCCTCATAGAACAAACCTAGCCTAGGCTCCAGATGCCTGCTTCCCCGGGTCTCAGTGTGCCACCTTTCTGCCTCAGCCTCCTCAATCCTCTACATATCAAAGGTTAGGTTCATGCATTTTATGCACTATGACCCCGAAAAGATTGTGTTTCTCTGATGCATCTAAAATGATAACTGCATTGGGTTGAAATGTTAGTATCTCCACAAACTCTCATTTTCATATTGTAGGGATGGATTAAGATATGGGGATTGAGGGAGGAGATGAGTTAGGTAAGGCCAGAGTAGGCATGGATGTGGTTCCATGATTGTCCATGAACAAGAAAGTGGTTCCTCCCAGGAACACAAGAAATCTTTATCTTGTAGCCTCCAAAATGGGGTAATTAGCATGTGCTGTCAGAAGCATCCCGCCCCAGCCAAGTTTACTGCACCAGCTGGAAGAGACTCCAGCAGCAGCTTCCCTTAGCACTTTCCCCTCCTCTGACACACCTCCACCAAGACCCAGTTTGGAACCTCCCACCAACCCCACTGTGGCATCAAGATACCTCTGAGGGACCATGTGGCTACCAGTGTGCAGGCTGACAGACACCTGTCCTGAGTTGATGTACAAATAATGCTATTTAACTCAACTCACGGCTTGAACATGGAGCTACATGGACCTTTTGGATTTCCTCTCCAAACTGCTGATCACAAGATATGAAGAGTGTCCAGCAGAGGACACCAACTGATTCTTGACCCTCTCATTCCACTAAACCTCACTCACTTTCCAAGACCATTCACTTTCTTTCTTCACTCTCTTTCCAGTAGCACATTCCTGGGCTCTACACTCCCACCTCTCTCACATTCTCTTTCCACTTCCAAGGTCAGGGCCATGAGGACATGGACACACCCTACCCAGGCCCCTCCCTGCAGTATCTTCCTCCCCAAATCTACTTCAAGCTACTGGCCCCTCTCTGTCCACAGTCTTCTGTGACTCCTGTGGGCAACACAGCTATAGTCAGGCATCACCACAGGCACCTTGGCTCTGGTATCTCCATCTGCTCTGCCATGCTCAGCATATAGGCTTCTTGTTCACAGACAGGTTATACATTTGTGCATTCAGGGTACATCATGCATGGTGCCTACACATTCATCAGCCAGCCATCTGTACATTCATCCACAGTAGCTGCACACCTACATAAATAAGGCAGAGGCGCACAGTCAGGCCATAGGCTTCACTGGCTATATGTGCTGTTCCTCCAACCTTTGTGGCAGCCCTTCCCCCATACCTGTCAGAACACTACTTAGGGGTTGTAATTCTGGGTCCTTCCATCCCATACCCGACAAACAGCACATGGTGCACAGGGGCAGTCCATCTGAGATCTCCCCTTCCCGCCCCATACCTGGCAGCATGCCATGCACTGGGGCAGCAATGTTGACATCCTGCAGGTGCTTCAGGGTTTCTGTGTGGAAGAGGCGAAGGGTGGACCCTGAGGTGAAGGCGATCCAAATGCCAACACCAGCCACAGCCATGTGGGAGATGACCATCCCTTCATCTTGGTGGGCCTCCAGCTGATTCTGGGGAGTCGGAAGGTTGCAAAGGGGCATCAGAGGTGCTGGTAGAGTTGACAACACCATATACAAGTATGCCGAGACCACACAGTAGGGCCTGGCTGAGCTCCTGAGGCCCACCAGTGTCAAGCTGTAACCCAACTCTGTGACTGTACAAGACAGAGGCCTCTGCTTCAGAATGTGGAATGACAGCCACTATCAGTGATTTCCCTGATCAAAGTGCTTCACAGAACTCAACACTATTTTCTCATCATGGAATCTTCAAGAACTGAAAAACCCGTAAATTCAAACAACATGGCCAGGGGTGGGGTGGGGAAGGGGCCGCTGAGGGACTGCCAAGCTGCTCCCCAAGGAACCACAAAGGAGAAGCCACAGCCCACTGGGAGGAGAAAGGGGGTAGGACACTGAGGCAGGATGCTCATCCTTCCCCTGCACTCCAGGTATAGACCATCTGCCTTCTTCAAATGACTCTGTGACAGTCCTGCAGCAACTGTCCTGGGGACCCCAGTGCCTGCAGCACCCTCACACCACCACACAGAATGGGACTGCCAGGACAGTTACTGCTTGGCTCTTAACTCAGCTGTCAACAAAAACCTACTCAGTTGTCCAGACCTAGAGGAGACCAGGAGGCCCAGGCTGAGTTGGCATAGCAGCACTCCAGAAGTTCAGATATCTCAGAGTCAACTTCAACCCTGTGCAGTTCTCTACATTGAAATAATTTAAAAGACTGCTGGGTAAAAAACAAAAATAAAACCAAAAACAACAACAACAACAAAAAAAACCAACAACTTCGATCTGTGTCCTTAGAGAACAAGGAGGCAGAGCAAAACTCTCCCGCACCACCAGACACCCACTGTGGAGACACTGGGCTTGCCAAGGTCACAGAGCCCCACAGCCCCCAAGGACGCCCCCAGAAGAGATGGCTGGGCAAAGCTCCACCCAGGCTCTTATTTCAATAGAAGATTTCCCTGGAAAGTGGCTGGGTCTGTATGCGGAGGGCAAAGCCAGATCAGGGGCTGTTTCCAGATGACACCCTAAAGTTGTCTCATTGGCCTCATTTCTGGCCAATGTGTGTTCTGCCGACACACAGAAGTTAAAATTGATTTGGTTTATCGATCTTGCATTCTGTGACCTTGCTGAATGTTTTAGTAATTCTGGCAGTGTTACTCTGGATTTCTTAGGGATTCTACTCAAGACCATCTCTGATTAGACAGAGGCAATTTACCTTCTTTCAACCTGCACGCTGCTCTGTGCTCCCCCAGGTGCCCCGGGAGAACATCATGCTCTGTGTGGGCCAGGAGTGGTGGGGACTGTGGCTCATGTTCTTACTCATGCTGCTACATGGACACTCCTCTTTTCTCTCCATGCCCTAAGATGCCAGTGCTGACCTCATCCTCAGCCTCCTCTACAGGCTCACGGTGAGCACAGCCTGTCCCCACTCCCACTCCCACACCACCTTCACAGGCTGTTTACTGGAGAACAAAGAGCCTGAGGGAATCAAAAAAGTCCCCACATAGAGAATGCTATGCATTGTTATTACTGACACACCACAGGTGTATTACTACAGACCACTTTGATCCAATTCAGACCACAAACTACAGGACTTTTCAGGACCTGAGGAATGAATATCACAAGTCTAGGATCCAAAAGCTATTCAGCACTTGAGACAGCTGGGGATGCCTTGGGCAGGAGCCAGCATCAGGGACTCTGGGAGGCAGCAGCTCTGAACATCATTGCCCCCACTTCATGAGATTCCACAAGGAGGTCCATGAGACCACGGTGTTAGAGGGAGGGTCTGATTGCTCTGGGTTACAGTTTTTATGGGGCAGTGAATGTTATACCTCCTGCTAGGCTGCCCAGAAACCAGTACCGACTTCTCACAGAGTAGCCTCTCTGCCAAGCCCTGGACCAGAGCAAAGTGCAGGATGTTTTCCCTCCCACAGCCTTGTTTCTCTAAGTGCAAAGGTGCTGCCTTCTGTGTAGCTCACCTTCTTCCTTCTCACTGGGCCCCACTCATGCCTGGGTATGGAATTGTCTGGAGGCAAAGGTGGCATGCTGCCCATTTGTGGCACAAGTCCATGCTACAACAGTCATTCCAGTGAGTATAGAGCCAAGCACTAACTGCCCTGGAAGTCTGTGATGACAAGCTAACGGATGGACGGCGTGTGGGACCCTGGTGTATTGAAGGGCAGGGCTGTGCTGGCTAACGTGTGTGATTCTTCTACACTGGGAAAGAGTTTAATTCTCAGTGTGGGGG
This sequence comes from Jaculus jaculus, assembly GCF_020740685.1. NCBI lineage: Eukaryota > Metazoa > Chordata > Mammalia > Rodentia > Dipodidae > Jaculus > Jaculus jaculus. Next base: position 42,885,168 of record NC_059113.1, on the reverse strand, counting down.
AGGGGAGGACATAAACACTGGCAATCACTGTGCTGTTGCTGAGCTGTGTTCATGTCCTGAACATTCATTCTTTCTCTTTTGTGTTATTTTTCTTCTCTTTCCTTCCATCTATTTGTCTTTACTCAAACACACTGCATATTGTAGAAAATCAAGGGCAAGGAATAGCAAGTTTTATAGTTAAGTAGTTATAGTAATGAAGCCATAACCAAGGTCCATGGATCTAAGAAATGAACCTCTGATATCAATACTTGCCCAAAATCCAGAACAACTGGCCTTTTCCTAAATATCAATTACTTTAGATTCATATCAAGACTTGAAAACTTAAAAAGAAAAGGGAATTAAAGGCAAGGCAGAAAGCCATATGAGGTGGGAAAGGGAAAAGATGGTGAGCTCACCTCTGAAAGGTGAGAAGAAATGTTTCTTCATTATGTACCAATCGACTTTCCTACCTGTCCTTCATGCTTGGCAGAAGGCAGGGACACCACCTGGCAGGCAGTCTGCCCAGTGCTGTCCTAGGACACAGAATGCTCTGGCCTATGAATGGTCCTAGCCAGCCCCATAGTAGTACTTTGAGAACACCTGGGCTTCGAAGCCTGAGCGACCTCCTTCCAAAGTCCCTGGCACTCTATGTTCAACCAGGCCCAGGCATGTGCTCACAGCCTCCATGGATCTGCTCCACATGGTACAAGAAGCTGGCTCCTCTAGCAGCTGCGCCTCCGCCCCAGCTGTGAGCACTCACTGGGTCCTGGGCTGCACCCACACCTCAGCTGTGGCCTCCCACAAAACAGGAACTGAATGAATTTTATTTTCCCAGGAGAGAAGCATTTGTTTCTTTCTATAAATGTATTAAGTCATTTTGGTGCTAAAAAAAAATTAGAAAGGAGACTTTTACTTGGATCTGAATGTACTTACTCTGACCTCAGATTCCCAACGACAGACTCTCTGGAACATGACATCATAAAGCCATGATAGGGAGCTCTATGCTATCCTGGAAATATTTGGAGATGGCTATGGAGAACACCCCCCACAGTGCTCTTGGAATTAATTTATGATAAACATATGTATTTTCAGGGAGTGTCTTAAAGAAATATTATTACTTCTTGGTGGAAAAGAAATAAAATTAAAAATGTATCTTGTATTTATTACAGAAAAATCTGGTCTGATAATGACTGCTGTACTCACTCCCTTCCCACAGGGCATAGCACACAGCTCCCCCTATTCTTCCAATGGTCTTTCTTCTGTCAATCTGAAAGACAATACTTTGAAGACCCTAGTCACCACCCAGGGTTATGAAAAGAGAGATGAGGCAGTACAGGAGGGAGGGTTTTCAAGGAGATGAACTCATTATGTATGTTGCTGTGACAGAAATGTGTCATTACAACCTATGAACTGTACCACAGTAAAAGTAAAAGCTGGTGTGCACTATATACGGAATGAGGATAGAATGTCAATTTAAGTCCAATGATGAAAGCAAACACACCTGCTGTGGGGGTGCTGACTGTGGGGAAAGGCTATCCATTGGGGTGATGGGAGGATATTGTCAATCTCTGAATTTTCTACCCAATTCTACTGTGAACTGCTCTAAAAATTAAGTTATTAATAAAGCATGCATCATCAGTGAGGCTAAGGGTGTGTGTGAGTGTGAGAGTATGTAGCAATAAACCATGCAGTCGTCAATGAGGGTAAAGGTGTGTGTCCGTGTGGGTGCGCACACACTGCTTGTTTGTATTTCTGTTCCTGTAAACTGTCTTTCCAGGTCTTCTGAACACTTCCTGTTAGGTTGCTTGTTTCTTCCTTGAAGTTTAGTAAGAACTCTTGACGGATTAAGTACAAAACATTTTAAGTGACTCGGTGGATGGATTAAAATGTTTGCTGTAAGAACACTGGTACCTGAGTTCGGAGCCCCAAAACCCACTCAAAGTTTGTTGCTAAGCCGGGCGTGGTGGTGCATGCCTTTAATCCCAGCACTCGGGAGGCAGAGGTAGGAGGATCGCCATGAGTTCAAAGCCACCCTGAGACGACATAGTGAATTCCAGGTCAGCCTGGACTAGAGTGAGACCCTACCTCAAAAAAACAAAAACAAAACAAAATAAAAAGTTTGATGCTGTCCTGCATGCACCTGTAACCCCAGTACACCTACAGGGAGATGCAAAGGTGACTCAGAAGAATCCCCTGGAGCTCCTGGATAAGCTAGCCTGGCCAACACAGTGGCAACTCTGCCTCAACAAGGTTAAAGGTGAGAACTGACATTGGTCACTGTCCTCTGACCTCCCCACATGTGCTGTGGCACACGTGTGCTCTCACTCAAACACATGAACATTCACATACCCAAGTGAGTAAATAGATAAGTAAATAAACATTTTCATACAACTGGATATAAAAAGGACATTGCTTTACATTTTCTTTCTTTACTGGGACTTTTCTTCACATTGTTTTTTTCTTTATTAAAGCAACTTCTGTGTGTCTGGCATCCCAGAGAGGCTCCCTGCCCTGAAAATCATAAAACATTCTAACACCCCTGCTTTATGTCTTATTATGGTTTCTGTTGTGTTTAGAAGGTGAAGGTGGGCTGGTCTTGTGTATGGCTGGCTAGTCCTCTCCTGACCCCAGCACGATCCCCTGGCTCACTCATGTGAAGTGACACGTCAGTCAAGAGCTAATTTCCTACACGTCCCTGAGGATGGTAAACACCAAACGAGTTTTTTTTTTTTTTTTTTTTTTTTTTATTTTTATTTTTTTTTATTTTTATTAACATTTTCCATGATTATAAAATATATCCCATGGTAATTCCCTCCCTCCCCACCCCCACACTTTCCCGTTTGAAATTCCATTCTCAATCATATTACCTCCCCATTACAATCATTGTAATTACATATATACAATATCAACCTATTAAGTATCCTCCTCCCTTCCTTTCTCCACCCTTTATGTCTCCTTTTCAACTTACTGGCCTCTGCTACTAAGTATTTTCATTCTCACACAGAAGCCCAGTCATCTGTAGCTAGGATCCCCATATGAGGGAGAACATGTGGCGCTTGGCTTTCTGGGCCTGGGTTACCTGACTTAGTATAATACTTTCCAGGTCCATCCATTTTTCTGCAAATTTCATAACTTCATTTTTCTTTACCGCTGAGTAGAACTCCATTGTATAAATGTACCACATCTTCATTATCCACTCATCTGTTGAGGGACATCTAGGCTGGTTCCATTTCCCAGCTATTATAAATTGAGCAGCAATAAACATGGTTGAGCATGTACTTCTAAGGAAATGAGATGAGTCCTTTGGATATATGCCTAGGAGTGCTATAGCTGGGTCATATGGTAGATCAATCTCTAGCTGCTTTAGGAACCTCCACACTGTTTTCCACAATGGCTGGACCAGATTGCATTCCCACCAGCAGTGCAGAAGGGTTCCTTTTTTTCCACATCCCCGCCAACATTTATGATCATTTGTTTTCATGATGGTGGCCAATCTGACAGGAGTGAGATGGAATCTCAATGTAGTTTTAATCTGCATTTCCCTGATGACTAGTGAAGTAGAACATTTTTTTAGGTGCTTATATGCCATTCGTATTTCTTCCTTTGAGAACTCTCTATTTAGCTCCTTAGCCCATTTTTTGATTGGCCTGTTTGATTCCTTATTAGTTAACTTTTTGAGTTCTTTGTATATCCTAGATATTAATCCTTTATCAGATATATAGCTGGCGAAGATTTTTTCCCATTCTGTAGGTTGCCTCTTTGCTTTTTTCACTGTGTCCTTTGCGGTGCAAAATCTTTGTAATTTCATTAGGTCCCAGTGGTTAATCTGTGGTTTTATTGCCTGAGCAATTGGGGTTGTATTTAGAAAGTCTTTGCCAAGACCAATATGTTGGAGGGTTTCCCCTACTTTTTCCTCTAGCAGTTTCAAAGTTTCCGGTCTGATGTTAAGGTCTTTAATCCATTTGGACTTAATTCTTGTGCATGGCGAGAGAGAAGAATCTATTTTCATCCTTCTGCAGATATTTATCCAGTTTTCAAAACACCATTTGTTGAAGAGGCTGTCTCTTCTCCAATGAGTATTTTTGGCATTTTTATCGAATATCAGGTGGCTATAGCTACTTGGGCTTACATCTGGGTCCTCTATTCTGTTCCACTGATCTACATGTCTGTTTTTGTGCCAGTACCATGCTGTTTTTGTTACTATGGCTCTGTAGTATAGGTTAAAATCAGGTATGGTGATACCACCAGCCTCTTTTTTGTTGCTCAGTATTATTTTAGATATTCGAGGTTTTTTATGATTCCAAATGAATTTTTGGATTGTTTTTTCTATTTCCATGAAGAAAGCCTTTGGAATTTTGATAGGGATTGCATTAAATGTGTAGATTGCTTTAGGTAAGATTGCCATTTTCACGATATTGATTCTCCCAAGCCAGGAACAAGGGATGTTTCTCCACTTTCTAGTGTCTTCTGCAATTTCTCGCTTGAGTGTCTTAAAGTTCTCATTGTATAGATTCTTTACTTCCTTAGTTAGGTTTATTCCAAGGTATTTTATTTTTTTTGATGCAATTGTGAATGGGAGTGATTCTCTGATTTCATCCTCTGTGTGTTTGTTGTTAGCATATATGAAGGCTACTGATTTCTGTGTATTTATTTTGTATCCTGCTACATTGCTGTAGGTTTTGATTAGCTCTAACAGCTTGCTAGTAGAGTCTTTAGGGTCCTTTATGTATAGAATCATGTCATCTGCAAATAGTGATAACTTGATTTCTTCCTTTCCAATTTGTATCCCTTTTATGTGTGTCTCTTGCCTTATTGCTATGGCTAGGACTTCCAAAACTATATTAAATAGAAGTGGGGACAGTGGACACCCTTGTCTTGTTCCTGATTTTAGTGGAAAAGCTTCCAGTTTTTCCCCATTTAGTAATATGTTGGCTGTAGGCTTGTCATAAATAGCCTTTATTATATTGAGATATGTTCCTTCTATTCCCAGTCTCTGTAGGACTTTTATCATGAAGGGATGTTGGATTTTGTCAAATGCTTTCTCTGCATCTAATGAGATGATCATGTGATTTTTGTCCTTCAACCCATTTATGTAATGTATTATATTTATAGATTTGCGTATGTTGAACCATCCCTGCATCTCTGGGATAAAGCCTACTTGGTCAGGGTGAATGATCTTTTTGATATACTCTTGTATTCTGTTTGCCAATATTTTGTTGAGAATTTTTGCATCTATGTTCATGAGGGAGATTGGTCTGTAATTTTCTTTTTTTGTTCTATCTTTGCCTGGTTTTGGTATCAGGGTGATGCTGGCCTCATAGAAGGAGTTTGGTAGGATTCCTTCTTTTTCTATTTCCTGGAAAAGCTTAAGAAGCAATGGTGTTAGCTCTTCCTTAAAAGTCTGGTAAAATTCAGCAGTGAATCCATCCGGGCCTGGGCTTTTTTTAGTTGGGAGATTATTGATAACTGCTCGGATCTCCATGTTTGTTATAGGTCTATTTAAGTGATTAATCTCATTTTGATTTAATTTAGGTAGGTCATATAGATCAAGGAAATCATCCATTTCTTTCAGATTTTCATACTTTGTGGAGTATATGCTTTTATAGTATGTCCCTATAATTTTTTGAATTTCTCTGGAATCTGTTGTGATGTTACCTTGTTCATCTCTGATTTTATTAATTTGTGTCTCTTCTCTCTTTCTTTTGGTCAGATTTGCTAAGGGTTTATCAATCTTGTTTATCCTTTCAAAGAACCAACTCTTTGTTTCATTAATTCTTTGGATTGTTCTTTTTGTTTCTATTTCATTAATTTCTGCCCTAATCTTTATTATTTCTTCCCGTCTACTACTTTTTGGTTTGCCTTGTTCTTCTTTTTCCAAGGCTTTAAGGCGAAGCATTAGGTCGTTTACTTGCGACCTTTCTAATTTCTTAATATAGGCACTTAAGGCTATAAATTTACCTCTTAGAACTGCCTTCATTGTGTCCCAGAGATTTTGGTATGTTGTGTTCTCATTATCATTTGACTCTATAAATTTTTTGATTTCCTTTTTGGTTTCTTCATTGACCCACTCATCATTTAGTAGTGTATTGTTTAGCTTCCATGATTTTGTGTATGCTCTATAGCCTTTCTTGCTACTGATTTGTAGTTTAATTCCATTGTGGTCAGATAGAATGCAAGGAATTATTTCAATTTTCCTGAATTTGTTAAGATTTGCTTTGTGTCCTAATATATGGTCTATTTTAGAGAATGTTCCATGTGCTGCTGAAAAGAATGTATATTCTGCAGCCTTTGGATGAAATGTCCTGTATATATCTGTTAGGTCCATATCTTCTATGACCTCATTTAGTCCAGATGCCTCTCTGTTTATTCTTTCCCTGGATGACCTGTCAATTGATGAGAGTGGGGTGTTAAAGTCACCCACCACCACCGTGTTTGGTGTTATCTGTGACCTTAGTTCTAATAGTGTTTGTTTGACGAATTTGGGAGCCCCCATGTTAGGTGCATATATGTTTAGGATTGTAATGTCCTCCTGTTGGAGTGTGCCCTTAATCAAAATAAAGTGACCTTCCTTATCTTTTTTGACTAACTTCGGACTAAAGTCCACCCTGTCTGATATTAGGATAGCAACCCCTGCTTGTTTTCTAGGCCCATTTGCTTGAAACACCGTCTTCCAACCTTTCACCCTAAGATAATGTCTATCCTTTGTAGAAAGGTGAGTTTCTTGAAGACAACAAATTGTAGGATCCTGCTTTTTAACCCAGTCTGCAAATCTATGTCTTTTCGTTGGGGCATTGAGACCGTTGATATTAAGAGATATTATTGAAAGGTGTGTATTTATGTTTGCCATTTGTGTGTGTGTGTGTGTGTTACTTGTTCTACCTGTGCTCTCTTCTGTTAACTGGTATTTGAGTATGGCTGGTTTTTTCTAGGTTCCTTATATGTGTGCTTTTCCTTTTGTTCAGCATGGAGGATTCTATCAAGTATTTTCTGTAGAGCTGGTTTTGTCTTCAGATATTCCTTTAACCTGCTTTTGTCATGGAATGTCTTTATTTCTCCATCTATTTGGATGGATAACTTTGCAGGATAAAGTAACCTTGGTTGACAGTTGTTATCTTTCAGAACTTGGAATATATCACTCCAGGCCCTTCTGGCTTTAAAAGTTTGTGTTGAATAATCTGCTGTAATCCTGATGGGCTTGCTTTTGTAGGTAACTTGATTTTTCTCTCTAACTGCTTTCAATATTTTTTCTTTGGTTTGTGTGTTTGGAAGTTTGAGTATAATGTGGCGAGGAGAGTTTCTTTCTGGGTTTTGTCTGGCTGGGGTTCTAAAGGCTTCCTGTATCTGTATTGGCACCTCTTTCCCAATTTGGGGAAAATTTTCCTCTATGATTTTGTTGAAGATGCCTACTATGCCTCTGGAGTGGAATTCTTCTCCTTCTACTATGCCCTGAATTCTTATATTGGATCTTTTCATAGTGTCCCGAATATCTTGAAATTCCCACTCATACTTTTCTATAAGTTTGTCTTTCTCTTTGTTGGACTGCATTAGGTCTGCCACCTGATCTTCTAGCTTAGATATTCTGTCCTCTCCCTCATCCATCCTACTGGTGAGATTTTCTACAGAGTTTTTTATTTCATTAACTGTGTTCTTCATTGCTAATAATTCTGACTGGTTTTTCTTTATTATTTCTATTTCTCTATTTATGTCTTGTATTGCCTTCTTTATTTCATTAAATTGGTGTCCTGCCTCTTCTTTGATTCCTTTGATTTCCTCTTTGATTTCCTCTTTGATTTCTTCTTTGGTTGTATTCATGTGTTCTTTGACCTCTTTGAACATATTTATAATTATTCTTTTGAACTCTTTCTCAGGCATTTCCTCTAACTCTTTCTCACTGGAGGACATTTCTGATGCATTAATACTTTTAGGTGGATTTATATCGTCTTGCTTTTTAGTGTTTCTTGTGTTATAATGTATATATTTTTGCATCTTGGATTAAGTTAATGCTTGGATTTTCTAGCTAGCTGTGTATTCTTAGCTGTATCAATTGATTTGGTGTAAAATATTTTCAGGGTAGGACCTTAAGGTATTAGGTGTGGCTCTTAAGACTCTCAGAGTATCTACAAAGATGTTCTTAGGGGTTGAGTTTCCCTGCTATAGGAGTATTCAAGCAGGCTGAGTGGAATAATATACTGGTAGATTCTAAAATTTAGCTAAACACTGTACCCATTCCATCAACAACAGCCCCGAGTATGTATGCAAGAGTAGTTATTATAATGACCAGATCCTCTATCAACAAAGAGGTTTAGATTTCTGGTCTGTTGAGGTATCCAAGTCAGCTTGTGACCAGGTGAGACCCTTCCCTGGTGCAATCCCAGTTACCTTGGGTGATTGTGGTCTCAGTCAAGTTGCTGCCTGGGTCGTCGGGCTGCTGTTCTGGTTTCTGGAGCTGGGCACTGGCTTTTCCTACGGGGCAAACTGGGCCGCCTCTGCAGCTGTTGTAGGTGCCTCCGCCGGAGCCCCCACCACTGCTGAAGCTGCCGTTGTCGTGTCCACCGCTGCTGCTCACCCCGAAGCCGCTGCTGTCCTGGGTCCGCTGCTGCTGGGGCCACTGGTACCGGTGCTGGAGCCGCTGAAGTTGCTGCCAAATTCTGCTCCTGCTTGGGTCCCGCCGTCAGCCCAAGTTGGCGTGGCCGGGTCCCGGGCCGCTGCTGTGTTCGCTGGAGCTGGGTTCAGGCGGCAGGGGAGGGGAGGGAGCCGCGGCTGTTCTGGTTGTATCGTGTGCTTTTACCTCGCGGTCTGCTCCTCCCTCCGTTGCTCGCTGCCGCTCTCCCCTCACGTTTCCCGAGTTGCGGAGAGCGCGGTGTGAGGGGAAAATCCCACACCTGGCTTGTCCTGCGGCTCGAGTCGAGAGACCGGCGGTTTTCTGCCGCTCCGCGGTTGCGGCGGGTAGCCGAGCGGCCCGGAGCCGCTGTTCCCGGCTGTGCAGGCTCTGGATGCTCTATAACTCTTCCACTTCTCCGCTGCCGCCTCAACTTCCTATACACCTCACTTTTTAGTAAAAGTGTGTATTTTGCTGAGTTTATTTTGGTCTTTCCCCCCCCAGGCTGTTTTGGCGTGGTACCTACGCCGCCATCTTAACCGGAAGTCCCCAAACGAGTTTTTAAAGCAGTGTTTCCACTACTTAGCAGATGAACCATGAGCAATAATTTCCTGGATACACGGTGAGAAAACAGTTGAACTTTCTAGGTGATCTTGTCTGTCTAAGCGAAATCCTAAAGGATCTTTTTTCACACATAGACCCAGGAAAGTGCCAGTCTCTGCCTGATGCCCTCATCACTGGCAGCCTCAGTTGCTGTAGAAAGGCACCATTTACAGCAGCATGACTCAGCGCTACAGCCTGCATCTTCACGCTGACCATGAACAACTCAGCTGTATGGCCTGGGTCTCCACACTGACCATGAACATGACTCACCTCTATAGTGTGGGTCTCCAGGTTGGCTACAAACACTTGCCCTCCAGAGGCTGCCCACAGTGAGCCATCCACCAGCAATAGGCTTCTGACAGGCAGGACACCCAACTTGATCACTTGCTGAGGTTCTGAGTTCCAGGATCCATCTTAAAAGAAAACACTTTGTTTAGTTCTACTCTACTTGTGGGAACTGTCACAGGGATAGGAAAATGTGGTCACAGTTCACTGTAAACAACAGCCAACCAAAATCCCAACTGTGATTCTGACACGCTTGTGCATGACTGATGTGCCCAGGGTCCCTGGAATCAGGCCTCAATCACAGAACATCTATCGTGATGATAGCACTGGGGACGGCAGGCAGGATGGAGACAGTACAGGCAAGCCTCAAAGCTTGTTCTAAGAACTAAAACATGAGGCATGTGTGTACAGAGCTCATTGCATGTGTTCAATAAATACCACTATGGACAATGACAATACATGAAATGGTTAGAAGGAACTGTATCCAAATTACTAGGTAAATGTTTCAATTCCATGATGTGCTTATATTTTGAAATCATCCTTTGATAATGCACAATCCCATGAGGAAGGTTTGTGTCTTCACTGAATGTGAAAAATAAAGATGGAATCAAAGTAACAAGGATCCTGCTTTCCTCATGGCTTGCTGGCTCCCTTCCCTGAAGCCTAGGAGTGATAGCTAGCTTTAGATTGAAAATCATTTCAGAGCTCTTGGATTCCATCATGCTTTATATGAAGTATGAGTCAATAATGTAGAAACCATGAAGATTTAAGTCAATATTGAATACAAGTGTTAATAATGCTGGTTATGATCATCCTCTAATTAAAATGAATCCTTCAAGTCGGGTGTGGTGGTGCACACTTTTATCCCAGCACTTGGAGGCAGAGGTAGGAGGATCATCATGCATTCAAGGCCACCCTGAGACTACATAGTGAATTCCAGGTCAGCCTGTGCTACAGTGAGACCTTACCTGGAAAAACCAAATAAATAAATAAAAGTAATCCTTCAGTCTTCATCCTACCCATTATTGAGCTCCCACACTTTGAGGAGTAACAAGCCTTGGAGTGCATAGACACTGCCATGTCCCAGCAAAGAAATTCACTTGACTCAAGAAAGCACGAACAGGAAGCCCCAAACCTCTGAACACAAAACCTGTAAGCAAATGGAACTAAGCTGGGCCTTTCCCAGAGGCAACTTGGGAAGATCTGGCTTTGGCATGCTTCTCGTCACAAAGCAGATCTGCTGAGGATGCTACATTGCAATCACCTGAACAATGCTGTAGGACTGTTCTGAGCACTCAAGGACACTGGCCTGCCTACATGGGACTATATATGGTTAAACACACATGCATACAAGCATACACACAGATATGCAGGTACACACACATACGTGCATACATGTACACCCTTAATACACACAGTTTCATGCATATGCATAGCCACACTCTAACATGCCCTCTCATTAGTATGCACAACATTCCCACCTGGTTCACAGGCCTTTACGATGCCACAGCCTGCACGTGGGTTCTGAGTGGAAGCATTTTCTCTCTAACCGCAGGCTGCCAGGACTGCACGGCACTGCCTGACTGACAGCACGGTTCCTTTGAAACAGACACTCAGTGATCAACAGTGGAATTAACCCACTTTGGACCTTTTTCTTAGGTTAATGGTCAACTTCCAACAATCAGCCTCTGTTTTCTGAGCATGGAAGCTACCTTTTCTCCAGACACCGTGCCCTTATATCCCCAGTGGGGTGATGTTCAAAGTCACCACTGAACGTGTGTGAATCTGGGTCAACAGGACTAGGCTGCCTCTCTTGAAGACTACTCCCTGGGCTCATGCTTCAGGCCAAAGAAAAAGCTCCTGGGCAGGGCACTGGCACCACAGTCAGATACCACGTAAAAACTAATGAAATTTAGAACCAAGACTTAACCCAATGCTTCCACAAAATTCAATCCTCCTGTGTGCATTAAGAAACCCCAGGCCCGTCAGATAGTGTCCAAAACAGATGCCTACTGGCTCTGGGAAGGCAGTGGCCTCTGACCATTCATGTCCTCCTCCACTGAAAATAGAAGGGCATGCTATGTGGATATTCAGACTGCCTCACACTCTACCACAAAGGCCCAGCCATGAAACTCAGGAAGAACTCATTAAAGCAGTGGCATCACTCCTGCAAGGCTATAGTTTCTGAAAGTGTGATGGACAGTGAGGACCAGCCAGACAACATTCTGCACCCTTTCATCTGCTGGGAGAAGCAAAGAAGGGACAGTGAGCTTGGCTGGGAGTGGGGTCCACATGGGAGCCACAGTGTGTCTACAGGCAGAGGAGCTCACGGTCCGGATGGCCCTCTTCCTATCTACAGTATGGCCCATCAATATGGCCAGTTCAATGTAGACATGCCACAGAAAAGGCTGGAGGTTGAGGGGCTGCACAACAGGACTAAGGGCATCCAAAGCAGAAAGGGTCAGGGCTCAGGATCTGAGACCTTGCCTGGGTGGGTGAGGCTGATCACTGCAGTGCCACATGGAAAAGTCACAGCCTGGCCAGACTCCCAGTGCAAAGTGGGTTTGAGTGAAGGGTTCAGGAGAGTAGAGCAGAGCACCAGAGTGAAGCTGATAGACAGGTTTGCACCAATTTGAGTTGTTATGGAGTAAGGAGAAGCCCCAGAAGCCAAATTCCCATGTGTATCAATGCCTTCCAGGAAGGAGCAAGACACAGACCTGGGACCAGGGGTGACAAGTACTACTGAGAGGTGAGCCTTACCCTCTCCTCAGGAAGGGTCACAGACCAACGGCAGTTTACCTGGAGCTTTGGTGTAGCTGGCTACTGAACCGTTGACCAGGCCAGCGTACAGGCCCTGTGGCGAGCAGGCCAAGCTCATGACCGTGGACTTGTCGGGAGTGAAAAAGTGCTGAAGTCTCACTTTCTTGGAGCCCTGACTGCTTTTGTAAATGGAAATGCTGCAAAGGAAAATTATAGATGAACAAGTCTGTTCACTCCCTAAGAAAAGTTAACAGGCCCTTCCCTTCCTGTGAGAAGCTGCGGGCATCAGTCGACATCAGCCCACATGCGGCTCCTCTTCATCCTTCCCTCTCTCCCTTCCTTTTCCTGCTCTGGTGTGCTTGGCTATCTATATTTTAAAAATGTTCAGCCACCTCTGCTTTTTCTTTTACACAGAAATTATGGGTTATAAAGAATTATTTCTTCCTATATATCTTGGAACATCATGTTTCAAGATTTATTTGGGTATATTTATGTCTCTCTATATATATGATGATGATGATGTGTGTACAGTCACATGTGTGTCACAACATGCATGTGGAAGTCAGAAGGCAACTTTTAGGCTAGCCCTGGCCTTTTCACCTCATTTGAGACAGGTTTTCTCTCTGGATCTCACTCTGCAGTTGTTTTTTTCTTCCACAGCCACTACTGAGAGCTTAAGAGACATTCTATGTCTCCACCTCCCATCATGCCTTCAGGATGCTGAGATTACAGGAGTCTGCCACAGTTTATGAGGTTTTATGTAGGGTTTGGGGATAAAAGTCAAGTACTCAGGCTTGAGTGCCAAGTGCTTTGTACACTGAACTAACTCCTTAGTCCCAGGAGTGATGTATTTTAAGAAGCTTAACAAACTCATTTTGGAGGCAAAGAGCACATAGCGAATGAAACTTTAACTCTTTGAAAAAAACTACCACAACTGTGGGGGAGTTTCCTAGAATAATTCCCATGGGCTTGTTTCACAGCCATGTATCAGACTGCAATGACCTGGAAATGCCCCACAGCACTGGCAAGGTGCTTGTCCCAGTCAAGGATGATGCCTACGACAAAGTAAGCATGCTCTACCTTCCTTCTTCTGTGCCCAGACAGATCGTGGGCACGTGGGAAGCTCTTACAACTGCGGCCTCAGCATCTATGGCCCCACTGGGTTCTCGGGGCTGCTGTTCTTCTGCGGGAATGTACGCCATGCACAGGATGCGGGACTCCACATTGAAGCACTCAATGACTTTGGGGTTGGAACTTTGGAAGGAGACAATGGCGATCTGACCCATCTGACTGCTACAACTTCCGATCTGAATGGAGGGAGGTTGAGAGGGGATGAGAAAATGAATGAGGGGATGTTCCTGGGATAGGATGAAGACGTTTTCATGTGAGAATCAACATACTCAGAAAAACCAAAGAGTGTGAAATCGTTGTTAGCAAAGCCCCTTTCTCTACTCTGCATTTTAACCTAACTTATTATCATGGATATAACTTTACTTTTAAAATGCAGTTATATACAATAAAACAAGGCACCATCACTACACAATGGCAAAGGCCATTCCCTCACTGAAGAGCAAATAAATCACTGTTAAGTAAGCTGGCACTAATATTCAATAGATCTTAGCCTTTCAAACAGCAAAGCTGAAAAAGTGGTCCAAAGTGGGTCACTGCATTTAGCATATGGTGAGCTGCTGAGCATGGCTCAACCCAGTATTCCTGCAACAGTGCCTGTGAACTTCCTATGCACCTGAGACTACCCTGAGAATACTAGGTAGTGTCAGCTTTCCCAGTGCAAATGAGATTCATTTGTATTTATGTGAGCCGGGGCCTTATCCTTGCTGTCAGCTAACCGCCAGGAGGGAGCCTGAGCCATAATGCATGCTGACAAACACACCAACACTTGGTATGAGCGTGATCCCTGATCTCTGACCTATGCTGATGAACACAGCTAACAGTTAGGAGGGGCCTGAGCCCTGATCGGTGCTTGCAGAAAGCAGAATGGCTCCCTGTGCTCAGCGAACCTCTTTCTTCCCCTCCAATCTGGAGCATGTGGTACTATCCCTGTCCCTGTTCCTCCTGAATTTGTCAGGAAGGATGCTGAGCTGCCAGGCTCTTGATAGCGTTGGGAATGGGTGTAGCCAGGAGAGGACCAAACACCAATAGCCACAGGTACTCTTGGAAGGAAACTGGAACCCCTATGAGGTTGAGTACACCCCGATGTTTAGGTGGGCACAATGCACAAGTGTAACATCAGCTCACCATGCTGCTCTATGCTGGACACGAGGAACAATGCCTGAGTTGAAGCTTGGTCTTCAACAAGACTTAACTTGGAGCAAAGTGTACCCAGGGTGAGTGTCAGACTGAGTGTGGATCTGATATGAGCCAGCATACCCAAGACCTAGGCCTGAGGAATTTCCTCTTTACTGCCACTGAGAATAACCCACGGCTAGTATTTCATTTGAAACAAATTAACTCTAACTACCAACTTTCCAGTGTTAAAAAGCCAACAATGTCTTGGAAGGGAGGAAAAAAGCCCATGAAACTTAACAACCAAGGCAGAAAACATGCTGAAATTATCCTCACAGCAGTTAGATTAGTTTACTTGTAGCTGAATTCAAGCTGTAAATATTTTAGGTAAAAGGGAATATAAGTCAACATTCTAATTTCTTAGAAGGCCAATCTGTCATTCTCCAATGATGACGACCACACCCCCAGTGGCTTCTGTCACCCACCTGTGTACGTCAATTCTTTATGAGCCTGTTTTAAACACAAAGAAACTTACCCACAGGAAGCCGCGGGCAGTGGAAAGTGAATCTGGCTGACTCTCATTACTTAGGTAAGGCTCAGGGTTATAAGCTGCACATTCGATCTAAAATAGACACAACATCGGTTTCTGAATGCTTCCTATCCTTGACTGGCTGAACCCGTGGGCAGGGAACCTGAACATATGTGGGGCCAACTGTGTGACTCTTACAAATTCACTTTCCACAAGTGAACTGTGAGCAGATTTGGTCTTTGATGCAGGCCGGGGCTCTGAGGTTTCCAAAGGTACGCTCCCACGAGCCAGGGAAAGCCAGTCCTTGTGCAGTAGGCAGAGACCAGGACTGAGACATAAAGCATCAGTGTATTTCTTAGAGAAAGACATGTGCCATGTCAGTGGTGTCACAGAAGGCAGGGCTGGGCCCTGAGGTGAGGATGCTGCACATGTCCATAAGACGCTCCTGGAGTTTAGCGAGAGGCGCTGTGCTGCATCCAAGAGACACAGGCTCTGAACACCTGACCCTCTGCAGATATGGCCGTCAGATGAGGCGGGGCACCAGAGGCAGCAGCTGTGAACTGTGCCCCAGGCTGAGCCAGCAGTGCTGTGGCACCGGGATGCTGTGGCCAGTAATGGTTATACCTGGCAGTGGGCAGTATACACCCTGGTGGAGCCTCAGGGTTAGGGGCCAATAAGCAGCAATCTTCAATGTTTCTAACAAATTTCCTCTCAAGAAGCCATAGCTGGGGCCACCTGACCCATCTGTCCATGAGTTAACCCTCCAGAGGCTCTTGTGCCCTCACCTTGAACTCTGGCTGCCTGGCTACCATCACGGGCATGTGTCCCACCAGAAGAGGATGCATTTCCTTCTTGGCTTGGTTGCCATCATCATCCACACAGAACCAGCCCAGGTGGTTCTCCTCCTCTGTGGCACATTCAGAGAGCAGAGTGAGACTGTGGGGAGCAAGGTTAGTGGAGAGATCCCTTGTCGAGTTTCTTTTCAACCCCGGCTTGATCCTCCCAGGTGTGGGCTTCATCATACAAGCTCTCTGAAAACTCTGAAATATGCATCTCTTAGAGAACCCTGCCTCAATTAGCTTGAACCTCACATCTTACCAAGGGCCAGCTTAGCCATCTGCAGGCTGCTAACCCAAGACTCCTTGATGGCAGGTGTAAATGTATTAAACACCGCTGAGAAGAAGGTGGGCCTCCCTGACCTGCCAGAGAGAAGAGAAGCACTCATTTCACTCATTTCATAGAACATGCGGCTCCACTGGGTGTTTAGCCCATCCGACACAATTATCACGCCAAGAAAATAGAAACATGCTAAAGAACCTCTGTGTTTTTCCAGCACTGGACAAGAAGGTCTCATTTTATAGTTACTAACTTGTCCTGCTTCCCTGGGAGCTGCAACTGAATCCTGCAGCGGTCAGCAGCTCTGATTTCTTCTTCTTTCTTCAAAATTAGTCGTTGTAGGCCTGATGTCCATTCATGGGCTACTGACTGGTTTAAGTTCTACAAAGGAAATGTGTGGACATATTTGTTAAGTTTCTGTTTGCTACTTAGTTTTCTTTAGGAGACAGGGCCTTACTCTGTAGCTCAGGCTGATGTAGACTTCACTATATGCCCCATACTGGCCTTAAACTCATGACAATCCTCTTGCCTCAGCCTGCCAAGTGCTAAGGTATGATCCCATTATGCCTAGTTTAACATGCCTTGTTAAAATTTAAAGATAGTAAGGAGGAGAAAAAGCAAAGTTTATAACATGAAAAAGTCAAGGAGACCCAATCGTACTCATGTCTAATTATGAAAACCAGTCCCTTGGAGTGGATCACACGATGCATGGCTGAACTCAGGCAGAAGTGACACTCAAGGGCCTTCACAGACTGAAGGGAAGCTATGCTGGGATGGGTTTGCATCACCCCAAACAAGAGAAAGGCACACTCAGTTCTCACTTCGGCAGAAGTTGGAGGATCACATCACATCACATCAGGGAGCTTATGCTACCTGATAGTTCCCTCGGAGGTTTCCTATCAGCTGAGCAATCTGACCGACCACATTCAGGTCATGCAGCAGGTTCTGCAGATCCTGGTATAGCTGTCCTGGCCCCATGTAAACTTTGTCTGAAAATAAGGACAAAAAGATTATCACTCCAATGCTTGGGCAAGAGGAAATAAATAAGTCCTAGTTTAAAAAAAATTTTTTTTTAAGTTAAGGAAACCACAGAATTTTTAAAAATCATTTTAAGCATTTACTAGTTATTCTGTTCCTGTTACTTCGAAGTAATTATAGTCATACAGAATGATATGCTCTATCCCGCTTCCAGGAGTCAGCATCCCAAAGAATGTTAGCATGGTCCTCAGAATGACATAGCACACACCAGTCAGCCTCATCTAAATGCCACAAGTTTCTACAGTATATGGAATTGTTCTCACCCTGGGTGCAGTCCAAGGCCCCTGCATACCACTGGGCATCTTGCTCCTCACCAGACCCCAATCTGGGACAGAAACTTACAGTCTTCTTTGATGACTTTGACCTTAATAAGGGCACTGCTCAACTGATTTTACAGAATGTTTCACTGGTTGAGTTTGAAAATTTTGTCAGTTCTGGATATATGTATGTATGTGGATTAGGTATCTCATGCTGGCTTTGAATTTACTATGTGGCTGAGGATGACCTTAAACTTCTAACCTTCCTGCCTCTACTTGTATCATAGATGCTAAAATTGTAGGTATGTACCACTACACCTCATTCATGTGGTACTTAGGATGGAACCCAGGCCCCTAAGTAAGGCAAACACTCACTAACTGAGCTACATCCCCAGATCCCTAAAAATATTTGTTAATATAACCACTAATTAGTAAGAAGCACCTAGAAATAATATTTCATCTATATCAAATTTCCAGTACCTAGAGGCACCCAACACCAGAGCTCCTCAGTAAGCTTTCCTAAAATTAAAACATTTTTAAAAGGTACAGAAATAATTGCACTTAATCCAGTCAGTGGGTGATGTGTGTCCCACTGTCTATGTGCCCAACAAGCAACACTTCCTACCAGCTACCTCTCAATAACCAGGCCAGCCATACCATGTACACAGGGCTTCAAGGGGCTACAGGAGGAGATTGCAAACACTGCCTCTTGGAATCCCATAGATGGATGGACCTCAACACCAGCCTGATGAGGAAACTGCCCACCATCACACAGACAGGAAGAATTTGAACCCAGGACTACATTCTTTCCTCTTTCTACTTCACATATAGATAAATCATCACACTGCCAGCCAGAGAGAGAGAGAGAGAGAGCGAGAGCCAGATAGAAGACATTCATATGGATCAAAAACAGCACTGGTGTCTGGGTCTGTGAAGGGCAGCTTCCTGGCTAAGAGGAGGTCACAGTGAGTCCAGGGCTGAGCAGGAACAAGCTGGGTTTGAGGCTCAGTGGCCAACAACTCCAACAACTCCAGATTCTACATGACCCTGAACAGGAGACCTGCATGGTCATTTTTACAAGGCCCTGCAAATTACATAGCTTTTCCCATCCTTTGGTGTATCTATATGCACAGGTCATATGTCAAAACTGACAGCTGGCTACATAATGCCATAATAAATGCTCCATAAATAGAAAGTGTGCACTGCTTTGCTAGAGACAAGGATAAATGCATGCTGCACCACAGATACTTTGCCCAAAAGACACAGTTGTGTGGGCATTCATACAGAGGGCAAACCTCATTTTTATCACCTAACCAGGAAAATGCTTGAGGTGGAGGCCTCTGAAGTCTCTTGAGATTCCACCACAAAGGGGTTGTGCATATGTGCTAGGCAGGCGCGTACACACACACACACACACACACACGCACGCACTACTTTTTCCTTACAATGTGCTTTTAAATCAATTTTTTTTTACCTGATAACACATATCTGCTGTTTTCATTTATAAACTTGTGAGAATAAACTATGACTAGTAACTTTATTAATCTCTCATCTATTTTACATTACCTTTACAATTATTATTCAGTCATACTGACCCTTTGGTTCTGATATACAGCTCTAGGAATTCCAGGACATGTGTAGATTTCTGAAGCACACTCTCCAATTAGGCCACAGACCAGCTCCAGGGCCCACAACACAATTCTATCATTTGTGAAAACCCTCTTCACTCTCTCTTCAGAGTCACAATACCCCCCACCTTGGCTCTGGTTCCACCAGCCTATTCTCCTTCATTATGCTGTCTCAGAACATCCTACATTTTCTTTTAAGCTATAAATAACACACTTACTTGATTTGGGGGATTAGTGTCATTGGTGGTAATAATTTCATGTTGGGCAGCAATTCTGTGACAAGTGTCACACAACAGATATCTGTACAAAGGCAGGGCGCTGCTTGCTTTTCCAAACTCTTCATTCCCCATCTCTGATATGGAAGATGAACAGGAGAGAAGAGATTCTGGCCTTTTGGTGACTGTTTCTAAATTGAGTATGTCAAGAATATGTCATTTGTACTTGAATTTGGAAAGCAAGTTTCTTCATCTCATTAAACTTCCCTTTGAATAAACTGCATATTTAATCAGAAAATACTGTCCAACTTAAGCCAGTGTTTTCTGGGAGGCAGACCCTGTGTTGGGATGATAAACTCAGAACATTATTCAATGGTGATGCTGTATTCTGCCACCAGATTTCTCCCTTATGTGACCAGCCACCCTCTCCAGAGAACACACCAAGACATGGGACATTGTCTACCTTGGTTTCCAAACCTGCAAAGCAGAGACAATACCATCTTCCCTGACTACCCCACAGAGCAGCTTTGATAGTCAAAATAAACTGTACTTTGAAACATTTTGCCAACTACACGTATATGAGGCACATCACTGAAAAGGTGCTTTCTCTCAGCACACACACACCTCATAAAGGTAAGAGTGGCTGCCCTGCTGCCTGTCACAGTTTGGAGCCCTAAAGCACTGTGACCATGACTGGTCTGGTCCATGGTTCATCCCTACATCGTTTTCCCTTTAAGAAAAACAAGTGTTGGGTGGGCACAGAAGGCCCTGCATAGGGAGACCACCCCAAGAGGAGGAGTGAGAATGACAAGACATGGGAGGGATCCAGCGAAGGCTGCTGGGGGCCATAGATACCCAGAGACTCCACATGTACCAGACTTTCCTCAGAAGGGAGTGAACACAGCCTCCAGATATGTGTCCCCTGCTTTTATGAGTCAGGGGATAGATGGTAGGCCTGAAATGTGGCTATACCTTAAGGCTGTGCATGTGATGATGCCTCAGTCTGACTCTACAGTTCATCAGGGATTAAAGGTATAGACATTTCAAGGGGAATGAGTTCAAGAGGCCTAGTGCGCACTGTGGCAAATGGTGAGGAACAGTATACTGTATATTCAAAAATCACAGAAGGAACTCCGTGTTCCCACTACAGACACACAGGAGGTGTGCACTAATGCACTCTACTCAGCCTTTCCCCAGCACATTTCAAAACAGCATGCTCCACGCCAGTGATGAGTTGTCAAATTAAAGTGTGAATGTGTGTGTGTGTGTGTGTGTGTGTGTGTGTGTGTGTGTGTATCATATGACCACTGATGTATAGCTAATACAGGAAGGGAGGATACCTGGATGCTTTTTTTCCTAGGGACTTAAAGATGCATCTATATTGAGACCACAAAGACTGTCTCCACCTCCCCCTAGCAGTAGGAACTGAAGCAAGTGCCACTAGAGCTTGAGCTGGACACTGGGGACATGGAAGAACAAGAAACCACCCAACACACAGGCAGAGTCAGCATTTCTGCCCAAAGTGAAGGCTAAGGAGCATGGATCATAGAGGGTGATTCCTTTTCAAAAGCTACTTTGTTTCATCGAATAATTATTTATTTTTTGTGTTCTGTAAAACACTTATTTATCACCAGAACATATGCAACGGACATCTGTGAGCCGATTTCTGGCACCTCATGGCAAGTTTCCAGTACTTTAGATTCTGTGGGTCGAGTGCTCTGTTGCTGGGCGGGCACACCATTGTTCCACTGCTTTCCTTGGCTTTCTCACAGGCTCTCCCCGTCTCCATGGAAATCCCTGGAACTGGCTAGAAACTTCAGGGTGTCAGCTGAATGGAATCTATGTGACAAACAAGGAACGGGCTGTGTAGCTAAGTCAACATCAATGACACCTTCAACCCCCTGGTGGGAATTTGGGCTCCAGCATGACCCTCAGCAAATCTTGAAGCTAAAGTGTCTCTTCTTCTGGCTGACAAAAGGTCAGGGGCAGATGGTTTCCCAGAACCAGGAGGAGGGTGAGAACGAGGTCTCTGAAGCAGAAACAAACGTATGATCCCTCAGTTTGTTGAAAGGAGGCTGGGAGACCAGGAACAGGTTTAAATCAGGGGTATGTAGGGTACAGATGTGACAGACTCCAATGCCTTGTTCCCTAGAGGTGCCCATCCATCTCCGTTGCCAGAAAAATGATGTTTCCCAGAACTCCAGCTGAGCTTTCCAGTGGTCTCCTGAGAGCTGGGTTGGGCTTCCAGCAGGTCCGTCACCCTCCTGTGGCATAACATCCAGCTCCTATCTGTTTTTCCACCCTCTTTCCCTTGTCCAGCTCTTATGTCTCCACATGGCTCCTGTCCCTGCACTCTCCTGCAGGTTGAGACTTCCTCAGAGAGAAAGGCTGATACACAGAGAAAGTGAAGACAGCCTGAAACCACCCTCTGGGAATGAGAGAGACCAAAACCATCCTCCTTCAGACTGGAAACAAGGTCTGAGTATGCAAAATCCAAAGGTCATCAGTACATAGGGTAATTATGACAAGCAGAGGAGCACACTGGAGGCAGGTATCCAAGGGAAAGGAAGACTCCGGGTGCTGTGAGGCCTGTGGGAGCTTCTCTACACAGTGTAGCTAGAGCAAGTGAGATTCAACACTCATGCAGCTGAATTGCAATGCAGGAGGCCAGCTTCCCAAGGTGTTCTGTTGGAACTTGTTCTGTGCTTCAGTTAACAGGGCAGGATAACTGACTCCTGGCTGCTTACTGTGATCAAAAACCAGGGGACTGTTGTGAATAAGTTTTTGTTCAGGGTGAGATGGGGGTCAGGTCCAATGACTTGCATGTGAATATCTAGTTTTCTCAACATCATTTACAGAGGAATTTTTGGACAAGACCTCAAAAGCACAGGCAGCAAAGGCCAAACTAAAAGAATGGGACAATATCAAATGGAGAAGCTTCTAAATAGCAAAGGGAACCATCAACAGAGAACAGACAAATTATAGAAGACATGAACATACTTGCCAATTCTTCACATGATGGGGATGAATATCCAAAATATACAGGGAACACAAGAATCTCAATAACAAGTAGGCCAATTAATCAAGTTAAAATTGAGCAAATGATCTGAATAGACATTTCTGAAAATAATATCTAAGCAGCCAACAAATACATGAAAGAAATACTGAGCCCCAATCCCCCAGTCATCATAGTGATGCAAATCAAAACCACCGATCACCTGACACCAGCAACAAAACAATGATCAAAAACACTAACAAATGCTGGTGAGGATGTGAAGACAGTACTCTCCTCACTGTTGATGGGGATATAAGTAAGCACAGAAATTATTGAGGCTCTTCAGAAAACCTGAAGCAGAACAACCATATCACCTAGCTATCCTGCCCTGGGTGTATATCTGTCAGTGATTCAGAGACACCTGTACATCCATGCATAGTCAACAGTATTCCCAATAGCCAAGACAGACGTTCATCAACAGATGAATGGTTCAAGAACATGGATAAAACTTGAAGACCTTCTGTTAAATGAAATAAGCCAAGCAGAGACAGAGAGACAAGCACTGTATGTGGATGGTGAAAAGTGAATCTAGATACAGAATAGTGGTTACCAGAGGACAGGAAGAGGAAAGAGAGCACAGAGGGTGCTGAATAACAGGTATCAACACAGACAGAAGTTGTGACCTCTAAGGCACATTAACATGACTATAGTTTTCAACAATCTACTGTATATTTTATAAATAACTAAAGGAGAGGAACTTAGAGGCTCCAGACAGAAAGCCATAGGAGATGGAAACCGATTAACCAGTACATACTGTCTATAAGTATTGAAATCCCACTATAACCCTCAATTTTGTGGAATTATCACATGCTATTCAAAAGTTGAAGGCCAAGGGCTGGAGAGATGGCTCATTGGTTAACAGTACTTCCTGTGCAAGCATGAGAGCATGAGCAGGCCTGAGAGACCACTTAAGTTCAATTCCCAGGATTCATACAAACAGCTGAGCATGGCCACATGTATCTGGAACCCCAGACCCAAGGGCAGAAGAGACAAAAGAGTCACTGTGGCGCACGCGCGTGCACACACAAATACATCAAAAAAAAAAAAAAAAAAAAAAAGGCAAGCTCTGGGATAAGAGGCTCCACTGCTGGGGAGACAAGCACATGGGGCATAGGCACATAAATGTGCATAGAACATATACACAAGCAAAAAAAGGTGAAGGACAATGTTAAAGACAGTGGAAATGCCAGCTACTGTTTGATCATTATATTTTTAAAATATTTTATTTTTATTTATATATTTGAAAGAGAGAGAGAAATGGGTGCACCAGGGCCTCTAGCCACTGCAAACAAATTCCAGATGCATGTGCCACTATATACATCTGGCTTACGTGGGTTCTGGGAAAGTGATACTGGGTCTTTAGGCTTTGCAGGCAAGTGCCTGGAACTGCTAAGCCATCTCTCCAGCCCAATCATTACATTTTGTATACAGCTATCAAATCGTCATATTATTTGATATAAGTGTGTCAAGATGTAGTAACATTTAATAATCATGAACAACACCAGGGGACATGCTGGAGTTCAGATGAGGAGGGACAGGGGTGAGGATGAAGAAGCGGAGACTGGTCAGAGGCACACAGGAAGCCAATGGAGTTCCTCGGGCTACCTGTGGACTATTCAAAAACAGTATTCTAATTTGAGATAAGCCAAAAACAAAGTCACCAGCAGATAAAGATGATAACCACCTGCTTCTGTAGACATTGTCACCAACCCATGGAGAGGCAGGCAGTTTTTACAATACAGTTTCCTAATAGGCGGTACATTATTTTTCTCTTCCCAACCATCAGGCCCAATTTGAGAAGTCAGTGAGTCAACCACAAAAAAAGTACAGACTTTTTTTTTCAACCCAAACTGTGTGTCCCTGGAGGAGCCTCTGTCAGCAGTTCTCAAGCCTCTCTTGAGGAGCAAAGTTTAATGTGGTAACTACAAGCAACACTTGTGGCTTGCACACCTAGAGCCTGCTTCCTGGCCATGGAGCTGTGCAGGGGCAGAGCCTCATCCTTCCCCTGCAGTGGTTGCTTAGCAATGTTGCCCACGCTCTGCCTCAAACCCCAAACAACAGACCAAGCTTCTAAGCCTGAATGTTAGAGTCATTCCAACAGCAGAGAAGTCATATGACCATGCAGCAATAACAAGATCTTCTACCTGGCTTCTCAAAATGATTCCAGGATGACAAGTCCTAAAGGAACAGGAAACAGCACCAAGGGTGATTTGATGCTGTGAGGGTAGCAGGGAGTTCTGAAGGACATTTGGTGGCCCAGCAGGAGTGAGAGTGAGACTTGAGGTGTGTCTGCATCACAAGGGAGCTGACCGCCTTGGCTCAGCCTGATGCTGGTGTGAGCCATACTGTGGAAGAGGGGTAGAGAGCAGCTCATCTTCAGACCCTAAGGGCAGGATGCCAGCCAGTGCAGTGCACTTGGACAGACCAGGATGGATCCTGTACCAGCACACTGTGCTCAATACACCAGCAATCATGCTGTTATCATAGCACTGCAGCACCTCTAAACAAGAGGCAGCACCCTCATTGCCAAAGCCTGGAGCAAGCCTCAGAACTCTGACATACTTCCATCTCCAATAATTAGCAAAATTTAATTAAGCCAACCAACAAAATGCTAAATAAAATTGATTTTGAAATACTTTTTAACCCTACAAGGCCACTTACTGGACTGGATGTGGTGGTTTGAATGTAAAATATCCCCCCTAGCCTCATGTGTTTGTAATTCAGCTTCATACTTAATCCCCAGCTGGTGGAGCCTTTGGGAGATGGAGCCTTGCTGGAGGAGGTGTGTCACTGAGGTTGGGCCTTGGCGTTATGTAGTTCAGCCTCCTCTGTCAATGCTAGACAGTTCACTCTTGCTCCTTTCTCTTAGATGGTATCTCTTAGATGATATCTGTTTTTGCCATGCTTTCCCCATCATGATGAAACCTCCTCTTGAAACTGTAAACCAAAATAAACCCTTGCATTCCATAAGCTGCTTCTGGTCAAATGTTTATTTAGTCCCAGCAGTGAGAAGGTAACTGCTATACCCCGCCTCCTTCTTTCCACAGCTCAAAAGTACAGTAAGCCAGCACAGCAGTATGGAACGTAGATCCTGAGTACCACCCTGCTAATGGCGAACCTGCTGCTACAGAAGGAAACAG
The DNA here is from genome assembly GCF_020740685.1 of Jaculus jaculus. Classification (NCBI taxonomy): domain Eukaryota; kingdom Metazoa; phylum Chordata; class Mammalia; order Rodentia; family Dipodidae; genus Jaculus; species Jaculus jaculus. Next base: position 42,859,720 of record NC_059113.1, on the reverse strand, counting down.
CAATGGTTACTGCACTCAAATAAAAATCTGCAGGCTGAACCATGACAGCTAACAATAATCCTACTGTGCAATTTGGAATCATTTTCAAAGTACCCTGCCATCCATCTCTTTCACGTCTCTTTTTTTTGCAGGTCACAGACTGGAGCTAAGTACAGGAAATTGAAGAGTAAAAATGCTTGTCAGGGTAGAGCCAGTCAGCCGCAGAGCTGAGCCCACCCATGCTGGATGCAGATACCACTTGTGAAGTATGGCCAAGTACCATCCGTGCAGTAGGCAATGCAGTGAAGAGCTGGGAGCCAAGGTTAAAGGAACTTCAGATCCAGGGAGGGAGGGAGGCCTGCAGTAGGTGGCACAGTTTCAGACACAGGCGGCACAGATCGGGGCTGCTAACTGAGCTGTGCCAACAGATGGGCCACCTCACCTGTAAGCTGCAGAATGAGAGGCCAGACTATCAGAGCCCATGCTGTCCCCACAGCTCGTAGGAAAGTTGATGAGAGTTACACTTACATGGCTTCACGTTAGCCACCACTGCCAAACTTTCCGGTGAGTGTGTGGTGGGGTGCCTGCCATGCTCCCCTGCACCTGGACTGCTGCCATACTCGATCACGTCCACGTGTCCTAGAGGGACGCTCCACTTGAGCAAGTACCTCTGGCTTGTCACCACGTGGCTTTCATGTGAGGCGCTGAAACAAACAAGGCTGTTACTTTATCAATGACTGTGGGAACCAGTTACAAACCTCCACCCTTCATGTCCCCGAGGTGTATCAGGCTACAGAGTCACAGAGATCCTGGCCCTCCTGAAAACATTGTCCACCAGGGCCTTCCAGATGTGCAAAGGGAGCCCTATCCATGTTCCCATCTGGAGCCCAGGAAAACTCCCCGTGACCACATCTCTGGAAGCTGCTTCCTCACAGAAAGTCAAAGGGAAGGAGCAACACTCAATTGATGACTCTGGCTGGAGAGTCTGGACATTGTTGAAAAAAACAACTGAGAAAAAGCATCCATTCCATGCATACACAGATAACTCTTGCTTTGTCCTGGCTAACCCTAACATGTGGGTTCCTGGGCTCTTGCTCTGGGGTGGCCACAGTTCCCCTGAAGGTATCCCAGGCAACAGGCAACCATAGAGACCAAGGTTATGCATGTGATGAGAGAAAGAATCACTCACTCCTGCGAGTCAGTTTTGGTGAACAGTTCTTAGTTTATTGTCAGAGAAATGGATTTATAAGCATCTGAGGGTGGGAAAAAGACCCTAAGGGAACTGGTGGATTTAAAGATTGCTAGTCTATGGGGACATTTGTTACAGCACGTAGGCAATGGTGGTTCAGGTGATCTAGGGTCTCATGGGGATGGGCTGTGTGAAGGTACAAGAGTTTCCTAGGCAACTGGCCAAAGGCCACAGGGTTATGGACAAAGCCTAAGTCATCTGAAAGTCCAGGTATTCCGTACTTGGAGAGGGAGTGGCCTTACTTCCTGCCAATCTTAGGATCTGAGATTTTGTCCAGCAGGTCCAGGCTCACTGCAAACCTCAAGAACGTGGGGAGGATCCTGGCTCACTGCAACCCCCAAGGGGAGAAACTTCTCTGCCAGTCTGGTCCCCAAGATATGACCAGCAGTTCAGCCTACTGCTATTCCTCCATAGCCTGGAGCCTTTGTGTCAGACAGTTTAGGTTTACTTTAACCCAGGGCCTTGCCAATCTCCGACACTAACATTCCTCTTTATTTCTCCTGTGTGGCTGCATTATAACCACAGCAGTAGATTCAAGTCATATCATCACACCCCATGACTGAAGTACCTGTTGAGTATACAGAAATGAAATGAAGAACATAAGTTTTATTTTTTGAGTGTGTGTATGTGTGTGTGCTGTGCATGTATGTGTATTTTATCCATGTGTGTGTGGGCATATAAATATGTGTGGGTGCACACATGTACTCAGATCTGGAGTCCAAGTGTCAACTGTGGATGTCTTCCTCAATCGCTCTCCTTATTTTCTGTGACAGAGACTTTTGTTGAACCTAGAACACACCAATGTAGTCATACTAGCTGGTCAGTGAAACCCAGGATTCTGTCTCTCCTCAGTGTATAATTACAAGAGATCACCATCACATTTGGCCTTTTACATTGATGCTGGAAACCAAAACTCAGGTCCTTGTGCTTGTGTGGAAAGTATTTTACACACTGAGCCATCTCCTAATTTCTTCTTTTATCATAACATAAAACATGAATATGGAGAAACACACAAAACACATCCCCAAAGCAGGACACCACCTGCTTACTTCTACAGTGACAGAATTACATGACTGTCCCTAGAGGTATGTGATAATGGCTAAGCACTGAGTATGAATCAAAGCAGGAGTCTTCACCACAAAGAGGACAGATCATTAGACTGGCACTCTTTGCAGACCTACTTTGTGGCTGAGAATGCTGGGGAGCAATAGCAGAGCTGATGGCAATACGTGGCACTGGTCTGTGAAGCCAGAGAATGCTCACCCCAACACCTCCCAGCCAGCCAGCATGTCACTATCCTGAACTTCATAATCATTGTCCCTGGGAATGTGAGGTCAAGTGTCCTCCACACTTCCAGCACATCTCCAGGCATGAGAAGTGTCTAGTGACAGAGGTGTGCTGCTATAGGCTTCCAGGCCCATTTGCTAGAAAGAGGAACTTGGCCATCACATCACCCACCTTCCAGTGTGAAAACACTCCCGCTGGACAACTGCAAGCTACCAAAGTTTTAGCAAATAGCTCCTGAACTTCCTAACACATCAGTGGTCAACTCTCACAAACCATTCCTAGCTGGCCCCATGCAAACCTGTGCTATTTTACACAGTACCATAAGCACTGAATTCAGTTTAAGAACAATTCCCTTGGGCTCTATTATGTTTGAAGACCCCCAACCTTCACAGATACCCTTAACTTATTACAATAGCTTTACGCTTGGGGAAAATTCTGTTGTCAAACTATTTTAAGTGAAAGAACCAAAGGGGTACTGCTGGTTTACTCAGTTTATATCATTTGAATTACTCAATTTAAAGATGTAAGGAAAACGCTTCTCACAAATGTATTAACAGGGCTGGAGAGATGGCTTAGTGGTTAAGTTACATGCCTACAAAGTCAAAGGACTCAGGTTCTATCCCCTAGGACCCACATAAGCCAGGTGCCCGAGTTGGCACATGTGTCTAGAGTTTGTTTGCATTGGCTGAAGTCTCTAGCATGCCCATTCTCTCTTTCTGTATCTTTCTCTCAAAGAAATAAGTAAAATAAAAAAATATTTAAAAAAAATATTTACAGAAGCAGCTAAAAGGAGTCTGAACATCAGGGCTGCAGCACGACAGGAGGAGAGGACAGGCACTCACTCAGATTCAAGTTCTAACGCCACCCTACGTGAATGAGTTCACCAAGTTCACCTGCATGTACCTGATTTTTGCCAGAAGAGTTCTTTAAAAATATGCTTGCAGGACTGGGGCTGGAACTCAGTGGTGGCGCTTGCCTAGCATGAGCTTGCTCTAGAAGTCCATGAGTTAAGTTTAGCATGCAGCCCAGTTCCTTTTTGATGAGAAGCTGAATGAGGTTGATGTGAACAGCATGTCACTGTGAGGCTGGTGTGTGAAGCAAGCAAGCCTTACCGGGGGCTGGCCGTGGCACACATCAGCACGTCATTCAGCATGAACAGCCGGCGTTCTTTGGTCTTGATGATTTCTCCTTTGTCATTGTAAACTGTTTCAATCACATCATCAGATCGGATGAGGTACCGATTTCCACTGCTGAGTAGCTGAATTGAAATGACACAAGCATGGTCACCACAAAGGAGTTCACCCAGAGCAGGAGGGATGGGGCACTCTCGCAAAATAGGAGTTCACAGGGTCCAAGTTTCATGGCTCATTCTCTTTAAAGAAACTCCTTGTATACCGACTACTGGGCTCAGGATGTGACATCTTCTGGACATCAGTGTTTGCCATGTCCTAAGCAATGGAATTCTGGCTCTGACTTCCCTGGATCTCCCTACAGCTAAGACTTGGCCTGGCTGCTCCCACCCTGTCCACCCTCTGAACACATGCTGCCGTCCTTCAGTCTCGCTTGGAAACAGTAGCTATCCCTCAATCACAGCACCTTAGCAGCAAGGAAGAATGGAAAAACACGAGTGACCCCTCTGTGATTTTCCTTCCCAATGTGAACATCAGTGTGTAAGAGCATGTGGGCTTCCTGTGGTCAGCGACTCTTTGCCACTGAGCCTATCAGAAAACCCTCAGTACTCTGAAATGGCATGATCAGTGGCATAGTATGTGACTTCATGCCTGTAAACAGAAAATGCAGAGCCCTTGGCCCTGATTGTTGTTGCTACCTGCTGACTCTGCAGCTACCTGACTTGCCAGGGTGTTGGCCATGAGCAAGCTCCAGCCTCACAGCTTGGCCTTTCCTAGCTTGTGCACAGGAGAGTGCCCCCAGGCTGAGCATACCTTCTCTCACAGGCCTGGCCTTACTCTGCACCTATGCGCTCCAATGCCAAGAGCAACGGAAAGCGTGACCTCGCATGCCATTAACTACATCAAGAGCATAACTGACTGCAATTCTCAACTCATAAAGAAACAATTCCACAGTCACCGGGAGAACCAGGGAACTGATGATTAATATGTATGGCCATAAAGTTCTCGTGTGTCCTTATGAAGGAGGAAGTTAACGCTCCTGAGAAGAAAATGTGACATTAGCATGGACCTATAGATGAGCTCCCCCTCTAACGACTGCAGGAAATGAAAGCCTGCATGCAAATCAGCAGGGTAGTGCAGGAAACCCTGCACTGGAAGTCTGGCAGAGGAGGCGCTCTGCCCACTGTGGCACTTTCTCATGACGCACAAGCAGACAGCACAGGTGTGCACAGACAAACCGCATCTACAGCACCACGGGAGATTCTCAAAGTAAAGCTAAGAGCTGCTCTTAACCGGGGGGTGGTCCTTGGAACCATGTAAGAATGTACGAATGCCTTTCCTAAGAACACACAAGGGCAGACAGAACACCAAGGTTTGGCAAAGAAGCCCTGGCCTCCGTGCTCCTACCCAAAGTGCTCTCCCCACCCCGGCACCCTAATGATCAGTAACATGGGTACAATCAGTCAGCACTGGCTTATCAGCATGAAGCAAAAGCATTTGGCACAGGGTTGGAACAGACACCCTTCAACCTTGTTCAGGTATCGCTCATTTATGGCTTTTGCTATCTGTTTGATTTCACATCGTTGGTCAGCATCTCTTTTTCTTTCGTTTAGTTTCTCGGCCAACGTCTCGAGCTCTGTCAGTGCCATCTGAAGAGGCAGTCTGTCAGGATGTCCTCTGGCGGTGTTCTTCAGCATGTCCTGTGAGCAGGAGGTAGAGTGGGGACAATCAGCATGCATGCTTCCACCCCCAGCAGTGAACAGACAAGTTGGTCTGGCAGCAACAGTGATGCATGGATGCCAGCCACCTCTGAGGAAAGAGTCAGGACTTGGGAGAAGAGTGAGCTCAGAAGACCAAGGCTTGGCTGGTTCATCACATGGTACTGATAATGAAAAAAACATACAGCGAAGGTCCCTAATAGAGGAACATGTGGCCAGTTAGGAGGTCTGCTCTGACCACAATGAAACTATTAGACTGCTTTTCTCTACCTGAGTCACAAAAACCCACCCACACATAGAAGAGTCCATCTATTCTAAGTGCCAATGTCTGAGCAGGGTAAGATGTGCAGTGGTGGTATCTGCTGTTAACTCACACAGCACAGTCTGTGTGCCACACTTCCAAAAGCACCACCTATGCTAGACAGAGCAGACCCACTCTGCATGGCACTACATGACAAGCTTAGAGCTCTACCTATTGAGCAGACCCTGTGTCTCCTACAGACTGAGGCTGTTGTACCCTGTCCACCATGTCCACAGGGAGTTTCCCCATCACGCAGATTCCCTGGAGTCTTTATTGTTTCTTTTCAGTAATTCTCACAATATTTCAAACTTTTTCATTATTATACTTTTATGAGGACTTGTGATCAGGGACCTTTGATACCAGTACTGTAATTGCCCTGGGATACTATGGACTGTACCCATGAAAGGCCGTGAACTTAATCCACAAATATGTGTATTCTGACTTCTCTACCACCAGGCTACTCTATGATCTTTCTCCTGGGGTTTCCTTACAACGTGACACAACACTGGGATAGATTAATCAATAATCCTACTTTGAGAGTTCAAGGAAAAGGTGGAGGCACACAGCTCTCACTTTCAAGTACAAACGAGAAATGGAGTCAGAGACCAACTACTCAGAGAGATCAAAATATTACTACTGAATGGCAATGTGCCTCGTCTTCCCAAGTGGAGGAAGTCACTGTGGATGAGGTGGAGACAGCTAGAGAGCTAGGATCAGAAGTGGCGACTGACTTCCTGCACGCATAATGAAAAAAACCTTCACAGAACAGGAGTTTCCTCTTGTAAATGATCAGAGGAAGCAGTTTCCTGAGACGGAATCTCCCTGAGGACCTGCGAGCAGTGTTGAAATGAGAACAAGGGACAAAGAATATGGCAGGCACATAGGTGATGACGCAGGGGCAGAGTTTGGGAGCACTGACTTCAATTTTGGAAGGGTTTTCCCCGTGGATAAAATGCCATCAAATATTATTTAGGATACAGCACTGAACATCCTGTACTTCATGTGGGGCCTTTTGCTTTTCCACCTGCTCTCAGACAGGTGCTGTGACATCCCCTGATGGGCAAGCATGCTGCTGAAACGCTCTCCCAGAGCTGGGCATCACTCTGCATCTTGCTGCCACAGCTTATGGGGTCTTAGCAACAGCACAGCTCAATTGTGACCTGCCTATGAGCTCCAGTGTGGATTATTGATTATCAACCACTGTGCGAGAAAAATCTGTATATGAACAAACAGCATATTGTTAAGTATTTACTAAACCAGAATATTATTTATTTTAAAGATGCACTAAAAGAATTCATCACTTAAAACATGGATTTATTTATTTATTTTTTACTATATCCCTCAATCACAAATTCAAGGTAAAGGAAATCACAAAAGGTCAAGCCTTCTATCTGAACAAATGTTCTCACAGCTTCTCCCACAACATGCTCCTAGGCACTTCTGTAATCTTCTCAGTCTCACAGGACACTACATATTTGTGTCTTTACAACAGCTAACACTTGCTGAGGACTCTGATGACAAGGGACAACCAAGTGACTTAGTGATAATCACTAAAATCAGAACTGGAATTTGTCGACATGTTGCATGGGCTATGAGTGACTGCATCCTGGCTTTAGTCCCAGAGTATAGAGCCTCTCAGCACCCTCTGACTGACCCTAGAGACCACCCAGCAGTCATCAAGGCTCATGAGAAAGAGCAGGATGGGGAGCCGGTGTGGTGACTTAAACCTATAATCCCAACACTGGGGAGGGCTGAGGTAGGAGGGTCAGGATCACTGTGAGTCTGAGGCCAGCCTGGGCTACAGAGTGAGTTGCAGGTCAGTTTAGGCTACATTGAGACCTTACCTCAAAAAAAGAAAAAGAAAGAAAGGGGGGGGTGAAGGAAGAGAGGAAGGGAAAAAGGAAGGAAAGGACAGGCTTAGAAATCAGACCCAGTGGAGGCCAATGTGGACTGCCCTCAAACTGCCATTTTGCCAGAAGTGCTGAAGATTTGAACCCAGGGCTTCATACATGCAAACACCCTATCATTATACCATGTGTCTGGCCATTAAATAGCCTTAACAGCACAAAGTGAGTGCTGAGATGGTGCAGTTTAGGGATCAACCTGGCTTCTGGGAGGCAAGATAGTCAATAAATGAGCCAACAGCATACCTAACTTATTGCATCCTCTCTGCACTGTAGTAGTGAGTGGTGAAGAAGTGTTGGTTTAAGAACACAGAGTCCAGCACAAAATATCTTTATCATCACAGCATATCCTATGCCTCAGGTAGCTTGAATAAAACACATTGGCAGAACTTGTTTAAGTCTTCTTTAGCGGCCCATCCATCTCCTCTGGGCCCAGGGGAATAAATGATTTCCCTATGGTTCTGGACCAGACACTAGTGCAAGAATAAAGGGCTACCTATGTAACTGCTGACAACTGTATCCTGCCATCCCATGAGAGCACTGGACATATGACCACCTCCACATGCAGCCCATCCACCTGTGAGCCAGTGAAGGAGAAGATGCTGCAGGGCCTGCTGCACCCTTGGTCTCTAGCCTTTCACCAGAGGGGCAAGCAGACACACTGCAATGACTGTTGGCCGAGAGGGCCCACAGGGAAAGGCCGTGCAGTACCTGAAGTAGGAGGATGAACTGCGGGAACCTCTGGATGGGCCTCATCATCAGGCTGTGGAGCGTGACTCGGTCTGGACTGGACTCCTGGCTCTGCTGCGGAGGAAAAAATGGCATACTCTCTGTGTGTGGTGGCCCAGCCTGGCTGAGTCCTTGCTACATGGAGGGAGAGGGCAACAGCCTGGACACTGTAGATCTGTATGTCATCTCATCTTTAGCTCCACCAAGAAGAAAGCTTGGTAGAATTTGTGGAAAGTTCTTTCTACCCCCAACTCTAAGAGAACCCACTTTCCCTGGGGAGGAGCTTTGAGTCACTGCCTCAAGCCAGCTGTGTCCCCATGGGTCTGTGCTGGACAGTCTGCCCTAGCAGAGGATCAGTACTCATGGGTCATCTTGGTCTACCTTTCTGAGCCTCCTGGAAGATATCCCTACTGAGCCCCTGACTGCCTGAGGCCGTGGGATGGCCCTGACCCTGGACCTGTGACATCTTTTCAACAGCCAGGAAGGGAACAACAGCACACAACACAACAGCAAGGCTGATCCAGGCCTAGATCCAAGGCCGCCTGGCCCCTGGGGACAGACCAGCAGGGGCTGTGGTCACTAGCACACTAGTTTATGTCATTAGCAAGTTCTTAACAAAATCCTCAGAGGAAGTTAATTTATAACTCGGTCATATTTTCTTTCCCTCAAGAGAAAGAAAGAAACATTGACAGCACAGGACAGACACAGAGATAGAACGTTAACTCTCTGGTCACCTCCATGGCTAAGGATCAGTGAAGAAGGCTCGCTGTGTTCAAAAGATGGGAGGAGGGAAAGCATGCAGCCTGAAATCAAGCAGTGCAGTTGGCAAGAACATTTGTCCTATGTTTGCTCACCCCAGGTAGCAGCACTGTCTAAGAACATAGTCCAAGTAACCAGAACACATGGTGTTCCAAGGTTTTATCATGTAAATGAGATTGGGCAGGGATGCCCTAGGTCCTGGAAGGAGACTTTCATCTGGTTGAGCCTGCAGCAACCCCTCCTGTGTTCATATCCCAGCCTGGGCCTCCACCCAGTGAACAGCTATCTCTGCAGCTTCAGAGGGGCAGTAAAGGCTTGGGGTTCAGTCTACCTGGCATCAGGAGAAGAAGCCCACATCTCAACATGGGTGCTTCCTTAGAAGTCTGCCTTTCCAGGATTGGCTACTGTTCTGTCCTTTGGGTGAATAGGTGGTGGGGTATCATTTTCCAAGCTCAAAACTAGATGCAAGTTATTCATAACACCAAGCTGTGGTTAGGAGGCCAAGGCAACTTTGGTGTCTGGTCACTCTTTTCTTTTGTCTATCCATCTAAGCATATCCTTTTAAGGATAGGCAAATAAAAGTTCTTCAAAAAGCTACGTTAGGGCCTAAAATCCTATAATCCCTCACTAGTCTGTACTGAAACCAAGGGCTCTGCTGAAACTGAATTTTATAGTAAGTAGCATTGTGCATTTTGAGGCAGGGCTTGGTCAAGTTTCATAATGAGGAACTCTTTATGAGAGGGTATTAAAATCCAAGAGAGTGTTAAATTTTAAAACCATTTTACATTGTATTTTAAAGCTCAAAAGCAGTAGCAACATGGATAAATATTCATTGTAATTCTCTGCTTTCTGTCCGTTCATTTAATAAATAATCTTTCCAGTTAAAAAATCGAAAGGGAAAATGCTTACCTTTAAAAAGTCAAGGAAAGCTGGCTTTGTGGCGCATGTTTTCTTGAGGACTGCAACAGCTGTGCTGAAATTGTTCACATACTCGCTGTAAGCATCCAGCACCATGGACTTGGAAAACTGAAACACAGGGGTTGAGAACAAACTGGCATGAAGCATCCACTTACTTTTCTAACCTGATACATAAGGTTTGAGACCTTCATGTGTCCTTCACGGTAGTGTTTCACAGGGTAAGTTACTGTGACTATGGGAGGCCTTCCTTCCTGCATACTTTAGTATGGAACTTACTGCATGCATGGCTGGGTCAATCAACCCCTATGCACCTGCTGTAGTCACTGCTTGAAACTGCAGTTCTTTGGGGTTTGAATGCAAACACTTCTGGCTGCAAACAGTAAAGACGACCAACACAGACATCCTTCTGGAAATTCCCACAAGCCTCTGGTGGAGGGGACAGACTCTAAGAGAACAAGAATCATTATGTGGTGGTCCACGTGGTGGAGGCCCAGGCTTAGCCTTCCGCAGGATCTCAGAGAGAGGCTTGACCCTTCTCAGGTACAGTGCCAGGACCCTGTGTTCATTGTTTATATTTCCTTCCAACACAAAGTATCTAGAGGGAAGATCTGATCCTGGTCTCAACTTTTAAACATAAAAATGGATCAAGGCCAGCCAGCCATATGCACAGTGGGGGTGGCTATGACTGCCACTGATGGGGCCATACTTTCAGCTAGACCTTAGGTTCTTTTCAAAACGATGGTTTTTTTTTTTTTTTCCACTTTAAAGCATGTTCCCAAGGTAATTTACTTAACACTAAAGTGCATCATAGGAATTAATGTAAAACAAAACAAATATTCAATACTTCTCCTCTGCTTCTCATAGGGATCGATGGAGGATGTTATATAAATTCTGTGTGAACACTCTATGTCTACATTAGCTTTGAAGCATACTTCATTAAGTACTCCTTCAAGCCATATAGGGAAAAGGATACAGGAGCATACACTTTAATCCCAGCACTCGTACTCAGGAGGATGGGGAAGGATATCTTGAGTCTGAGGCAGCCTGGGATACATGGCAAGAGCTTGTCACAAAAACAATATTTTCTATGCCATTAATGTAACAGTCATTGAAGCACATGAGTACTTTTTAGCAAATGTTCATTTGTACACCTCTAAATTATCCTAAGTAATTACAAACCAACCTGCTTTGCCGTAGCATGCTTCATATAGACAGAAAGTTAATCAATGCCCAATGTGTTTGATCTATTAATGCAGCAAAAATGAAATGAATCCAAATGGATGACATGCAAGAGTAGTGCCTGTGGCTTCTAGAAAGCTGTTTCTGCTGCCAGGAAACACTAGGGCAAACTGTCCCAACATCATATTCCTGTGTCAACATGCAGGACTGAAGTCTGGATCCACACAGAGCTTCAGATCAAAGAGTAAATCAGGGAAAACATCCAGACATGTTTCCACCATAGGTTTTCCATTGTTCCCAGGCAAAAAGAATTCTGCATACACAGTGAGACCTATGTCAGGATTAGCAGAACTGAATGGAAATCTGGTGGTATCACTAAGCAAGCAGAGCTCTCACTTAACAGCAAAAACATTCATATGATGGTGCAGCCAAAATTTGATGAAGCTCATCTTTAAAATTTCTGGATATGCCTTTTGTCCTGAGCCTCTATATGTTTCCCTTAGTATCCCCAGAAAGTGTCCCCCAATCCTTCCTCAAGGGTGCACACTGGCCAGTGGACTGTCACTTTCGAATGCAGAATGCTAGTGGGGTTGTTAGTGCTCTGGGAAATGGACCTGATCCTATGTGGAGACCTACGCACAACAAAACATCTGTGAGAAAGGGGTATAAGTAGCATGCAGTAAGAGGCCACAGAGCTCAGGGGGTGGGGAGGGAGGTAGGCTGAGTTACCGAAGCCACAAAGACATCACCAATTGTTTCCACAGTGTCCCACTCGGACACGCGGCTGGCCAGCGCAATCTGGAACAGGGAGTGGCACTGCAGGATCTCCTTGATGCGGTAGAAGACCATGCGGAGCTTCCTCTCACTCAGAAGCCGGGGCTCCATCTCAGACAGAGGCTTCTCATACTGCTGCAGCAGAAACAAGTGCACAGGGTTCAACCCTCAAGGAAAGCAAGAGTGTCTGTCGGCAAATCAAGTGACTTTCAATGCCAATCTACAGGCATAACACATTGTCAAGAATTTTTCAAATTTGCATATTTTAGGTCATAAATACATAGACACATAAAACATATAGGACAATATGTAAAAAGATAACAAAAAGTTTATAATATAATAGGTAGCATGATGTTCAAAGTACCTCCAAAATCCTTTTAAGAGCATCTACATAGTTCTTTTCACTTTCAACAATGGAACCCAGAATGTATCTTCTTACAACCTATTGGAAAATTGAAAATAAGATGGTAGAAAACTGATTCAAGATATATACAGGTAAATCTTACTTCTATATTGAAGCTTGCTGATAAAGGATTTTTTAAAAATAGCATGTAAAGGAACTGTGTATGGAAATATTTAAATAATATAAATACAATAACAGGTGTGAAATGTACTTCCCTGTTAATATAATTATATGATCTTCTAAACCTCAAATTGTATATTTTAAAACAAATTTAATCACTCCTGAACAACACTGAAATGAATCAGTACTATTTTATGAACCTAATGTTACATATTAGATGATATTTCATGTGTAAGTCTAAAAAGTTTTAGTCTTGATCAAAAATGTTACTAGCAATAGTGATCTAAAATCACTATTCTCAAGTTAATAGAAAACCAGAGACCTTGTGGAAGGTGAAGGAATAGACTTTGTCTCTTAACAAAGATCTTGTGACCATACAAAGATCCTCCTATGAGGCTTACACAGCAGGGTGATAAGTCTCCTATGTCACTTAGCAAAAACTTCTATATATGAGATGGTTGCACTTAAAAACACAGTGCCTTGGGGCTGGAGAGATGGCTTAGCAGTTAAGGACTTGCCTCTGAAGCCTAAATACTCATGTTTAACTCACCAGGTCCCACATAAGCTAGACGACGCACAGGGACACAAGCACACAAGGTTGCACAAGGGCGCACACATCTGGAGTTCAATTGAACCCCAGCAGTGGCTAGAGGCCCTGGTCGCCAATTCTCTCTCTCTCACTTTCACACTCACATGAAAAAAAAAGGCAGTCTGTTGGGCTTGCCTCAAAAAGAAAACAAAACAAACAAACAAAAAACACAGTGCCTTCTAATTTAGTTTCTTCAATGAAGAATGTGATGAATTAACATGTGGCCATAAGTGCCTATGACAGGCCTACAATGACATTTTCCATTTTCATTACTCTTTGTAAATTCCAGCAGTGTCATCTGCCATTAACTGGAAAATGAGGCATACTGTCACAGTAAAGTTACTCTTAAGCCATCACACATACATAGACACATGTGGGTACACACACACACACACACACACACACACACACACACACACACACACATGCACATACCCACACATACATACACAGGCATACAAAACACCACATGCATCATCAATACTAAATAAGACTTTTACATACCCTCCAAGGCTCAGTGAACACTGGGGAAGAGGAGGCATAACAAATGTAAGAGTCACAGGGTGGAAAGATGTACTATGAGGCATTGTTCTCCCCACAGAACTGAGTGGTGCATTTGAGGCCTCACTGAGGAGGCCCCTCAGGGGAATGTGGATGGGGAAGAGGGTACATAAGAGGGTAGCACAATGGGAATGCAACCAATTTACAATATGTTCACATATTAAAGTTTCCAATAAAATTAACATGCACACACCACAATACTTCTAAGACAAATCACCTAGTGATATTATCTGAAGATACTGTAATGCCACCTAGTGGACAAACAAAAAGACTATTTTTCCACACAAATTCATGTAGCTGAAATTTCAGAGCAACCAAGACTTAGAAAACCACCAACCTGCACTGTAAATATTTATGGCTTAGGTTTTTGCCCATATATTAATGTTACTCTCACTTTTTGTTAGAGAATATTCTCTATTTAGATGTCTGTGACTACTGCGAAGACTCAAAATTCATCAAAGTGCTAAAACATGGCAGTGGAGTGTTCAGCACTGAGACATCTCTATCACACCCTCCAAGGATCAGGAACCACTATGAAAGAGATGGCAGAAACAACATAAAAGCCAAAGGATGGTGAGGAATGCTTGCAAATGCTGTCTTCCTGGCACAAAGTGGTCATTGCACTCATGACACACAGTGGCTGTCACTATCTATATGAGACCTGCATAATATGAGGGGGAGAAAAAGAATGACATCCAAGTAGAAAAGGGACTAGTTGGGGAAAAAGGGGGATTCAGTGGAGGGGGGATAAAAGATAAGGGAAAAGAGGGATACTGGGAGGGGATTAGGAAAGGGTACATTGTGCATATGTATGGGGAGTATTCATGAAAAGTTTAAAAAATACTTGGGAAACAAGACTATCATTCTCTTAGCTATATAGCCAATTCACAAAACATACAACAATAAGCCCTTCCAGGATGCCTAGAGGAAGCAGGCAGTTTAAAAACATGTAGATGTGGATGCTCAGCATGGTGGCTCAAATCTGTAATTCCAGCAGAGGCAGGGTGACTGGGATGAATATTAAAGCCTCAAAAAAAAGTCAGATAAGCTAGGATTAGAAACGAAACAAATGCTTAGGACTAGAACAGAGCAAGAAGACCTTGACACATCTAGAGTCCCAGTCGGTATCCTGGCATTCCTGGATAACATTATTCAGGGATCAACCTGAAAACTCAGACAATTCTATCATAAAGCCTTCAGATGACAAAAAGCAGGTCAAGGGGACCAGAAGTGGTGTGAGAGAGAACACAAAATCAAAACCAACCGTCTAGATGTTACGGCTCCTGCATGTGGTACAGCCCCTTTAGGCAGGGAAAATCGGCTATCAAATGGCCTACCCAGAGAGGAAGAGAGTCCAGTGATGTTAAAATTGTCCCATGAATTACAAATCCAAAGTGTCACAGAGCAAGGTCATTGAAGGGCATTCAACACTGATGCTGCTTTTTCTGTGAAAGCCCAGGGAACAGATGAGGAGAGACAGACAACCAGCTTGAAGGTAACAGGAGAACCAGTTTTCACTGAGGTCTGATACAGCAAAGGTTCCAGACTGTTCCATGGCCATTCCTATTTGACAGCAAATGCATGGGCTCCAATGCATTGACAGGCAAGATTCTTTGTCTTTAGGAACCAAGTGCTTTTCAAGCAAATGCCAATCTCAAAAAATAAATGGGTTGTCCTACTCTTTCTCAAAATAGGACATGAAAAGAATATTCAGCACAATCTTTCTGGTTGCTCATTTTACTTTCTTACCATTTTAGAAGGAAAAAAATAATTCAAAAGCATCAACACCCCCAGTTTAACCTTTAAAGATAGGACTCCCAAGGAGAACAGCTGGGAAGAAAAATAACAGATATGAATCATGACTGCATGAAGACAAGCTGAGTGGAAAAATACAGAAATTCTAAATGTGTTTGAAGTTAGGACTCCAGCTCCGTGAGAAAAATCACTCAAATCCCTTCATATGTATTGTTTCTTTAAAAAAGAATTTTTTAAATTACACTGGAGAGATAGCTTAGTGGTTAAGGCATTTGCCTGCAAAGCCCAAGGATCCATGTTTGACTCACCAGATCCCATGTAAGCCAGACTCACAAGGTGATGCATGTGCAAGGTAAGGTAGCACATGTGCACAAGATGGCACACACATCTGGAGTTTGATTACAGTGGCTGGAGGTCCTGGTATGCCAATTGTCTCTCTCTTATAAAAAGGCCAGTCTGCTGAGCTTGCCTCAACTTTTTTTTAATTTATTTGAGACAGAAAGAGAGCGCGAACATACATGCTTGTGTCTACGGGCATATCAGGGCCTCTTACCCCCAGATATATGCACCACTTTGTGCATCTGGCTTTACATGGGGATTAGGGAATATAATCGGGGACCGGCAAGCTTTACAAGAAAGTGCCTTTTACCACTGAGCCATCTCCTAGCCCCATATGTATTATTTCTAAATTGTTAGTAGTGTGTGGAAATGAGACCTCCTAAACTATGTCACACAGAGGGGAAAATGGGAGCTAATAATACCATGTAGTTAACTTGATCAGTAGGATGAAGCTACAGGTCTATAGGCATCCTTTCTGAAGAGCTGTCTGCACCTCACCCAAGGGCCACCATCTCTACTTCCTGTCCTACTCAGCCAAAATGTATCCCCCAAGGGCAGAAGGGATCATAAAGCTGTTATTACCTTCTCTTCAAAACCCTGTCAGATGGGCTGGAGAGATGGCTTAGTGGTTAAGCGCTTGCCTGTGAAGCCTAAGAACCCCAGTTTGAGGCTCAATTCCCCAGGACCCACGTTAGCCAGATGCACAAGGGGGCGCACGCATCTAGAGTTCGTTTGCAGTGGCTGGAAGCCCTGGCGTGCCCATTCTCTCTCTCTCTCTAACTGCATCTCTCTCTCTCTCTCTCTCTCTCTCTCTCTGTCTGTCACTCTCAAATAAATAAGTAAAAATGAGGAAAAAAATTTTTTTTAATCCTGTCAGAGACTGTCTGTAATAAACACCAACATAATCTACAGTTTATCCCTTTTCGGGCTCTAATATCTCCTCACATACACTACACCTTTACCTTCTATTTCCTTATACATCCAACACCCCTCCGGTCTCCACACACACCTACTGTCATGACATCCCATATTCTACTACTCACTGTCCTCACACAGCTCACATCCCTGGTCACTGTCTCCTCTCATATTCCATATTCCTACTCACTGGCTCCTCACACCGCTGGTACAACCGCTCACTGTCCCCTACATATTCACATCCCCCAATTTTCTCACTATTTCCTTGAATACACCCCCTTAGTCTGACATATCCTACTTCCCTACCCAGTGTTGCAACAACCCCTCACATCTTGTAACTGTCTCCACATACCCTACCCCTGATAACTGGACAACTCACTCTCTCCTCTCATCAATGGACCTAGTCCAGCCTGTTTACTTAGTTTTTTTGTTTGTTTGTTTTTCTGCTGTGAGGTCATGTTCACTCCACTCATCCATTTCCAGGAATCCATGCCTAGTCCTACCTACTTTGTGAAGCTTCCCTTCCTCCTGCCATGGACAGCATTTCTTCTGTGCATCTTGCTTTGCATAGGAAAACTAACAGAAAAGAGAATCTGCATCTCTTTCATATCTTTTGTTCTCAGTATCTTGCAGAGATTTTATACATGGCTAAGTGTAAAACTTGTCAAGGAGTGGGTCAACATATTATTTCTCCACAGAGCCTTGTAAATACAAGCATAAGAGCAGTTTCCCTTTTTTATAACTCATGTGGCTACAATGAGGTTGGTGAGCCAGACAGTAACACGGAAAGGAAGTGCTAGATTCTTTGTTCCTGTGACAATCTGTCAACAATACTCTGGCCAACAGCTCAGGTCACATTTGCCTAGTTGGGCACAAGAAGGGTTAGAATGGCATGTGACCAGAGACTGAGATACAAAATCAGACTTCCACATGTGGCTGTATGACTGTTAAGATTAACCTCCTCTGAGTGTCCAGCTTGTTCATTTGTAAAATGCGCATTGGCAGCAGGGGTTTTTGAGGACTCTAAGAGATGAGGTACATCAAGGGATCAGCATGGGCAGGTGACTATGTGCAGGTAGCGTAGTTGTTAGACATACCCTCAGGCTGTCTGCATCACAACACCACATACATATAATGACGATAATGTATCAGATGACTTACTTATCTCCACCATTGACTCTGGAACCTCAACTCCCTGGTCCCCTCTTTCATTCTAAGGCCAGGTGACCAATCATTAACATTTTTTTAGAGATCCCCTTCAAGTTTTTTTCTAAAATCTGGGCATTTTATGAGTTTTCCCTTTGTGTCTATAGTCTATCTATCATCTATAGATCTGTGTCTAACATCAGTCTGTCCACCTATCTACAGATGTGTCCCCCATTCACCATTGATCTTTATTTCTCCCATCTATCTATCTATCTATCTATCTATCTATCTATCCATCCATCTATCTATCATCTATCTATGTCCATCTATGTCCACCCATCTATGTCATTCACCATGATTTGCACCACACTATTCACATGGTATGAAAAGGACTCAAGTCCCAATCAAATCCAACTTCCTTAAAGTCCTACAAACTCTATGGGGAACTGTTCATATTGCTTTTATTTTATCCTCCTTCTACCAAAAATTGATAGTCAAATGGAAACCACTGGGGTATGCCCTCCTGTTAGATTTTAATAAATTTCTGATATTCAGATAACTCCATTAGTTATTGAAAATATAATTTTTCTCAATTTTAGGCAACTATGTATTCATATTTTACATATACCTACATACTTTCTCTGAGTTTTTTGTTTTGTTTTAAATTATTTCATTTTTATTACTATTATATTATTATTGACAGAAAGAGGGAGGGAGAGAAGCAGGGAGGGAAGGAGGGAAAGAGAGAAGGGGTAGAGAATGGGTGCACCAGGGCCTCCAGCCACTGCAAACAAACTCTAAACACATGTGCCACTTTGTACATCTGTCTTACATAGGTCCTGGGGAATTGAACCTGGGTCCTTTGCTTTACAGGCATATGCCTTAACTTCTAAGCCATTTCTCCAGGGCTTGGTTTCTGTTTGTTTGTTTTTTTAAAGACAGAGTCTTGCCACATTGCTCAGACTGGCCTTAAACTAATGGCAAGCCTCCTGCTTCAGGTTCTCTAGTGCTAGTATTACAGGAATGCACCACCATGCCCAGTCACACTGTATCTTTATAAAACGCATCATATAGGGCTGGAGAGATGGCTTAGCAGTTAAGCGCTTGCCTGTGAAGCCTAAGGACCCCAGTTCAAGGCTAGAATTCCCCAGGACCCACGTTAGCCAGATGCACAAGGGGGCGCACGTGTCTGGAGTTTGTTTGCAGTGGCTGGAGGCCCTGGTGTGCCCATTCTCTATCTCTCTCTATCTACCTCTTTCTCTCTCTGTCTGTCACTCTCAAATAAATAAATAAAAAATAAACAAAAAAAATTTTTAATGCATCATATCAACACAAACTAGTATAAGCAACTGTCACAAAGAAACTAAGTTTCACATGCTTCTCATAGTTACATTGGGGATGATATTTCAAACACTTTAAGGACCAAGACAGCCTGAGGTAAGGCCAGCAGCCAAAGCCTACTGCCGTGCCTAATATTAACCATCTTAACTGTTGAACTGGAAGTAGACCAGGGCAGCTCAAGTGGACCGGGGGGAGTTAGAGGTACCAAGTGTTGACACGCAGCAGCAGGTCCCCGAGTGCGAGCACTGCCCCCAAAACCTGGGCGCCCCATTGTTTACCCACCTGCTGCTGAGACAAGCCTTCGGGCATTGGTGTTAGGACGGCCTCTGGGTGCTTGCAGTCCACATCTATGAACAAATTCTGCTCTTCTTCAAAACAAGACCTATGGTCTTTTAAAAAGTAAAAAAAAAAAAAAAAAAAAAAAAAAAAAATGAGTTCATTTTGAAATGACATTATAGCATGGTAAAGCAAATTATCAAATACACCTTTTGTATAAGCATTTCAGTTTCACATACCTACTTTGCACTGAGCGTTTTTTTCTTTTTTTCAGTTTTTCAAGGTAAGTCTCACTCTAGCCCCAGGCCGGCCTGGAATTAGTCTCAGGCTGGTCTAGAACTCACAGAAGTTCTCCTATCCTAGCCAGCCAAGTGCTGGGATTGCAGGCATGTGCCACCATGCCTGCCAAAGACTTCTTTTTTTGACCTCTAAGCTATTCTTAAACTGAAAGTTTAACAACTCTATAAAATATCCTTCCCACAAGGGTAATATAATATAGTGTCAGCATTTTAAATTTTCAAGTTTAACTTCAAAGTCAGGGATATCATTTGATAGCCACATGGTAAACTGATAATAGATATTTCACTTTTTTTTTTTATCTTACATAACACCATACTCAGAAACAAAGATAGCACTGGGGAATGGCTAAACACTAATACTTAATAATCAAGAGAAACAGTGTATTTATTAATTTTCAAACCCTCTCTTTCTCATTAATCTGAAAAGCTTTCCAAACATCAAGAAATTCAAAGCAGGGCTGGGAATGTAGCTGAGTGGCAGAACGCTTGCCTAACATGTATAAGGCTCTGGGTTCCATCCCAAGTCTTGAAAATAAAATAAATAAAATAAAATGGTTTAAACTAAAACTCAGCTGACTTATAGAAACAAGACACAACTACTTACACTAGAATCCAGCCCAAGGCTGGAAGGCGGGACGACACGGGAGCTGTATGCAACGGAAACCTGAGCTGTACAAATAGTAGCTTGGGGCTGTGCAAACCCACCAACCCCAGGCTCCTCCAGGTGGAGGGGTCTGTCCAGGCACATGGTTCCTGAGGACTTCACGAGCGCACAGATCCCAGCTGTAGCCTAGGAAGGGACTCAAGTGGGCATTTGTGACCCATTCCCAGAACTAGACTTTAGCATGTCCAAACATGTCAGGCCAGGCACTTCTGCTGATGTGAAATGACCCTGTGCCCAAGGCTTGTTGAAAACATGCAATGTCCCCAGACTAGATCTCCTCTTTACATATGAGCTGCATAGGTTACACCCCTTCATGACATCCAGGCAAACCTCAATACCCTGATGCCACAGCAGGCCCTCCCTCATCATTGAGGTGTCTAAGCTCCCTGTGGTGATGGCTACCTCAGGCTAACACAGATAGGGACAGCCAATGCATGGTCACAATAATACACCAGTCTGGCTTTGTACGAGTGAAGTAGCTATTGGCAGGGTCCTTGCACCTGAGACCTGTAAGGAAGGGGTGTAAAGTTGGGGCACTAACAGCGCTCAGCTAAGAGGTCACAGTGGGAGAGTAAGTTGCCCACATGGACTTCCTTCATTTTCTGTTTTTACTACGTGTGCCTTTTTATAACTTTGACCATGAGTCTCAGCACTCCATAGCTACTTCAGGACATAAAACATTGCGACTCCCTCCTCCATTTAGGAAAGGTATGCCTGGGTCAGCTGGGTGGAGCCAAAGCCTCTCCACCAGGAAGTAAAGTAACTTTCCACAATGACTCCCCACCACAAGCATGCATCACCATGGAAAGGAAGCATGGACCAGATGCCATATGCAAACACGTATCCCAGACCTTGAGAAATAAAAGACTTGGTCCTAATGAATGAGCGGCCTCTCTTCACAGCAGCTTTGGTCTTTTCAAGCCCATCTTTGGTGCCCTCCTTGGCTGCCTTCATGAGCTTCTGCATCTGCAAAACATAGGTAAGCACATGAGAAGCAGAGTGGTTTGGCACAATGCTACTTGCTTTTATTTTAAAAGAATACTGTCAAGTAGTGTGGGCTTAAAGCATTACCTGAAAATGGTTTTTCAGTTTGGGAGAGTATGTGTATATTTATATATCTGTAGCTTGGGACTACCTAGGGCTTTGTTTTCATTTGTTTAAAAGCAATGGACTTTAAAAATACAGTATTTCCTTGATATGTACTTAAGTCTTTAATTTTTATTGTGATCACTTCCAAGCACAGGGAGCTTTGTAGAGGCAACCAGCAGTCAGGTGCTCAGACTTCCAACAGCTTGGCCAGAAGCAAATGCAGAACAGTTAGCTGTCCTAAGCCTCTGAACGTTCTCTGCAGGGGCTCTTCCGGGCATGGCCCTGGTATGGGTATGACTAACTCTTTACAAGGCCCTCTTCTACTAATGGTCACCAGATCTAGTCCAGAACATAGAAGGAGAGTGGCAAGATGGAGACAGGCCTGGAGAATGGGCAGAGATGAGCACATGTGGAAACCAGGCAGCCACCCCTCTCCAGAGTTTCACGTTGGAAAGACAGCATCCCATGTGGGTTGAGTTTACTGGTCCTGGTTTCTTATAGTCAGGAATCTCAGCACATGCCAGCATCTTATTCTTCTAACAACTAACATCTGAGGTATGGGCAGTGGGCACTAAATGTCCTCTTTCAGAGAAAACTAAAAATGGCTGGTAAAGAGACAAGCCAGCATCCCTTCACACTAACCTCTCGGTGTATGCACTCAGACTCATAGCCTGACTTTGCAGCCCACAACCTCTGCTCCTTCCTCTGTGGTACAGGGATCCTGAGTGATGGGCTTTGGGAGCCTCCATGATAAAAAGTCTCTTACTTCCCAACATGTACACACTGCCAAAGCATAGCCCCTCCACGTAACGGAATTTAAACCCTGCCCCACAACTCCCTTCCTAGCATTCCCATTCTGATTTCCATCTCTTTCATGAAGATTCTCTCCTACAACATTAAAAATGGCAAAGCTACCCTTGTCCCCTGTCCCTACCCCTATGCTCCTCAAATGACTCTGGTCTTGGAGTCACTCTCAGCTTCTCACACTTCATCATTTGCACCTCACCATCAGCTCGCTGTGGGCATCCAGTTCCCTGCCTCAAACCCTTCCAGGTCCTGTTCCTCCTCATCCCAGCAGGAGCAGCTGCATCTCAGCCCCACTAGACCCTGTCAGGATAATCAAAAGACTGCAGACAATGGCAGGAGGGGCCCTTAGGCCCCAAAGCTCATCCCCACATGAGGCAGATGATGACCTCAAGATCCAGAGGACCACGTGACTCACCCTAGTGACTTGTCCTGACTGCAAAGCTCTTACTGCTGAAGCTCCTGGCACCTTCCTGCATCTCTTGGTCCACACTACTGGCTGCTGCCAACACACTTCTCAACTGGACTGAGCAGACCTTCTACAGCACAGTGCCACACTCACAGAGAACCCATGGCTCCCAGGACCATCCCACAGGCAGCTAGCTGCCCCATGGACCTGTCCTCATCCCCTCACTGTCCTGCAGGGAAGCAATCAGATGCTGAATGAATAGTAACATGATCTGGGAAGGGTGCTGCGTCTTTGGGCAGGCCTGAAGTGTGAACACGATGGAGTATAGCTGCTCCAGAGCAGAGCCAGCTCCATGTATACATCGAGCTTGGGTGACAACCCACCCAACATATATGACTAACATCACACAGTACCAGAGGAATAGAGATCAGATTGAAGAGAAAATACTTGACAGTGCCCTTTTAAAACACATCTCAAAAAACTGCCCATCATGACATCCAAAACCAATAGTTCTCAAATTTTGCCCAGGAGCCCCTTACATTCTTCAAAATCATTTTTACTAGTCTTTTGTAGCAATGCAGGGAATGGCAACCAGGGCCTTGAATGTGCCAGGCACATCCATTACCTCTCCCAGCCCGTCAAAGCCACTGGACACCCCAAGAGTTTCAGTTCATCTGTATTTTATTAATCCAGACTGACTGTATTAAGAGTTAAGTTGATAATTTTGAATGTTTTTATTAATACCCATTTAAAGCAATAAACCTATTGCATTTTATGTTAAATAAAATAATTATGAAAAATTACTATGTTTCCCCAAACAAAATCCATGCTGGCATTTTACAAGTTTAGAAACCCTTCAGACAGAGCTGGATGCTTCAATCCATCAACTGTGACATTACACATCACAAGCATCTAGAAACTTCCTCCATTCACTTGTATGAGAACAAGTGTGCCGAAGGTAATTAGCAATGGATCAGAATTAAGGACAGCCCTGGAAATGCCTGAATGACCCCGGGAGCCCCTGAGCCCCACTTTGAGAACCGCTGTCTATTTTGGGCTGCTGAGCCCTGCAGTGGTCAGGGAGGCTCCACACTACCTTCCGCTCCTGCCTGTGCTTTGCCTGCTGCACCTCCACGGCTCCCACCGTGCTGGCCACCAGGCCTCTCATCTTTTCCTCACAGTGCGCCTTTAAGCGGGTTAGGTCATGAGACAGCTGTGGCACAAAGAGACAAGCTTTTCAGAATGGGCTTTGGGTGCCCTGAGGCAATCCTGCATAAAGGATGTGGTCCCTCCTGGTGGGGCACTATGGTCAGCCTCACAGACCCAAGATCATCTCATCTGTAAGTGAAAGGCCAGGCCCAGCTTTGGTCAGCAGGCCACACGTGCTATAGAACAAAGCAGGGCCAATAAGCACCCAAAAAGATCCGTGTAAAATCAACTGGTTACATCTCGGTGGTTACATCTCGGTGGGATCAGAATTATCACATATGCAAAATACATTTAACATTGTTCTGCATGGGCACCTGGGGAAGACACTGGCTGCTCAAGGAATGGCAGTCTCCAAGCAGGCATGATTTCCTAACAGATGGGCTGGCTGGGATCTCCTGGACCAGTTTCTACAGCTACCACCCTTGCAAATGCAGACAGCTATCTGTCATGCCAACCAGGATGTGGAAACTTTAAACAGCATTTAGAAAAATTCATTGTTACTTTTGAGATGACTCTTCAACAAGTAGTTTCTAGAACATGGAGTCTTTAAGTAGAAAACTTGTACTTTTTGTGGTGCTTCTCTGTTGATTAGGCCTAGCCCATGAGCAGCCCTGCCAAAAGCTCCTGTCCTCCCAACAGACACATGGTTCAGTGCCCTTTCTAACAACCCCATGTTCACAGGCCAAGTCACACTGGTCTCTCTAGTGCTTCTCCTAACAGAAAATGGCTAACCAACATTTGTAGTTCTGAGGGCCTAACAGGAGTAAGAGCTCACTCTGAGGCAAAGAGGGTGGGAATGCTGGTCATCACCTCACTTGGCCCCGTCTGTCCGGATCAATTAAGAGGATGGACCTGAGGAGTATTGTGATACATGTTCCTGTGTACCCTGAATACAGTCTCTCAAACTACTCTTTAACATTCTTGCTTTAGGTCAGCAGTGTCTGGCACCTTTTTATGGAGCAAAATATCAACATAGACTCTGCTAGCTGCAAGTGCAGCTCCTGGACACAGGGGGAAAAAAATCTATGTTTCTGCAGAGACGCTGTTAACACTGAGTAGTCAAGCTGACCAGTGTAAGATGAAGCAAGTTCAGACGACATGACAATTCTAAGCAACTAGTGAGAAGTTGCTGACCACAGGGAGATGGAAACCAGGTCAGAAGCACTGCCTCTGGCTTGCAGAGTTTACCAAGGACAGCAGGGAAATCTGGATGTGGCAGTCACAATGGGAGGCACCATGTCTCAGACAGGCACCCTTACAGGACTGAATGGGGCTGTCACAAAGGAAGTGTCTGACACTTCTGAGACTGGACATGTGGCTACCAGTCAACCCTTCTACATCCAGCCAGATGGAACCCCACCAACAAGAACACAGAGCCCAGCCAGCCTCACTGAGAGAATCCCATAATAGTATGTGCCTCAGTGAGTCCATGCTAGGACCAGGCCCATCGCACAGCAGTCGATCTAAAATCTACTCTTCAAGGCTTCCATCCGTGTACCTCCCTGCCTCACTTCAGAAGCTTTTCCACCAAGACACAGAAGTTCTCTGTAGGGACAGATAATCCTGGGTGGTTGTAATGGTGCTCCTCAGTTCTCAACCCTTCTTGTGTTTATATCGTCCAGCTTACCTGCAGGTGCTCAAGGGTAGGACAGCACACGATGGAGACAGGACTACACTGGTCCTAGACAGGCTACATGTATCTGCTGCATGTGCAGTGCACAGGAACTGCACAGAGTCTGCAATGATTGCTCTGTAGCCCTGACTGGCCTTAAACTAGCAGCTATCCTTTGTCTCCCGAGGGCTGGGATGATAAGTATGTACCGCCATGGCTGGCTTTCATTGCTTTCTCAGAGGCCAGACAGTAAGACTGCTTGGGGCCACCTATGTGACTTTTTGAGTTTCCCAGCCCAATCCTCCTATGGTCATACTCTAAGAGACAAGTATTCCTTTATGTGACACTCCCTAAACTACAAACTGACATCTGAGAAATAACCATCTAAGTGTTAAGTGAATCAAATCACATTTCACAGTCCCATTCCCAGCTGAACGATGAACACTCATCCCTCACAGAGACCAAGCACGTACTTGTTTTTTGTGGCTGCCACGCAGGAAGGACCTGGGGATTCCATTCTTGCACTCTGAGTCGCTTTGCTCCTCATAGCTTTCAAACTCACTGGAACTCCATCCATATTCCAATGAGCTGTTTCCACCTTCATCTCCATTCTCCACATCATCATAAATCATTTCATCTGAGTGCACAAATGCCAACGTGAAATTGCAGAGTTTGCTAGGGTGCTGTTTAACCCCATTATCTACAGCCAGGGCGGAGGCATTTCAGCGGGGACAGTGACTCAAAACACTCTTCATGTAATTGGAACACACCACCCAGCCCTACCCCTCTCATAAAGACCAGTTTTCTATAAAATAATTTGTCACAATTATACCAAATAATATATTATCAATAGTAAATATCCTATGAAGAAAAATGTTTTCAAACATGTAGATTAGATAGACAGATAATGGAACTGTACACAGATACAGATGGGGAACTGATGAATCAATAATAGGTGGGAAGGCAGAGAGATGCAGGCAACAGCTAATGGGTGAATGGATCTAGGGATGATGAATGGCCTCTAAATGGCTAGTAGAGGAGAGAGATGCTGAAATACTAACAGAGATAAAGCTCACATCTCCCCGGAACACTGTGCAGTGGAGAACAGCTGCCCTTGGAGGCTGAATAATCCTGCAGGCTTCAGAGTGTGTCAGTGAAGCCACTTGGATGATTACAGACATTTTGATATTTTCCATTTCAGGTGTAGTTGACTCTTACAGTTTGGGGATCTATACATTGCAGATACTTCCCCAGCTCCCTTCCCTACCTCTGCCTACTCTTCTTGGTCTCCCCTCTTTTGAGTGTCTCAGGAGGAGTCTAATTCCAAAGCTTATCAAAGACATGCCTTTGGGCTTTCCTGACTCTATCCTTTTTTTGGTTTTCCAAGGTAGGGTCTCACTCCAGCCCAGGCTGACCTGGAATTCACTATGGAGTCTCAGGGTGGCCTCGAACTCATAGCGATCCTCCCACCTCTGCCTCCCAAGTGCTGCGATTAAAGGCGTGTGCCACCATGCCTGGCCTATCATTTTGTTTTCTGTGTTATCATTTTACCTTCTTCCTGCCACCTTCCTCTGCTGTCCTCTTATGAAACTGACTTGAATATGATCTTTATTTTTCAATCTTTTTTAAACATATGCCATCATGTTTGTAACTTTATTATAAATGTATCATGCACATTTTAAAGAATATTCAAGTCAAAATATTTTGATTCCCAGTCTGTTTCATTCTGACCATGAGTACACAGAGTAATGCTTAATTCCAAAATATCTGTATCTTTGCTTTTTATTACTGCTGGAGGGGAGGGGGATTAAAGCAGGGCCTCACATGTGTTAAGCAAATTTTATCACTAGTTTTTTTCTATTTTTAAATGTTGGGGTCTCCTTAAGTTCCACAGACTACTTTAAGTTCACTCAGTAGTTCAGGCAAGCCTTGAATCTGTGATCCTCCCACCTCAGACTTCAAGATAGCTGGGAGGAGCCTGGACATCTTATCCTCCTGAATCACAGACTCTGCCTGTGCAGAGGAACCTGATTGTCCCATCCTCCTCCTGAATCAGACTCTGCATTGAAAAGCCTGGGTATCCATCACAGTGACCACATCCCTAGGGTTCAGCCTGCTTTCAGACCAACCAACCAAGTGCCTGTAGCCATGGTTTATGCTTGCATAGTTTACTCACAAGTGTGCCAGTTGGCTTGCCCACTGCTCTCTCTTACTGCCCATTACTTCCTTCTGGTTCTGTACTGTTTCCTTGGAGTAGAACATTAAGTATTTCTCCAGAATCTGTGAGGACTCTGTCAGTCTTCTGCTCTTTAAAAGACCACACTTGGATGGATATGAAATTTGAGGCTGGGGGATCTCCCTGGCTCTTCCTCATAAATGTTACCCACCATCTCCTAAATAGCCATCTTTCTACCACAGCCCATCTATTCCCTCTCTTGCTGCCATAAGATTTTCACTGGCTTCTGGCACTCTGCGGTTTTACTTGTGCTTTCCAAGTGTTAGATCGATGTTCAATGAATCCTGTTTGGGCTATATATCTGAGAAATAATGTCTTCTTTTAGATCTAGAAATGCTTTGTTGTTCTTTATTTGGATATAACCTTATCCCAGTTCTTAGTACCTTTCTATTTATGGTGTTTCTTAGGCATGTACTGGTACTTGATGTTTTCTACTTCATTGTTCCAATTTCCAGTATCTTTCACTATTTCTGCTCTAAGTTGTAAAAGAGCATGGCAAACTTCAACCACACAACAGCCAGAGTGAAAAACATCAAGACAGAAAGCAGGTATGCTGAACACTCAATGATCACATTCACACCACATCTCCTAGAACTCCACTCCAGACAACATCAAACCTGGTTCAGAGTCCGAATTTTCCCTTGGAACATCATCATAGATTGCTTCCTCTGGATCTGCAATGCAAAGGAGACATTGTTAAAACCTGACCAGAGCCTACAAGTGCAATTAAAATATCACAAGGCCGTGGGGCTGTAACTATCCCAAAGGTGAGCATGGATGGGTGGCTAATAGCATCTCACTAAACAAAAGAATCATCTCATCTGGAATGAGCTGTCACTCTACACGCACAAGCTCTGTGAAGTCACCAACAGGGAGTTCATTGTTTCCAGGCCAATCCATTACATGGCTTTGCGTTCAACCACACATCTCTACATGGCTCTCTCATACGCACTTTTAAGTTTATGAGGTTTTTATGTTCTGATGTATCAAAA
Organism: Jaculus jaculus; assembly: GCF_020740685.1. Lineage (NCBI taxonomy): Eukaryota > Metazoa > Chordata > Mammalia > Rodentia > Dipodidae > Jaculus > Jaculus jaculus. Next base: position 42,831,034 of record NC_059113.1, on the reverse strand, counting down.
AAATGCAAAGGTGACATGGAAAGCTTTGTAAACAGAGGAAGCACCGACTGGTACTAAAATAAACTGATGCCTCTTATGTTTGCACCCTGAAGGTAAGAAGTAGCCTTGACCAGAATAAGAATGTCAACTCAGTAGGACCACTGTTCTATGGCAGTTTGAATGTAAAATTTCCCCCCAAAGCTTTTGTGTTTGAATATTTAATTCCCAGCCCCAGGTGGTACTGTTTGTGAAGTTTGTGGAGCACTCAGGAAGTGGAGCCTTGCTGGAAGAAGAACGTCGCTGGGGCAAGCCTTGAGTATCATAATCCAGCTGCACTTGCCATTCTCTTTCACTGCTTCCTCCCTGCTGATGTGAGAATGTGATGGTAGTTGTCTGCTCCTGCCTTGCTTTTCCTGCCATGGTGGACTCTACCATCTGGAAGAACTGTAAACTAAAATGAAACTTTTCTTCCACAGTCTGCTATACGTTCTCACCCTGTGTTATGAGAAACACAAGTGCTCTATGAAAGTTCAAGTTTTCTTCAAAAGTATGTGATGGAGGAGGGCAGTGGCAAAATGGTACACACACAGTATAAGATGACCATAGGCAAGCAGCAATGAGCCTGAACTGACTTGGATATGATAACTGTGGTCTGATTTACTTGGAAATTTTCTTAGAGGAATCCTTTGTGAAAGGTAGAACCAGCTTCCCTGCCTTTAATTGTTGAATATCTCCTGGAAGATTTCCTTCCTATTTTAACCATGACTTTGACACAGGACCTAGCACAATTAGATGGCTCTGCTGGGGACTATTGAATCAGAACTACTACAAGAATGAATTATCATCTATTTGTTTGCTAACAATTGTAATTCCAATAAAATACAGAAATTATCAGTATCAAAACACTAATTTATTGGTATCATCTTCTCTGAGAAAGAATACCCAAACTACAGTAAGTTACAATACTGAAAATCACAAGGACACTCATTGTATACCAAGCCAGCACACCATGCTACATAACAGAGAAAATGAGAAAACAGAGTTGAGTGTCTCCCCCACATCATTGTCACCCTATCTCCAGGGATAGTGTGTCCAGGAAATCCCACCTCCAAGGCAGTGGCTGTGAGCCACTTGCTTCTGAGCAACTGTGGTACTATGAAGATGTCTCCCTCCTCCAGAGACAGGGCTGGGGACTATGAAAATAGCAGTGTTTGCTTCCAAGCACAGTTATTATAATTAACTGGATTATAAAAATGCATAATGGGAGAAATTGAAACAAATTTTCCATTGGAAATAAAACTGTTCACAAATGAGATGATAATTTAGTTTTAGTTGTCCCGATTTAACAGGCCCTGGCAGAGCCATCTAATTACACTCAGACCTGTGTCAAAAGTTACAGTTAAAATCAGAAGGAAATCTTCCAGGAGATAATCAACAATTAAAAGCATCTAAACTGATTCTATCTTTAGGCCAATCATTGAAACAATCACACAGAAATTACTGAGCTAGTGGGTAATAAAAGGCATAATTAGAAGGTAATCTTACTTCCTTAAAAATTGAAAACCAAACTCAGTAGCAAAGGCTAGTAAGCTAGAAAGGAGATATGAAGGGAACAGAAAGGAAGGGATTGTGTATATGTAAGTAAAAAAATAGATATAATCAGGATGAAAAGGCCTAAGTGAGATCAGAAGAGACTAAGTAAAGGAAAGATGGAGGGAGGCTAATCAAAACCCAAGAGCATATAAATAAATCATATGGAAACCTACTTTTTGGAACAATGGAATACACAGGAGCCATAGATTGTTACTAGAAAATTTTCAGTGCCAGGGATGAGATACCGTCTAGTGAGTTGTTGGCCAGGGAGGTCCCTGATTACCCCAAAACAATACAGGCCATTTCCAAGGCCCTTGGTTTCCCACCAGGAAGAGATGGTAAGACCGTATTGCTGAAGATTCCACATACTTGAACTGCAAGATCACTGAGAAATCCTGCTGGAACTGAGCTGATAACCTCTTCCGTGTAGACCAGCTGACAGAAAGCTGATAAAAGACACACTGCATGCAGCTCAATGGGAGAGAGAGAAATCAACAATGAAGATACTCCACAGTGGACACTGCAAGCCTCATGTTTGGCCAAATAGGCCAAATGAGCCAATGGGTACAATAGTGGCACATCTGTTTGGGGGAAACCAACTGCCCTCTAATTTTGACTGGAGGCCCGCTCCATGGGAGGGAATACATCCCTGACACTGAAAACCTACAACAGAGGTAGTCATGAGCACTTGGGGTGTATCATCTGCTGCTGTCTGGCTAAATGTATATACTATGCTCATCAAACTGCCCAGTAAGCACTTCTCTTAATGTTCATACCCATATATTAATGCTACTCTCACTTTTTCATTAGAGAACTTTCTCCTTTCAGATGGCAGTGACCTTGGGATGACTCAGAAGGCATCACGGTGCTGAGGAGAAGTGACAGAAGAGCACTCAGCACTATAATATCTCTATCACACCTTCCAAGGCTCAGGGTCTCTTGCAGAAGAGGTGGCAAAAAAAAAAATGTGAGAGCCAAAGGTACGGTAAGACTCCTTACAACATGCTCCTCCAGACACAAAATGGCCTCGATAACCATGTCCTCACAGTGCCTGACACTACCTACACAAGACCATCAAATTAGGAGGAAAAGATGATGACATCAAAATAAAAGAGAGATCGACTGAAAGGGGGAGGGGACATGATGGAGAGTGAAGTTTCAAAGGGGAAAGTGGGGGGGGGGGAGGGAGGGAATTACTATGGGATGTTGTTCATAATCATGGAATTTGTTAATTATAAAATAAATAAATAAATAAATTGAAAACAAAATCTATCTAGTTGGAAACATCCAAGCCTCTTTTTTCTTTTTCTTTTTTTTTTAATTCTTTTTCTTTATTTATTTTAGAGAAAGAAATAGGCAGGTAGAGAGAGAGAGAAAAAAAAAAAATGGGTGCGCCAGGGCCTCCAGCAGCTGCAAACAAACTCTAGATCTATGTTCCCCCTTATGCAACTGGCTTATGTGGGTCCTGGGGAATCAAACCTGGGTCCTTTGGCTTTGCAGGCAAGCACCTTAACCACTAAGCCATTTCTTCAACCCAACACTTCAGCCTCTTAGGCCACATGTAGAATCCAAGATCTGACAGTGCAGCAGTAGGCTGGCTGACCCACCCATTCTCCATAGTTAGTTATGGTCACTGGGCATCAGGAACAAAAAGCTTTGTAGGGGTCTGGAGATGGAGAGATGGCTCAGTGGTTAAGGCACTTGCCTGCAAAACCCAAGAACCCAGGCTCAACTCCCTACCTAAGACAGATGTACATGATGGTGCATGTGTCTGGAGTTTATTTACAGTAGCTACAGGGCCTGGCATGCTCATTCTCTATTTCTCTCTCAAATAAACAAACAATTTTTTTAAATGCTCTGTTGGTGTCTATAGGCCACAAGTCAATTATTAGTCCCCCAGTTTATAACCTACAATGAAACCAATCTGAATTGGGAAGAAACAGGAGGGATCATGTGCTCGGGTACAGGGTTGCAAACACCTAGCAGAGTTCTAGGGAAACTTTTAATCATCTCTTGTTAATACTTAAGTAAATGAATGCATTGTAAAGCTTCCATTGGTCTAGGACAGAAAAGAAAGCATGGTGCCACCTGGCAAGGTCTGTGGATACTCGCTCGAGGAGATCCAGGGCGCCCCTCCCCATTGGTACTTACTTTCCATCCATGCAGTGTTAGCAGGGTCGGCTGCCCATCTGGCCAGGGCACTCCCTTCTCGGTTGCTTTGATCACCACTGGAAGGAAACACATCATGAAGTGGGAACATGGAGTACACGTCAACCTCTGGGGCAGGGGCAGGTGTTCCACAGTGTGTGCATGTACTATCTATCTTCCTAGGTGCTATTTCAGAATTCCAAGTTCAATTTTCACTCGTAACTATATCAGCAAGTGCTTTAGACTGCCACTGCCTACACAGCATGGTTCAAGTGGCATCCGAGTCAAAGGCTGCATTTGTATTGTCTCCTGGTTCCCCTGGGGGCTGCATGGATGCTGGGCTGAACAATCGAGGCCTTGCTTAGTCCTCTCTTCCTCTAGCACAGGCTGGTGGAGGAACGCACACGAGGCCATGTATGCCCACAGGGACAGTCACAGCCAAACAGGGACTTGAAGTCTGCCTAGGCAATAGGACTCCATTGTGACTTTCTTCAAAAGAAATATAATATAAGAAAGGATTCACTGGACAACTTGTACAACAACTCTGAGGTCTCAGCAGGCTGACAAAAGAAAAAGCAAAAAGAGACACTGGGTGATGGATGGGGGATACCTGCCTCTAGCAGGGTTTTTTTTTTTTTTTTTTTTTTTTTGAGGCAAGCCCAACTAGACTGGCTTTTCTTTTTTTGTCATAATTCTAGAGTAGAACATTCAAGATCAGGATATGTCACTTAGTTTACAGAGAAATGACTTCTGTTTTAACAGATATACAGAGGGAGGGAGGGAGGGAAAGAGGGAGGAGGGAAGAATGGGCATGCCAGGGCCTCCAAATACTGCAAACAAACTCTAGACCTTGGGCATATGACTTACATGGGTCCAGGGAAATTGAACCTGGGTACCTTGGCTTTGCAGGCAAGCACCTTAACTGCTAAGCCATCCCTCCAGCCCAGACTGGCTTTTTTTATGCAAAAGAACAAGAGGGAGAGAAAGAGAGGATTGGTGGGCCTCCAGCCACTGTTATCAAACTCCAGACACATATGCCACCTTGTGAACATGCGCGACCTTACACTTGTGTCACCTTGTGCATCTAGCTTATGTGGGATCTGAATGTCGAACATGAGTCCTTAGGCTTCGCAGGCAAGTGACTAACCTGCTAAGCCATCTCTCCAGCCCCAGTGGGGCATTTTTTTTTATTTTATTTATTTATTTATTTGAGAGTGACAGAGAGAGAGAGAAAGAGACAGAGAGAGAGAGAGAGAGAGAGAGAGAGAGATAGATTGAGAACGGGCCCCCTTGTGCATCTGGCTAATGTGTGTCCTGGGGAACCAAGCCTTGAACCGGGGTCCTTAGGCTTCACAGGCAAGCGCTTAACTGCTAAGCCATCTCTCCAGCCCCATTTTTAAAGCAAGCTGTAGAGCAAAACAGAAGAATGAGAGAAAGAAGTAGAAGAATGAGAGGATGAGCAACCAGAAATTCACAGAAGCTCTGAGAAGCCTGTCGGTGGAAAGCACAGTTTGTTCCCAGTCACTGGTGAAACAAAACAACCTTGTAGGATAAGGCCACTGCTGGGTATTTTGGCACTCATACGCTGACAGTTCTAACAGGCTGTGGAAGATGAGGGGGAAAGTGTGAAGGTTTTCCTTACAGACTGTCACTCCTTCTCTGAGAGAACATGCTCCAAGAGCCATGGATGCCTCACACCACAGACAGCATCAATCCACTGTGAATCATTGTTTCCTACCAAGTGATCAGTGGGTAGTAGGTAGGGCTACATGAATTCATATTCACGTCTCTGAAGGATATGGCAGCTCACCCTACTCAGAAGAATACACAATGTACTCTTACAAACAGATAAATTTGGGATGCTCCATTAGTATTTTTGAACCAGGATTAACCATGGGGAACTAAAACAGCAGAAAGGAAGATCACGTGAGGGGTACTGCAGCACATCACATCCAACAGTATGCACACAGGCACAGGTCCTATGTTCAGGTGATGGATGGGCACACAGAGAAGGGAGGACTCTCCTACTTCTTTTCTTTTTTTTTTCCTCCAACTTCTTAGCCTGATGTTATATTGTATATCTGAATAACTACATTTAAAAAAAGAAAAGAAAAGAAGCTGCAGATATAGCTCAGTTAGTAGTGCAGTTGTCTAGTATGAACAAAGCCATGAGTTCAATCCCCAGCATCACATAGACTAAGTACAGTGGTACAATACCTCTAATCCCAGAACTGAGACAGTGGAGACAGGAGGAGCAGAAGTTCAAAGTCACCCTCAGCTACACAGTGAGTTCTAGGCCAGGCTGGTCTACATGAAACTCTATTTAAAAATAAATATATAAATGGGGCTGGAGAGATGGATCAGCAGATAAAGCCACGTGTTTGCAAACACTGGTCCAGGTTCAATTCCCCAGTACCCATAAAGCCAGATACACAAAGCAGTACATGCATCTGGAGTTCATTTGTAGTGGCAGAAGCCCATATTCTCTCTCTCTCTTTCTCTCTCTCATTTGCCCTGCATCCTTCTCTCTCAAACAAATAAAAGTTAAAAGTAAGTGAATACCTGGAAGAAAGATGAAGAGTATTTTAAATTGTTGCTGGATGTTCCTATATGTTTATTCTAACAACCACTGAGACTACCAGCACACTGCATTTTATTTTCTTCAAAAAGCCCATCCCTTCCATGGACATATTTCTCACAATTTTAGTGACAGTAGTAACATTCCAGCACCTATTTTTTATTTCATTTTTTTAATTTTGGTTTTTGAAACAAGGTCACTATCACTGAGACTCCCCTAGAACTCATGATCCTCTTGTCTCAGCCTTCTGAGTGAGGTTACAGTACCTCCATACCTGGCTAACACTAACTCTTAATTATGCACCGAACTGCAGTTTCTATAATAGGCCTTAGTGGATCTGTTCTGTGCTGTTATTCTTTTTAGTAGGGAGCATGTCTCAAGTGAGGACTTCTTCCAGAAATCCCACTGATTTTTCTGGAGGTTTCAAGTCTGAGATGCTTTATACTAAACAGAAGACACAAATGAGTGTGAAGAACAGACATAGCCATGCTCAGGAGACACAGCCTGATACACAACTGGAAGAGGACCCAGTTCCCATCACCCTTCCCCAGCTGGCACTGACACCCACGCAAAGGGGACACCTGACGACCCAGCTGGATAAAAGAAAAGCCATGTGAGGGATTTGAACAACTGGGGCCCAGGACAGTAGCACTGAGAGGGCCAAAGGAAGGACACCTGGGACAGGTGTGAGAGCACAATGGGGTGAGTTCAGCACCAAAGGAAAAAGACGCTTAGAAGACAGATACTTGTAGAGTTAGCAGAGATACCTGGGTGGAGGGTCCTCGGAGCTTAAAGAATTAAGTGGGCCATCTTCCACAACTTCTGGTGTTTCTGACAAGAGAAAAGAACTGACATTGTCTTACCACTGACAAATTATGTGTTCAACTTTTTATCCTTAAATGACGTCCTATCACTTTCTCACCAGCTGATGCTACCATAAAGATAAGCTAACAGATTAGAAATGTCCAGCCTTTGAGCACAGGGTATTCAGAGCAGGATGATGACAGAAAGTGAAGTTTTTAGGTCTTAAGAAAGACAACAAAACACACAGAGGCGCAGATGCATCAACCAGAGATAGAAAGCAGCGTGGCGCTTGCTATGGCTTGATATGATGAGTCCCCTGAAGGCTCGCAAGCTGAAGGCATGGACCCAGCTCGGTAGATCCAGTCATTGAGGTGACTGGGCTACAAGGGCTCTGACCCCATCAGCGGGTTAATCTGTTGATAGATTCATAATTGAAGGCATTATTGGAAGGTACAAGAGACTGGAAGGTAGGGTCTACTTTGAGTACGTAGACCATTGAGGGCATGTCCTTGGCAGCTATGCCTTGTCCCTCTCTGTCTCTCCATCTGTCTACATGTCTCCCCTCCACATCCTCTCCCTCTTCTCCTCCTCTTCTTCTTCTCACTCCTCCTCTTCCTCCTCCTCCTCCTCCTCCTCCTCCTCCTCCTCCTCCTTCTTTCTTTCCCCCCCCTCCCCCTCTCTCTCTCTCTCTCTCTCTCTCTCTCTCTCCACTTCTGCTTCCTGGCTGCCATGAACCTAGAATCTCTGCTCTGCCACATACCAAGATCTGACGTTCTGCCAACCACAGGCCTGCAGCAGTGGTGCCCGTGACCATGGGCTATCAAACCACGAGCCACAATAAATACTTCCTTTTAAAAATTACATGTTAGGTATTTTGTCACAGCAACAGAAAGCTAACATGGCATTTTCCATTTTTGTGTTTCTAGCTTTATTTATTTATTTGAGAGTGACAGACAGAGAAAGAGGCAGAGAGAGAGACAGAGAGAGAATGGGTGCACCAGGGTCTCCAGCCACTGCAAATGAACTCCAAATGCATGCGTCACCTTGTGCATCTGGCTTACACGGGCACTGGGGAATCAAGAACAGGGGTCCTTAGGCTTCATAAGCAAGCACTTAACCACTAAGCCATCTCTCCAGCCCCCATTTTTGTGTTTCTACTGGAATTTATTATCTAACTTACTTGCAGATAAACCCAAATGATAGTGAAGGGAGACACAATGATGTGTGACAACCAAACACTGATACACACCCCTTCACACATGCACATATCCCCTCACACACACACATATACTCTCAGACATGCACATGCACAATCAGTCTCAGGCATTCTCAGATGTGATTGGAATTTTCTTCCCATCTCCTGTTGGAGCTTACACGTGCTAAAAAAAAAAAAAATTTAAAAAGTCCAACAAGCTCCTGGGTGTGCTCTAGGAGCTCAGAGAAGGTTCCAGGCATGCTCCTGACCTGACTACAAACCCACCATCAGGAATTTGCTCTGAGTTCAGATTCCTACTTTCAGGAAGTTATGCGCAATCTTGCTATTCTCCAAACCAATACCTCTGAGGTGGAGGAGGGAGCAGGTGAGCATATTAGGAAGTTGGAGCCCCTGAGTTCTCTAGCCAGGAACACACTAGAACTGCTGTATAGGAACATTCTAGACTGAAGATAAATAGCACAGCATGGCTCTCCTCTAGCCCTAGCCTTACGTGGTCAGGCTGCCAGCATGATGGTGGGGGACTGGGCTGTGAGGATGTCCGTGGAGCACAGTGGCTTCTCCTGCAAAGGAGGACACAGGCAGCAAGTGCTGACACACCAACAGCTTTGAACCCAAGTTCTCACAAGAACATTTTGCCTGAGAGCTCCTTGTCTGTTTCACAAGTTTCTCAGTCATATGTCCAGGGCACACTATAGAAATTCCCCAGAAGAAGACAATCTTACTCTGGAAGAGCAGCAGGCAAGAAGGCATAGAAGTAGACTCTGGCTTTACACCTAGGTGAAAATTTCAGTAAAGGATTCTTTCCTTTCCACTGAATAACAACTGAAATAACAAGCTTTAAAGATTTGACTTTGAATACTGGAACCCATAAACTTGAAAGGGTTCTGAGGATAGGGGTTTTCTCACTCTTTTTCCTGTAGAAATTGACCATAACCTTGAGATTTCACCATGGCCCATACGGTGATCTTATTCTGAAAACACAGAACAGAGACTACCTAGAAATGACAGCCTGTACATCCCAAAGATTTTGCATTCAAGGAAAATGTACCAATACTCTAGGCATAGTGACAACAAGCCTATAATCCAAGCTACTAGGGAAACTGAGGCAGGAGGATCATGATGTCAAGTTTGCGTACATTATAAAGTGAGTTCAAGGCCAACAACTTAGTAAGACCCTGTCTCGAAACAAAACTTTACAGTAGGGTGTGGGTACAGCTCACTGGTAGGGCATTTGTCTAGCATGCACAAAGTCACAGGTTCACTCCCCAGTACTGAGTGAAAAGAAAAGTCTACTCACTTTTAAACAATTTGTTTCTCTACATCATTGGTCATTTAAAATAAATGAGTATCATTCAAAGTACTTTATTTCAAAAGTCATCCAATGTGATTTGAAACAATATGCTTCTTTAATTGTCAACTGAGAGCCAATAATAGACACTGTCATAATAAACAGTGTTCCAAGTCCTAGAATAGAGGAACAAGTGTGTCTTCTGTTGTTTTTTTGTTTTTCATGGTGGGGTCTCACTCTAGCCCAGGCTGACCTGGAATTCACTGTGTAGTCTTAGGCTGGCCTTGGACTCATGGCGATCCTCGTACCTCTGCCTCCTGAGGGCTGGGTAAAGACATGTGCCAACACGCTCGGCTCTGTGTTTGTCTTTTGACTCCTTGCAACTGAAATGAGCACAAGAACCTCTTTCTGGGGTTCTGAAGTTAGTGATGACAGGACACATGCAGGCACATCCGCACTGCAGGACCTAAGTGACAATGAATGCAGTAGTTAACCCGAGGCTCATTTTCTAATTCTGCAGACTGACACTCACAATGGGGAAAGGAAAGACAAGACAAAGATTTCCTGACCAGTGTGCTATCACTGCACCGGCCCCCAGTGTGTACCTTCCTCCTCCACCGACTCAGCACGGATGATAACGGGGCTGGAGTAGGCAGGCAGCAGCAGGGGCAAGTTGGAGGGGACAGCGTAGCCACAAGGCACAGGCACCGAGTACCCGCTGGGCACACGCAGGCTCACTCCTTCTTCTTCCATGTTTGTGTCTGGGGAAGGCGGCTGGTCCTCTTGGAATGGTGTGATGTCGATGACAGAATATGGGTTCACTTTTGTTGGGACTAACAGCTTGGCAGGTTCAGCCACTGCAGTGGTTTCTACAGTGGTTTCTGTTCCCATTCCATTTCCACCTCCTAGAGGACAGAGGACATTTGTCAGCAATACGGCATCAAGGTCACAAGGTCTCTTGGCTGCAGCAGCATTCCCAGATTGCTGAAAAGGGCCTTGTAGCACAGGTTCACAGGAAAGGGGAGGTTTGATGAGGTACAAAGAAGGGGGAGGCTGGGCCTTGATCATAGTGACCCAGACAGACCATAGTTGGGTCTAAGCAGGCTACCTGGCTAGCGAGTAGAAGGCCGAGATCCCCATAAAGGCTTAAAAATATAAACCTATGCTTTCACCTTATCCCAAAGGGAATTAAACTATAAATATTCATGTGGTGTGGTGATAAAATAACAGAGTAATTTCTACTAGAAAATAGCAACACCTTTTGTCTCTAAAATATAAACAAGAAGTAGGATGACAAGATTCAAATTTGTGGTAAATGTGCAAAATAACAAAAGAAACTCAGCCAAAGTCAACCCAATACAGTTGGTACAGCACAAAGAAGAAAGGACTCTGTATGAAGTTTCCCCAAACAGAGCTCATGTACTGAAGGTTTGGTCTTCAGCAGGTGGCGCTATAAGGGGTGAGTGTGGATCCTGCGGCACTAACCTCAGGCATGAACTAACCCATGGGTGAGCTCAGAACTGAATGGGCTACTGGGGGGTGGGGCCTGGTTGAAAGATGGATTATTGAGGGAGGGCTTTCTTTTTTTCTTTCTTTTCTTTTTCTTTTTCTTTTTCTTTTTTTTGACTTTTCAGGGTAGGGTCTCACTCTGGCCTAGGCTGACCTGGAATTGTCATCTCAGGGTGGCATCAAATGCATACGGATCCTACCTCTGCCTCCTGGTTGCTGGGATTAAAGGCTTGCGCCACCACACCCACCCAGCTACAGAGGGTATGCTTTTGATGTGGCTGTCTGCTTTCCCTCCACTTTTCCTTTTCTTCTCTTGCTCTGTTTCTTGACTGCCAAGAGGTAAGCAACTTTGTTTTGCTAAAATAAGGCCCTCTTCCTCATCCCAGGCCCAGAAAAAAGATTAATGGCCCTGAACTGGAGCCTCTGAGTGTGAGCCTTCCCTCTCTCTGGTCAGTAACAAACCAGTCACAGGGTAGAGGTCAGGGAGTTTCCTGCAAGACACCAGAGGACTGTGGCCAGTGGGACTCACCTGCAGGCAAAGTGGCTTCACCTATGTCACCGTCACCTGCTTCAGCACCTCTCTCCATGGGAGCAGATGGGGCTTGCCGATCTGCTTCCGGAACCTCATCTCCACTATCAAAGTCAAATGGCTCTCCCTCCTCCTCCTCCTCGTTGTTATTGGTATCATATTTCACTTCATTTTCTAAAAGTGTAAAATAGTACAAATCATACATTTGTTCTTCCCGGTGCGAGACAAACCCAAGAGAAACACTGGGAAAGGAAGAGAGGCTGAGCCCCCGGCAGACTGGCATGCAGCCTCCACTCTGAGACACACAAAGGCAGAAGGCTGGGCTGGGTTAGAACTTTGATTTCCTATAGCAAGACTTCAACACTCAGGCTGAAAAGAGAACAAAGGGAAGAAAGGGAAGGAAGATAAAACAACCAACGGGGGTAATGCAAAGATGCGAAGCTGGTAAAACTGCTCAGAATAAGTGACTACTGTCTGCTCAGCCTCAAACAGCACATCTAAACCACCCCTCCAAGGCTCAGGGAACCTCATGGAAGAGGGGATGGAAAGAATGTAAGAACAAGAGAATGGGAAGGAGGGATGGAAAATCCTGTCTTCTGGATGTAACATGGCCGTTACACTTATGAATATTCACAGCAGTCCTGCACAAGACCAAGCCTGTCAATATGTGAGACTTGGGCATCTACATTACTCCCCAGGACCTCATGCTCAGGGTAGCTGGGAACCTGGGATCCATTCTTGTGCTCCAACCCAAGAATGGCCAGACACCTATTTCTAGGTGAGGTGCAGAGTGGAAGGTAGAGAGAGAGGGAGAGACACAGAGAAGGTGGGGCTCACAGGAATGGAGCTCATAGTGACATTCACTCTACTCCCAGAAGCCTTTGAGTGGCCTCAGAATGATTGGATGAGAATAGGGAGACACTGGGGCCTTTACGAGTGTTGAAGTAGGGTGAGGCCAATGGGACAAGAGGTTGAACAAAACTCCCATATCGGACTGACTGAGGCGAAAGGCTTCCAACCATGGGATCTAGGTTCCTTTCATAATTCTTTCTCAATCTCTCTTCCTCCCTTTCCTCTTTATCTTTGGACTCCTGGCCATCTGTGATCTCTGAGATGGGTGTTTCTATCTAGTCACTCGGCACAAGCCAGAGCTCTCCCTCTGGCCAGGTCTTCCCACTCTAGGCCTGCCTGCTGTGCTCCAGGAGAGTGTGGGACACACCACAGAGTCATGAGGCATCTGGACATGGATTTTCATGACTTTTCATTAATATAATGCAGTATAGCTATTACCTTTGAACTGAAACATTCCCTTCTAGAGAGACGCTCATAAAACTCAAGAAATAAACCACTTCCAAGAGCCAGTAAGCTCCTGAAATGTAGAGTACGCACAAGGTCCCTCTCCAAGGTTATAGAAGCATTAATGGTTGCCAGGGGTAGGGGAAAAAGACTCTTATGACCCATCAGCTGAGCTGCCTTCACATTGTACAGGGAGCTCCAGGGATGCAGCCCTTAGGAGCTGTCACTCAGGCTAGGGTGGGCTTTTCAGTGACGCGGCTGCTTTTGTCAGACATACTCCTGTAAATAACCCCACTGATTCACTAAGCTAGGCTTGGGTGGAATCATTTCTTTGGTTTGTTGTCAGTGCCCTAGCAGGAATAAAAAGACATTTGTTCATGTCGCTTCAGGAAAAGTCACACAAAACAATCGGCACCTGAATGAGGACAGGCATAACCAAGGGTGAGCTAGGGAGGAGTGGTCACGTGGCCCCAACAATGGATGCTGAGACATGTAGCTGATGCTGATCCAGGTGAGGTGGAGTGTCTGAAGGGGCAATCCTAATACAGCTACCTTTCTCCATGTAGTGTGGGATGTGTTCCAGTGTTCCATGCCTCTTGGCTGTACTGGTGGTTACATGCTCCCTGTGATTTTTTTAAAAAAAGATTTATTTATTTAGTAGAGATAGAGAGAGGGGGAGAGAGGGAGAATGGGCATGCCAGGGCCTCTAGCCACTGCAAACAAACTCCAGATGCATGTGCCACCATGTGCATCTGGCTTACATGGGACCTGGAGAGTAGAACCTGGGTCCTTAGGCTGTGTAGGCAAACACTTTAACCACTAAGCCATCTCTCCAGCCCTCCCTGCGATGGTTTAAAGGACATTCCATCAAGTCTAGACCATCTGATACTGGAAATCCTCAGAAGAAATTCCAGGGTGTCCATCTTCCTTTACATGCTATGATGTGGAATACCTCCTTGATGAACGCTGTAGATGGGAATGCCCTCCGCCGAGCCAGCTGAAGAACTAGAGACTATATTGCAATTGCTCAAAGTAGTATGCATGGGAAAAGAGTATCAGCACACTAGTATGGCTGTTGTGTGGCTTTTGCAGTGGACAATGAGTCAAGTAACTGAGTCTGCCAAAAGAAGTTACCTGTATAAGGGAGGAATTATAGTGTGGAAAAAAAAGGCTATGATGTGTGTGCAAATGTACATGCCAGTGTATTTGTATGCAGAGGCCAGGGGTGGTATGGTTGTCTTCTGTCACTCATCTGTATATTTCCTTCATATAGTCTCTCACTCACCAGAATTGTCATTTTTGGTCAGTGAGCTCCACCAATTCCACCAGTCTCTGCTTCCCTAATGACTGGAGTTACAGATGTGTATGCATGGCCACACCTAGCTTTTTATATGGGTGCTGGGAAATGTAACTCAGGTGGTCTCAAGCCCTCTTAGACCCTCACACATGCATGGCAAGCACTCTTACCCGTTGAGCCTTCTCCCCAGCCCATGGATTACCATGTCTTACAGCTGCCAGGATTCAAAGGAAAGGGATTCCAAGTTAGGACTATAGTAAAGAGCCCTTCCTAAGATCCAAAGGCAGGAAATGAAAGAAAGACTCAGACAGTGATGAGAGAGTGAGGCAGAAGTCATCAAAGTTCTGATCCTTAATACAGAAGAGGAGTAAATCTGACTCAGCATACAAATGGGGGGGGGAGGTCTGAGTAATGACCCCCAAATAAGAAACTGTGATAAACAAGGAATACTTAGCACCTGAACCATCCGAATTAAGAGACATTTAAACAAGCCCCTCACAGCCTTGCTTGTGAAGCTCTGGCACATGTGGGTAGCTGTAACTAGTGTGAGTGCTGTGGAAGTGTGGAAGCTGAGGACTATAACTACCCCTCCCTCTTTGAGACAAAGACTGAATAACCAGCTCCTATGAACCATCAGGGACACTTGGTTATCTCTGACTGAGGTCCCCATGAGTATCAGGAACTAAAAGACCATAGGGGAATGGCAGGCATTACTGAGAGAACTGAACATATGAGAGGTAATGATTGATGTCCAGTTCCCAGAGAGGACTGTGTTCACAGGAGAGGTTCACTCCCAAATGGGAAAAAGCACCTGCCACCAGCTTGAAATTGAGCATTGTTGCCTGTATCTACAATCTTCCTGCAGAAAGTGTGCCTGGGCCTTTGACCATCCCGTTCTCCCCAGCACCAAATCTCTCTCCTCAGCACTTGAAATCTCTGTAATTACTTTTCTCATGTTATGTTTAACCTACAACCAGAATATGTATCGTGGCTGAAAAGACACAGGTGAGGGGGCTGCCCCAAGCCACTATGCAGCAGCAAAAAGCACAAAAGAACCATGGCTTAGCTTCTGGCCCTCACATCCCATGTTTCCCAGGTCTAGAAAATCACAGAGGCTGGGCTTCCTACTTGAGCCCTCACTGATACAGGAGTCTCCTTACAGTGGCAGTAACTCTGTGGATGATCTCCTGCCCTCACTGGAGTTTTCAATCTGCCTAGCTCAGCATGCCCAAGCCATTAATGGTGTCTCTAGGTCCCTGATTTACTTTAAAAATGGCTAAACTGTAGCTGCTGCTTTGTGGTCCAGGAGGACCTGAGCCAAGGGTCACAAAGGTTTAGCCCCTTCTATCACATACCTGCTGGTATAGAGGAGAATGCCCAGCCCCATGCAGGTCAGCTGCCCACACAACTGCTGCCCACCCTGCACCATAGTCCTCTTTTGTGGAGACCTTACCATCCACTTCTTTCTTTACCTGTGGCATAGGAGCCATCCTCCCTGACATAGTCTTCTGGAAAATGACATAACACTAGGGAGGTGACAATAGGAAACTAGCCAGTAGCTGCTCCCTTCGTGCCTCTCTATCTGTGCAGCAGATTGATAAAGAAGCCCAGCTTGACCCTGAGCTGCCCACAGGGGAAGGAAGCAGGAAAGACACTGCTCCAGCCCATTCCCGGTACTCAAGAGGCTGTGGGTTCCAGAGGGAACATAGCATTGGTGGGCAGGGCTTATACCCGGATATGAGTCCCATACTCCCTCCGGTATGAGGCTCATTACATCAGGAAAAAGAAACCTCACGGAATCCAATATACTGAGGTTAAGTCAGTCATGGGACTCAGGAGGTTTTACATGCATCAGGGCACACTCAGAATCCTAGGACACCTCTAAGGAGGCAGAACTCTACCTGCAGGAGCGGGTGGTGGCACCCCTTGCTGGTCCATACTCAGCCTTGCAGCTTCTCTCCTCACTCAGTCAAGGCACAGGAGCCCCTGCTAACAGGGCCATGGTCCGTTAAGTTTGCAGGGGGCACCTTTCCATGGCACACAAGTCAGGGCTCTCAAGAGAAAGTCTGCAAGAAAGAAAAAGGTTACTGTCACTCCTGGCTACAGGGAAGAACTCACCCTATTTGTTGCACACACTTGCCGTTCTCCCTTGCAAAGACATTCAGGGGCAAAACACAACTAAGAGTTCTCAGTGTGGGCTGGGCTTCACCTTGAATCACAGCCAGGAGTTTATTTTGGAGTCTGAGTCCTCAGCCATAGCCCTCTCAGTCCAACACCCTAGCAAGGCTTTGCTAACTTCACACCATATTTTACTGGGAGAAGTCAACACATAAACCAGGAAAATGGCTTGCTTTCCCTTCCCAATTATTAGACTTTTAACCATTTGGATAAAGAATGGTTGCAGATCATGAACAATGCTGACCACTTTCTTAGCTCACTTGGAAGCAGCAAGAAAACTCAGCAGGGACATCTCCACATTCCTGGTTTTCTGTTTGCTTGTTGTTATTATTTTTTTCTTTCCCTTTGTACCCTTTATTGTCTACATGTACCAGAAACACAGCTTGAGAAAAAGGAATTCATGAGGAAGGTAGTTTCTAGCTCTCAAGGCCATCTGGGGGCTGAAGAGATGGCATAGTGGTTAAGGTGCTTGCCTGCAAATCCAAAACACAAGGACCCACGTAAGCCAGATGCACAGGGTGGCACATGCATCTAGAGTTCATTTGCAACAGCTGGAGGTCCTGCTGTGCCCATTTTTTGCTATCTCTCTCTCTCATAAATAAATAAAAATAAAATATTTGAAAAAGAAGGCATTTTGGATAACTAAATTTTCCCTTGTCTGACTCATGCTAAGACCTCCAATACCTCCCAGGATCGTGCCTGGGACCACCCAACACCCAGACCAAATTTTACCAGGACAATGGAAAGAAAAGCCAACTGCTCAGGGAACTTTTCCAGCTGCTTCTGTTCCAGTATCAGGGACATGTAGATGCGATGCCACCCATGAATGGCATCCCCACACACCACCTCCACCACATGCTCCCCACACAGGATCATCACGTGCTGCCCAGTGAGAAGACAGAGCCCAACTTTTGAACTTCACAACACACCAAACGTGGCAGCCCTGCCCAGCACATTCTTTTACCCCAATTAACAGAACTGATGCTGGCTTTGGCACTTTCAGGAAGCCAAACTGTTCTCATTAAGATGAGCCTGCCATGTGTGCCAGCCCCATCATATGCTGGTATCTAGAGTTCCAGTCTGCCAATCTCATGTGTACCCTCTGATGTGAGCCTCCCACAATGTCCCCATGGAACCTTTGCCCAGCTTGTATGGTTATGAGACTACATCTCACCCTGATGGGCACTGGGAGATGCTCTAAAATCCACCCTGAGCAGCAGGGCTTCCTCAATGGGCACCTTGTGGCATCAAAGCCTGAGTTCATGCCACTTCACCAACACAGATATACTGGTGCTGGCTCTGTCCCACAAGTGTAACAAGCAACAGGGCAGGCTGTGACTGCTTTACTCCCTGATAGTCCAACTCATCACAGCTCCAAGAGGGGTCCTGTTTTTTTTGTTTGTTTGTTATTATGTTAGATGAACAAAGTAAGGCTTGGGCTGGAGAGATGGCTTAGTGATTAAGGCACTTGCCTACAAAGCTAAAGAACCCAGGTTTGATTTGCCAGAACCCACATAAGCCTGATACACAAGGTGGTGCATGTGTCTGGAGTTTGTTTGCAGAGGCTGGATGCCCTGGCATGCCTATTCTCTCTTTCTCTCTACCTGCCTCTCTCTCTCTCTCTCTTTCATAAATAAATAAAAATAAAAACAAATAAAGCTCCAGAATCTTTTTTGTAATAAAGTAAGGCTTGAGGGCTTTTAGTGTCCACTCAAGGTTGGAGTAAAGGCAGAGGTCTGGAGTGGACTACAGCCAAATCATGGGCTAAAGTCTCGGCCCTTCCACCTGCCAGCAAGACCTGGGCAAGTACCGGGATCTCTGTGTAGCAGTCGCTTGCCCGTGGGTGGTGACAGTATCCATCTGAGAGCTGTTGCAGGTGAGCCATCTCATGCAGGTGTCAAGAACAAGCACAGGGTACACAATGCAGTGCAAAGCTCCTGGGCAGTGTGCCCATACACCAGCCAACTCTGCTGCTTGCTGGGCAGTAGCTATGACTGAGCTCTGCTCCCACTGCTCTGCACCACATCCTCTGCCTCGCCTGCAGTTTACCTGGGGGCATTCAAAGACAACAACAGAAAGAGAAAATGAGTTCCTCCTAAAAGCAGAAAGTTGAGGTTTTGATTGATCCCCTTAGGGAGCAACACAGTCAGAAGGAGCACTTGGAGAGAAACCACAGACCCGATGTCTCCAACAGCCCGACCCAACGGGAACAGGAGATGACAAAACAGAGGAGTGTTCACTGTTCAGACAGCAAATGAGTGTGCAAATGTGTGGTGCAGAGGGCAGAGCCTAGGGCAGAATGTGATGTCCTCTGTACAGTGAAGGCATGCACACACGTGCACACGCACTCAAATGAAAACACAACACGCTGAGAGAGCCTGGAGTCTCTGCCAAAGGAAATATGAAGGTGGGGAGCAGGAAAGGGTTCCTGGTGGTGACTGAAGCCAGCAGGTAGGGCTCAGAAATCTCCACTTTTGCCGTCTACTTTTGATAGTCAGCAGCAGGCAGATCAGAACTAGTAGCAGGCAGAAGGCCCTGGGGCACCAACCGCTTTGCTGCTGCCAGCTCAGCTTTCCTCCTGATTACCATTACATGCCAACAGGGAACTCCCACTGTCACGCCAAACTCTGCCGCTTCATGCTCTACCATTTATTATTATTATATATACATATAAATTTTATTTGTGAGAGAGAAAAAAATGGGCATGCCAGGGTCTCCAACCACTGCAAACCAACTCCAGACACATGTACCACCTTGTACATCTGGCTTATGTGGGTCCTGAGGAATCAAACCTGGGTTCTTTGGCTGTGCAGGCAAATGTACTCCTCCAGCCCTCCGCCATTTTTTTAAAGCTGAGCACAGCTTGGTGGTTGTCATGGTGACACGAGGAGGGAGCACTCATGAACGTTTGGACTTGTGAAAAGCTAACGGTCTATACTGATTAATCCCTGTGATTTTCACATAATTTGCACAAGCAGTAGCCCACATAGAGATATACAAAGCCTATGCTTGCTCCTCAGAGGACTGAGATTCCCTGGACTCCCAAGAGAAAAAAAAAGCAGAGACATTGGAGATCACTGGGAAGATGAATTCCTGCTCTGGGCTTGGGGACAGACTGGCTACCAGACCCTGCCTGTGAGACCCACTGTTCCCGACTGTGGCTCCTGCTTTGACAAGACCCCTTGGATGGGTCTCCTCTGGCCTGCCAAGAGTTAGAGCTGTTGCATTCTCTTGGCAACAACCTGCTGCCACCAAGTATGCAGTTTCCACTCACATAGCTGTATTCCCCTGTAAATAAGTTCTTTATCCAGGCTTCACTGGCTGTTCATTCCTCTGGAGGACAGACAAGTACCCAGAAGAAGTGACCACTTCCGAAAGAAGGCTTTTTAATAGTGGGTTGGGGGAGACCACATAAAGGAAAGGACAGGACTGTGAGGAGGCTTCAACCTCTAACACTCGCTATCCGCTTCCATGCCATCTCCCAAGTGCACACACCTACTGGAGTGCACCCTTGCCAGCCCCATCTGGAGCCATGCTGACTGGAGACTCAGATTGCTGAGGGCTCAGTGGTACCATGCGAGAAAACAACATGGACCAGCTCCTTAGCAGGCCTAGACCCTCATCAGTTTGTCAAGAAGTATAACACCTTGGAGAAAGATGAGGACAATCACTAAAGTCTTTGAACTCTGCCATCCTTCAGCAGCTGGACATTACTGACCAGCAGTACCATGAGGTAAACCAAGGATGATGCAATCCCTTGCTGGTGCCAGTAAGGAACAGAAGCCAGAGAAGAGGCCAGCATGGCCAGTGATATCTGCAGGCTCCAGAAGAGAGCAGAACTATTCTACACTTACTTGGTGTGTCTTCAATTCTGCTGGCCTGTGAGATGAGTGATGGCAGATGGCCAACACCCTTAATAAAAGCAGGCAGTGTCGTCACATTTCTGCAGGGAATTTGATGGAGAATAGGCACACACCTGTAGGCACATCTCTCATACAGTTACAGCTCTGTTTCTTTCTGTGTTCTGAGTGCAGAGATGTTTACTTATTGCATACATCCCCAAAACACTTAAAGTAAACAGAGTCAGACTGTCTTCCTGTTGACAAGACCCACAATAAATAAAAGAAGGGGCAGGTTAAGGTCTCCAGCAATGCCTGCCCTGAGATCACACTGGCGCAGTCACACAGCATATATCAGCTGTACTGGCCTAGGATTAAAACCCACCGAAACTCACACAGTAATTTCAGGAGAAAGATCCTCACTATTCCTCTTTTCGGGACCAGGAGCTGAGACCCAGGTAGGGCCCTAATGCCTGTGGCTCCACAGTTGGAAAATGACAGTAGGATCTTTTTCCGATTGGTACATTGCCAACTGGAATGCCTCAGGCCAGTAAGAAAGCACTCTGGAATATCTCCTCCCAATATAAATGCCCCTGGGAGACAGCAATCCCTAGCAGGGAACTTTCTAGGGCTGATACACAACATGTGTATTTCATCCCACAGAGGAAGCAAATCCACTCCTGCCTCACCCTTCCACTATGGAGGTGGTAAGGGCCAAGGGCAGGGATTAGACAATCCTGCACCACTGAGCCTTCAGACAGCACCCTCCCTGACCGTGTGGATTCTGCAGACCCAGGTCTGGCAGCAGAGGCTGGGGCAGCAGGCCTCCTCCCCACAACTACAGTGGACACTAGTTGGGGCAAGGCCAAGAGTCCACCTTCAGAAGTCACCGCCACCGACCCACAGCATGAAGTCATCTCGGCCTGCACACTCTGTTTTTATTGCTGCTGTCATCCTGCAATTTAAGCCTCTTAATGAAAGATGCCATTGTGCACTGGATTGTGGTTTTAAACAAAAGAGGACACATTCGATCAAGGGAGTCCAGAGACGGTACTGAAGGCTGCTTCAGGCATGTGAGTGGACACTGTATCCATATCTTGCACTAGCTACCAGGCACAGCATTGCCACCTGACTCCCACGACCACTTTTTCTAAGGAAACACTCCTAAAGCTTCACTGTGGAGATGTTTGTTGGCATCTTTCACCATATGACTGGATTTGCTAGGAGAGCTCAGAGCAGATGAGGGAAGGAAGTTCCTCGAGTAGAATGTGCCACCTTTTCACAGCATGTTTTTCAGAGACTCATGGGCTCCCTGACTCCTGAATGAAGGAGACAGAGATTCATGCAAAGGTTCTTCATGCTAAGAAGCGTAGAGAACAAGAGGCTGGAGTATTGGACTCAGAGCCTGTCTGCCCAGAACCCTCTCTGTCTGCCACCCCATGTTGGATGAAGTTCTACACTGTCTTGTCTCCATGTCTCTTACTGTCACTATAAAGATGAAAATGATGACAGTTCCTACAACAATGTCTGCTCTGGGGTGGTGGATGTGGTTCACAGGAACCTCTGGGCAGGAGAGGCATTCCTCTCTGTTCCATGTTTTGCTCAGATGCATTTGTGTGAAGCATAGGAATCTCTGGTGTGTGGCCCTTGTGGAGGTTTCTTGATGCCCACCCCTCTTTAGCCTCTAAGTCCTGCAGAGTTGAGGCAGCTGGGGCCCATCCTTGCTCTGCACCACAAATCTGGCCAGTGTCAGAGAAATCCCAAATCCCAATCAGCACCAGCACTCCCTGGTTGGAAGGCTGGCTCAGAATGGCAGTAAGGACCCACTTAAAGCTCAGAATCTGTTTCCCTCGAGGCCTAAGGTTGCAGTGCCCCAGAGTGCAGCTCTGGGGCTAAGGCAGGAGCAGGCACCAATTGGAGCCTGCGGCTGTACTGCCTCAAGAATTCCTAGGTATGCATCAGACTGCAACAGGTGCTCAGGAAAGTTAAAGTCACTAGGCTCTAAACAACACGGTGTCTCAAGAGCAAGAGTAGGATACAAAATACACAGCCTGCATCCCTGTAAAAGTAGAGCTTTAGGCCCCTCCTGAATTTCCCACAGTTCACAAGCAGACAAGATGCCTACAGACGAGCACCTTCTCTGTGATGATGGAAAGAGACACCTTGGGGCTCGCTTCCTAACTATCTGGACTTGACCCCACGGGCACAACAGGGTCCAGGCTGTCAAGAGATCACTTGGAGTGCTAGAGCAGCTTCTGAGATGGAACTGCGTGTGAGTGTCGTTGTGACGCTCTGCTCAGGTCATGTAGTGACACCTGTGACTTAGTACTCAAAGGAAAAAACTAGTAGAGGACTGGAGAGATGGCTTAGTGGTTAAGGCACTTGCCTGCAAAGCCAAAGGACCCAGGATCAATTCCCCAGGACCCACGTAAGCCAAGGAGTCGCATGCGTCTGGAGTTCATCTACAGTGGCTGGAGGCCCTGGTGAGCCCATTCTCTATCTCCTCTCTCTCTCTGTGTGTTTGCAAATCAATGAATAGAAAAACTTTTAAAAAACCTAGTAGATCACCATCTCACAGCTGGGAATAGCCAGTCCCCAGCTATCAGCCAGCTCATATGCTAATAGCCAGCAGTGGGCTGGATCAAGTCAACTGTACTGCTCATGTGGTGACAAGTAGCCCGTAGACCTGCCCACTAACCCAGCTATCTGGCACTGCCCCTGCTGTACCTCTGTACAACCATGTGTGCTCCCGCATAATCCTTTCCAGAACCTTATCACCCTGCGGAATGTACTCCCAGGTATGCTTTCATTGTCTCGTTCTCTCCTTTCTTTCTATCCTTCTCCAAGCCCAGGGATGGTGGCTGTACATTCTCAAGAAGGAGCTTACCTGGGCTATGGACATGAAATTTGCTGTTAGGTAATTCCCAAGAACAAGGCCACATTCATGGGCTGATGAGATAAATCCCTGGACACTCTCCAGGTGAAGCACACGCTGCAAAAGCCACCAGGGAGAAGGGACAAGAATGGCAGGTGTGAATGCAGGTGGCTCTGGCCAGCACAAGCTGGTGTGGGACCGGAGGAGCACAGCTGGTGAGGATTCTAACGTGGTGTAAGTTTGAGGAAACAGCCTCAGCCCCAGAGGGAAGTGAAGGACCAGGATGTGCCAGGAAGGCAACCCCACCAGCCTTGGTCTTCCCTACTGCAGCTTACAGAGGACCCAAAGCCATCCCACACCACTGCACCCATTGTGCTTCCAGGATGCCCTGCCCTAGCTCTCAGGGATGGGCCCTGAGTATCCTTCAAAGCTCAGCTAGCTGTATGAGTCACTTACATGTGCTCTTTAAATGGCTCAGGCCATCCAAGACAAGCTGTGTTTGTCTGCCTGCTCCTTGCAGCTTCCACAAGAACTCCATGAGGGCAGAGAATGATAAGGAACAGGTCTCCCTCCTTGTTGTTCCCTCCTCAGGAGCAGATGCCATCCAGGCAGTAAGCACTCACCTAAGGCACAATACTCCCTAAAATGTTTCAGGCTGCACCTTAATGCAAGGGAGCTCTGGTGATGGCCCAGCCACAATGGGCATGCCCACAGAGATGGCCTATGCAAGGAACAAAAGGCCAGAAATGCAACTGGAACCTACATGCCATCACAAATTCCAACTGGAGGGAAGACAGGAAGGGAGAAGTCAGTTCAGCTGCAGACAGAGCCCAACCCATGCCAGGCCCCACACCTGTGCTGTGCTTGCTGACTGGTCTGTATTAGCTCTCTCACTGAATTCAACAGTGCACATTTTACACACAGGCCCCAGAAGTCACTAACTGAGGTGGAAGGAAACAAGTGGAGGGAGGCAAAGTCCCACTGCCACTTCTAGGTGAACATTCTAGGACAGCACTATATCACCAAAATAGCATCCAAAACACCACCAAAATAGCTGGAGCTCAATTTGGGGCCTCTGCCCAGACGCACACCCCAAGCCCTGGCCACAATTAACACAGACCAAGAATTTCTCAGACTCACACTGAGGGCTGAGGCAATTGAGGAAAACACCTGGTTAGTCAATTTCTTGTTGCAGGGACAAAATACCAGACAAAAATTAGCTTAAGGGAGGAAAAGTTTATTTCAGCTTACAGTTCATCATGGCAGGAAGGCATCGCGCAGCCAGGAGTGAGAAGTCGACAGGAATATATTTAACTAGAGAAGCAGCTAGAAATCAAACCACCCCAAAAGGTCAGAGAGAATGACAGGAGTGAGGACCAGGGTAGAGAAGGCAAGAAAGATGGTCCCATTCCTGCCGACTCTGGCCCTGCCTGCTTGTCACACCCATGAAGTTCAAATGTCCAAAAATCACGGACAGGACATCAAGCCTCTGGGAATTTAAATGATGAAGAAATGCTCGGGGCTATGATCTGTTCCTGAAATTTATGTGAGAGGGAAGGGGGGTTACACTTGTCAAATACTTGGGAGACCTCACTCCTGACTGCATGACAAGCTGAGGCACAGAGTCTTGCTAAGACTCCCTTCCAACAGAGGGGGAACAGAGGGTAGGGATGGGTGGACCTCGTACTGCTCATGATGAGAAGCTAGGAAAGCTTCCTGTAAGAGAGTAAGGTGCCTAGCTCTGTGGGACACTCCAGGTTAAGAACTGGAGAGAAAGCAGGGTGCTGGCTGCTGAGACTTGGGAAGGGCCTGCCCAGAACACGGGTGGGCTTTTTAGAGCAAAGGGGGTCCATGCATGGTGTAGGATTGGGGGTTGGGGTTGAGGGGAAGTCAGAGGACAACAGTGTCCCCAGAAGGTTTCTGCGGCTGGTGACGGGACAGAAGCAGTAGGTGAGAGGGGCTATGCTGCGCCTGTAGTCCTTGGGCTGGCCTTTGTAAGGGCACAGGTGTCCCTTGGCATGGTTTGCAGTGGTGCTTACCCTCCATGATATCGCAGATTCAGTTCTGCATTTCCTTGGGAACATTGCCCCTCTGGTGACCACTCAGCAAGGGCCCAGGGGAACCCCCACATGTGGATTAAGTCCATCCTGGTTGACCACCACTTTTCTTCCTCAACAGTCACAAAGAAGCCCCACATTATAGAGACTTGAGTAAGATACCCATTTCCTCGCCCTTGGTGTATGTGTCTCCACTAGCAGGACTCTTGTAGGTAGGGTTTGCACCTCTGACCTTGTTATACTGGGAAAGGAGCTCCAGGACATCCCTCTTCTGCTACTTCTGCCCACACTGGAGGATCAGTTCACATGGCCTCTCACGTAGAAGTCCACAACTACAAGGTGCAGGCCTTATGAGCAGACCTATGTGCCCTTCCTGCCTGTTCCTCTCTGTGGGGGCCTTGGATGCCACACTCTTTCGACCTTCCTTCACCATCCTGTAAGCCCAGAGCAGTCCTGACCAGGTTCCTTCTCTCCTTGATGACCCCATGGGCCAGCAGCTTCAATGCCAGCTGTAAACCCATGACCACTTGGTGCCATGCTTCTGAATACAGCTGTTCCACATCCCACTCAGGTGTACAACAAACACCTGGAGACTCAGTCTGAGCAGCTGGCCCCCTGACTAATTTCTTTCTTCCTCTACCTGCAAATAAAACAAAACAGGCTCTGGGGCTCATCTGCAATTCTCTTCTCTCAGGCCCAGGGCAGAATCAATCCATCAGCAAAGCTGATGTAGGCTCAACTTCCCAAGGCTAGCCAATGGTGGCTGTACCATGGTCACCACCCTCACCTGCCCAGATTGACACTGACCCCTCCCTGCCTCCACCTTCACCTCTGCCGGATCCACGCTATCCTGTGAAAGCATGGGCAAACCTGCTCAGTGCCCACCCTGGTTCTGTCATCCTGAAACTCTAGGCCTTTCTATAACTGACCTTTAAAAAAAAAAAAACTATTTTATTTCCTTGACAGAAAGAGAGAACCAGATAAATAGATAGGTAGAGAGAGAGAGAGAGAGGGAGAGAGAGAGAGAAATGGGCATGCCAGGGCCTCCAGCTACTGCAAACCAACTCCGGTTGCATGTGTCTCCTTGTGCAGCTGGCTTACATGGGTCCTGCAGAATTGAACCTGGGTCCTTTAGCTTTGCAGGCAAGTGCCTTAACCACTAAGCCATCTCTCCAGCCCTCTGTAACTGACCCTTAACAACTGTCACCCTTAATCCCCATGGTTCTGTGTCATTCTGACCCTGCACACGTCACTCAGCCCACTTCCACATCTCTGTCCTCCTGCACCTCTCCGGACCTCTGTCATCCTCTACTGCTGGGCTGGGATGAAGTCTACACAGCCCTTCCTTAATTGCACTCTGCACCCTGGCTTCCTGCTGTTCCTTGGCCATTATGACAGACATCATCTTGAGGCCTTAGCTCCCGTCCTTGAGCTCCTCACACCTATGCCCTGGTGTAGCTCATCCTGACTCCTTACTTAACACTCTAAGTGTCTTCCTTGGCTGCTGTCTTTCCATGTTTCTACTTCTCTTCCTGGTACTTCTCATCTTTAAAGGTACCCTGAATTTTATTATCATTTCTCAACAGAAGCACCTCAACCCCTGGGGGGCAATGGGTCATTCCTGTCTCACCTTGGGATATAAGTACACTCACACTTGATGGGTGTTCAGGAAACACCTCTCCGATTACTGGGTCCAGATTGTCAAGATGGCTGTCACTGCTGGTCCTGTGACCACAGATAAACCTCCTACTTATGGAAAGGCTTTTCCTTGATATTACAGTGACCATAAAGACACCTGAGAACAAGATGACAATAAATCAATTTCAACATGGGAGAAAGTCAGGTCTCAAGTGAACAAAGCAAGGCTCTATACATTTCCACCCCACAAGGCTCCACACAGCCATGCTGAGAAAGCGAACCCACCAAAGAAGGCCACCCAAGCTGCCCAGGAAGACAGCCACATGTGAAATGCAATCTCCAGAAGTGACTGGGAAGTACAGGCAGTTTCCTTCCCTTTCCTGGGGTCTAGGAGGTCACCAGGAGTCCAGCCTGCAACTAGACACAATGGAGGGCTGGAGGGCGGAAACAGCTCTTTACAGTGACACTGTGAGCCAATCCCGTTTTCTCACTGCCACAATCACTTTGGAGGCTGCAGAGCCTGGAAAAGCTAAATCTCTCCTCTCCACAGCCACTTATGATTGGTTTCCCACTTACTTTCATTGCCTGGAAAAATGTGATACTTTTCATTCCTTCCTATTAAATCATCCAGAGCCCAGCATGTCTAGACACTTCCAGGAAAGGGCTCGCTTGGTCCCAGAAGGTGCACCAAGCTTTGCTGCACTCTTCCACTCAGGCTCTGTGTTCTGGACCTTAAGTGGAGAGTCTCGTCTCTGCCATTCTCAGAACAAATTACAGGAATTCCAATTTTCACTGAGACTGAAAAGCAGCCTGCTCAACACAACACAGGTCAGCGGCTCCTCCTCGGTGTACGTTTGCAACTGAATCCCAAACCCATGCTCACACCATCCACCATCTAGCTCTGGCAAAGCTAGTGAGTGTGGAACAGTGCTTGCTGTGGACGCCTCCCACCCACCTGCTGAGTCAAGTGCTTGAGAGCAAAGCATGAATCAATGGTCTTAACACTCCTGTAGCAAGAGGCGGGCCAGGGCCAGGGCTAGGCCCTGCAGTGAAAAGGAAGCAAGCTGGCCAGCCCACACAGTGTAGGAAGCCTTCAATAGGGCCTCGACAACACTGCTCCTGTGTGAGCCCACAAGGCATTGGCCTGCCCACACCATCAAGACACACTCTGACAGGGTCTCACACACAAACTCAGGCCTTCTGAAATGCAGTCACTTCAGCTCTGGAACCCTCTTGGTGGCACATATACTGGTCCTTTCCCATCCCATCAGGACCATCCAGTGGCTATCTGACATGTTCAGGCTCCTTTGGAGTCTGCCACCTTGACATAACTCAGAGAAAGCCAATGCCACACCATGCTAATTAATACCCGGCGGCTCATCTTCTCCAAAGACTAGGCCTTCAACTCTGAGCTTTGAACTGTTCACATGAGCACTGCGGACCACATTACATGTATCTACTGCAACTTCTATTCACTTTCATGCTCTTTAAAGAAAAAAAAAAAAAGGTTGGAGAGATGGCTCAGTGGTGAGATGTGAAAGCATGAGACTGTCCCATGTTCAAAGCTCCAGAACTCATATAACAGCAGGGAGAGACCACACATATCTATCACCCTAATGCTGGGGAGAGAGAACAGAGAGCACAGGCAAGTGACCAGTAAAAGACTGATCAATAAAAGACCAGTAAGATCTAGAATCAGTAGTATAATCCATCCCAAATAGAAACAGATGGCTGAGTGGTAGAGGGGGTTATTAGAGTCTTAAGAGCTCTCTACTCATCCCCTCCTCCAACCCTCCCCTACCATCCTGGCCATGTTAACCCTGGGATTCCTCCAGCACTGCCTCCTGGTGTAAGTGAGTATAACTCTGGGCTAAGAGAAGGGAAGGTACCCTTTTCCCAGCCACTACCTCTGAATACCACTGAAGTTCCTCCCTCACAGAGCAGATTCTCAAGTCTTCCTATGAAAACCACGCCTGACCTGCTTTCACAGGTGTGTGCATCCTCCTTTTCTTCCCTTCTCTCCTTCCTTTCTCTGTGGTGCATGAATGCACCCCCTTTCTCTCCCTTCTCTTTATCTCTCTCTGTCCCTCCTTCTCTCCCTCCCCTATTACAGTAAGTTCTTAGATCCAAGAAGCTGTCAGTTTGGGTTCTCCATTGTGAATCCCAAAATCTAACAGGGAGCATGTGTAGGCAAGCACACAGGGTGCCACATTAGCAGATACACATGCATACACCACACACACACACACACACACACACACCTCACCTACCATGCACACACACAATACCAGAAAACAAATGAGATAGTAAGTGAGGGTGCCAGTCAGTGGTAGACCAGTTGGGTGACTGACACAAGTCCTTGGGTTTGAGCCTCATCATCAACAAAATCAATACATTTATTTCCTTAGTGTCTGTGTGTAGTCTTTTTTTTTATTGTTGTTTATTTTTATTTTTTTTATTTATTTGACAGTGACAGACAAAGACAGAAAGAGGTAGAGAGAAAGACGGAGAGAATGGGCACGCCAGGGCTTCCAGCCACTGCAAACGAACTCCAGACACATGCGACACCTTATGCATTTGGCTAACATGGGTCCTGGGGAAATCGAGCCTCAAAACAGGGTCCTTAGACTTCACAGGCAAGTGCTTAACTGCTAACCCATCTCTCCAGCCCTCTGTGTATAGTCTTTTTGTTTTTATTTGGTTGTGTTGTTTGTTTGACGGGGCCTCACCCTTTAACCCAGGTTGGCTTAGAATTCATTATAGAGCTCAGACTCAAACCTATAGTCTCAGCCTCCTGAATGCAGCATTAGAATTATAGGCGTGGGACTGGAGAGATGGCTTAGCAGTTAAGGCACTGTCTGTGAAGCCTGGGGACTCTTTAGAACCCATGTTAAGCCAGACACACAGTGACACAGCACACAAGGTTGCACATGCTCACAAGGGGCTGTCTGGCCCTGGCATGCCAATTCCCTCCCCTCTTCTTCCTTCCCCTCCCCTCCCCTCCCCTCCCCTCCCCTCTCTTCCTCCTCTTCCTCCTCCTCCTCTTCTTCCCTCCCTCCCTCCCTCACCCCCCCCTTCTCTCCTTTTCTCTCATAAAAAGAAAGGTCCGTCTGTTGGGCTTGGTTAGAACAAAAAAAAAGAATTATAGGTATGAGCCACCATGCCCAACTTCCTATACAGTAACATAGGCTCAAAAATCAGCTATACACATGTCTTTAAAGCTTTCTCTTTGGTGCTATATACTTCAAAGTAAATGTTCATATTTTCTTTTAAAAAATGACATGTGGGCTGAGGCTGTAGCTCAGTGGCAAGAGTGCTTGCCTAGTGTGAGCAAAGTCAATCCTCCCACCACAAAAAGAGAAAATAAGCCAAAAATGACATCCAAGAGTAAGGGCTGTTTTCCAACAGCTTGACAGCATGGCCTGGCCACACTCAGAACAAAGAACAGGATGGCAGTGGCTCTTGTCTTGAGTGCGCGCTCTGAAGCAGGAGCAGGGGAGGGGCACCGTCCCAGCAGGCCCACTACTCCTCCCGACTGGAGCCTGCCACAGGTGAGCAGCCCTTCCCCCCTTTGTGGGGCACGGCTGCAGCCAGGCCTATGTCCACACTAGATCTGTACTTGAAAACATAGCCAGCATATTTGACCAAGTCTCCCTCACAAGTGCCCCACATGACTGTCACAGCTCTTATTTGATTTGAGACAGGGACTCGTAATGTAGCCCAGGCTAGCTTCAAACTCACTACCCTCTTGCCTCAACCTAACCAGTGATGGGATTACTGATGTGTGCTCTTATGGCTTTGGTCAGAGCTTTTGCTGACATATTTTTCAGCCCCAAATCATTTCCCATATCAGAAGGTGACATGTGGAAGACAAAAACATTAAATCTATGAATTTTGATATATTAATTATTTAATAACATATTCTAATACATATGTTATATATTTATATTTAAATGTTACATTTTCCCCATTGTTTAACAAAAGTATAACAATTCACAGACAACACTATATTAACACCAAAAGGAAGAGCAAGAGTACCAAAGGTGAAAAGAACACATCCACTATGAAAAATGAGCACTTCATTTTATGGTAAAGATTTTAAATTTGGCACACATACAGAAAAAGAGTCAAAAGCAAGCATCTAGGCCCAGCAACTGTGGAAAGCTGAGCCAAGGTGGGGCAGGAGACCCTGAGGAGGGTGTATTTAGGGTGAGGGCTGGTGGAAAGACACTTTCCTACTTCTTCCCAGAGATGCCAGGTCTCTCCAGATAGACCTGCAGCTGCAGCCCATACCCCATCCGCAGACCAGCAGGGCACCCTCAGGATCAGTACTGCCTGCTTAATCACATAGGCACTTGTGGCTCACTTGCCTTCTACTCTAGAGTCATCCCAGGCCCCTGCCCATCCCAGAAACCCTTCTTACTGCACTATTTCCAAATCACCTCCCCACAAGGTGTGGCTAATGAAAGGTATAGTATCTCAACAGTAATTAGCAGGTATGTCTCCCTCTCTCTAACATGGCCCTGCTTACCTCTCCATCCAGACAAACTGTACTTAGCAATGATCATTAACGTGCTCTATTTCCAGACCAAACCTTCCTTGCATCCTTTCTACCACGAGTTGTGCAATTAAAGGCTGCTGTATCATACAGCAGGAGTTTCTTGCTTTTCGATGTGAAAATAGTTCCGTGCTATTATTTGCAGACTTCTACAGCCATGGCTGCTTCATTTGCAGTTTGCTCTGGGGAATGTAGACCATTTTTAAGTTAAAAATCATTTTCGTACACACTGACTCCAAACAACTTTACATGTGAGAGATCCCAGGCCTGGAGTGGTCCACCAACAAGCTCTCAGACAACTCCATAAGACAACCAGCCTGTGGGTGCCATGACCCTTCCCACCAGGAACATCTCCATCTGGAACAGCCACCCCAAAGAGCTCACAGAAGAGGCAGCAAGTCCAAATATGAAGAGGATATACCTGTAAGTCTAGCAAACCAACAACCAGCTTTTCAAAGATTTTTTTTTAAAAAAGGCTAGGGATACAGCTCAATGGTAAGTACATTCAAGCCTGAGTCCACAGTTATATTCCCAGTAACTCCAGCCCTCAAACAAAAGCTATTTTAATTGAATTTAACCTCATCTCTGGCATATTCTTGAAAATACTAAGTTTGGGCTAGAGAAATGGCTCAATGGTTAATGGCACTTGGTTGCAAAGCCTGATGACCTGGGTTCAATTCCCCAGTACTCACATAAAGCCAAAGTGGAGTGTGCATCTGGAGTTTGGAGGGGCAAGAGGGCCCAGTGTGCCCAACCTCTCTCTCTCTCCTTGCAAATAAATAATAAAAAAATTAAAAATACTAAGTTTAAGCCTTAATAACATTTTCTAATAAAAATTATTTTTATAAAATAGGTGTTCAAGTCATAATATGTGTTTCTTATGGTTCAATTTACAAGCATATGAAACTAAGATTTATTTCTGTTATTAGAGATCAAATGTGCCAGGGAATCAGTCTACTACTAAACTACACCACAGCCCTGCTTGCTTGCTTATTTGTAGACAGGTTCTCAAACTGGCCTCAAGCTCAAGAAAGATACTTGTGCTTCAGGTTCCCAACTGCCAAGATATATACTTTTAAAGATCTACTTATTTTGCATGTATGTATGGTGTGTATATGGTATATGCACAAATGTTCTCCAATATGAATGTCCCATGTGTACAGTGTGGAGGACAGAGGAATATTAGGTCCTCTCTATTTTGGTCATCTACACGTTTTCATGAGATGGAGTCTCTCACTAAACAGAAAGCTGCTGTTTTCAGCCAAAATGGCTGACCAACGAGCTCCAGCACTTCTCTGGTCTCCCTTACCCAAAGAACCGGGGTTATAAGCTGGCATGGGCCACACCTAGCTTTTTACATGGATACTAGGGATGGAACTCAAGGCTAATCAGGCCCTCTTGGGCCTTCAAGCTTGCATGGCAAGCACTCCCATCTGCTGAGCCATTTCTCTAGCCCCAAGACATATTTTTAACAGTAAGTGAGGCTGGGGATATAGCTCAGTGGTAGAGCACTGGCCCAGCATGCACAAGGCCCTAGATTTGATCCCAGCAATACAAAAATGAAGAAAGAAAAGTCAGTGAACAATGAAAATGTTGTCCCCTGACATGTTCTACTTGTAGGGAAACCAAGAAACTCTTGCCTAGAATCTTCAGACAACTACTACACAGCACACTGTGAAGCCCAGCCAGACTGAGAATCAGCTGCCATTTGAGTTAATGAGACTCCACCTCCAACAAAAACTACCATTCTGCACTGGAGTGGCCCAGGCATATCTACCGCCCTCTGGGAACGCGATGCTCTTAAAAACCCAGATATTTACTCAGACTTCTTCATTAAAACCTGGGGTTCCACAGAAGTTGGAGGGACAAGCAACACACCTGTAGGCCAGCTCAAGACCTACCTCTGTCTTTCAGTAATGGTGGGCTGCCAAAACCAGCAGTTACCCTCATCATGGTGGCCAAGGCTCCTCCACACCTCCATACAAACACCCGCCTCTGTTTTTATGTAAGGGCATGGGTTCACCCCAAGTCTCCAGGCCCAGGCCCAGAGCTGCACATTCCTTAGGGTGTCCTGGGGTTTTGGTCCCTTGGATACTCAGAATGGGGTACGGATGAATCTGAGAGATACAAGCTGCTATCTGTGCCTTTTAAGTGGACACCGGCTGAGTTTGAGAGCTACCTACTGTTCTGTCCAGGGATACCTACAGAAATGCCCACTCCCTGCCTGTGCCTGGGGACACGGGCTGATGTTAAGGGGCTCTTATCTCTGCCTAGGAGGACATCTGCTGAAGTCGGGCATCTGCTTTCTGCTGAGCCTACAATGGGGACTCCGCCGAATTTAGGGGTGGCCAAAGTTGGGGACTCCTCGCTGTCCCATGCTGGGGATATCCGCTGAAGTCGGAACTGTCCTCTGCTGTCTGAGCCCTTGGCGGGGGAGACCATTGAATTTCGGGAGCTGTTCACTGGGGTCTGTGCAACTCCTCCCGCGGGTCCTGCACACCGAGGGTGGGATTTAGCTACTTCGGAGCTGGGCAGAAGTGCAACTTTCAAAGAAAAGAAACCCTCATGAGCCTCCAGGGGCCTAGGGAGCGCCGTGCTCACTCACCGAGGGGCCGAGCGCCATCCGCCGTCCGCGTCCGCCGGCCGTCCCGCGCCCCCCGCCCGGGATGCGCGCCAGCCCCGCCCCCTGGGAGAGGTCCCCGCCCACCTCTCTGTGATTGGCTAGCGCGAGTCGTGCCTGGTGTCCACTGGCCTGCACACCTGCCCGTTTCTCGGCCGCGCCCCGCCTTCGCGCCCGCGCATTCCTCCGAGGCCACGTGGCTACCCGCGTCCCCGCCTGTCCAACGCCCCGCCCGGCCGCGCGCGTGGGAGGGAACCCTGCCCGCCCCGAGCCCCCTTCGGATGGGGAGGACACCTCAATGCGCCGTAACTGAGCTCGTCGTCCGTCGCAGTGGACGTTTGTTGACGGTCAGGTGGCGCTGAGCCAGTGTGCTGCTCCGCCCGGAGCATCCGCCCTCGGTGCGGACGCCTAGTGCCGGCGTCCCGCGCTGAAGCCCACAGGATATGAGGGACAGACTCTCGGCCCATCGTTCACAGTACCCGCTGCTCCCTGCAGACGTCCGAGGGCAGGATCGTGGGACAGACCATCACCCCTTCTCTGACCCCCGTCTTCCTATTACGACTGGGTCTGGGCTCCGGTGAGCAGAGGGCACGGGGTGGACCCATTGCTGATTCTCGAAACCTGCTGCTATCTGTACATTATGGGTCTGGGTTCCTGAGGGCAATGGATGCAGGATGGACACCCTACCCAACGCCTGCCCCAGCGTCCATCTGATTCTCCCTGCAAACCCCAGTTTGGGCTCCTGTGAGCGGTGCGAAACACAACCCCCCCGCAACCCATTGCTGACCTCATCATCTGTTTACTCCTGCACACCCAAGGTCTGGGCTTCTGCGAGCAGGGACACAGGGCGGACCATCTCTGACCCCAGCATCCATGCTTCTCCCAGCACATTCATCCCCTCTTAGCTACGGTGGTGGGGGTGGTGGGGAGATGTCATACAGTTAACCCTCCACCAGCCCTGCCCGCGGGGACTGTCCTGGCTGGTCTGTATCAGCTCTAGCAAACTGCCTCCAAGTGCAGACTACGGAAATCCAGAGTGTGACCTCATCCCCTCTCCAGGAAGTTTTACAGCTTGCCTGTCATCAGGAAACTCTGTTTTCTGGACCTGAATTCCAGACTTACACAGCTTCTGAAAGCGGGACATAAAGCTGGACGAATACCTGGCCTCCTCCCCTAACTGTGCCTGGAGGAGTGTCAGTGTAAAAGCCCAGGAGCACCACAGCAGTGGGGTTCTGACCATGTGAAAATGACTAGGTGGCTGTCAGCATAGACGAGTACTGGGACTTCCAGAAAGGCCCTTCTGGGACGCTTGGAATTGCTCGCCATGAACATTTTGTTTTGTTTTGTTTTGTAATTGTACATGGAGAGAAAATTATTATAACTACCACTACTAACTAAATCAAAGGACCACAGAAGAATGTCATCGACCCAGTCAGCACATATAGCAAACATGTTTTCCATGCTAGTTACTGCTATGACTGCTCCCAGAAGCACACCCTAGGAGCAAAGTCAGTTTTGGAAGGGCCAGACTTCTTAGAGATTTCCAGAATCAATTATAGAATAAGTTCAAAGAGCTGTTTGCTATGCCAAAAGTCCCATTAAACATTAAGTGACCTTAAAGCTCAGTGTGCTCTGCAATAAGTGACTATAATAGCTGGGAATGAAATAATAGTAGTAAGGTGACATTTCAGCCATGTTTATTAGGAGCACTTACTAATCTTATAGGAATGTACAGGGTGATTTCCAAATGCTGTCTTGGATCTGACTCTAGCACATGAAGATGTGGCATAAACCAAATAAGGAAGGCATTTCCTCTCAGAGACTTTATTAGAAAACTTACTTCAGGATTCCGTCAGAGTTCTCCGAGTATTTCATCCAAAGTTCTTCTACACAGACATTTGCAGTCCCAGTCAGCAGAATCCATGTTTGTTCCTGACACAAGAGTATCTTCTGATGTTTTCTGACCAAGTAAACCAGGAAACAGAGGAAAACAGCACTGTGTATGAAGCAAATAACTTTCCCTCCTGGCTCTGAACAAGCCCACGGGCTTGAGGCTAGAGATGCCACCCAGAAAAACCACCAGACAAGGCCTCTGTTGAGGCTGGGCAGAAGGGAGGTGTATTGATGTTGTTTGGTCTGTTGTAGTGTCAGACACATGGCCTCATTTGTAAGCCTGGAGATGGGAAAATGGGACTGTCCATTGTTCTTCCTTCTGCCACCCATGGGGCCCTTAGGAAGTCAGGCTTAATTGTCAAACATTTAGGGACTTTTGTTTTTTTTTTAAATAAGTAAAGCCTAATTCCAATGCCCTAGAAATAGATAATCTAAATGACTTCAATGTTTTCAGACTTGTAGAGACACTATTTTGGTAAATGTTCCAGGAGCACTGCCCTGCATCTGTCATGCAGTGAAAACACCAAATTCTGCACTCACTCAGGTAATGTTCTGTCCATATCAATTAGCCCCTAGCCATTAATGATTGTTTCATCTGCTCTTCCTGTCAGATACTGAGAAAGGTCTGTCACAGCCTTCAGTTATCTCTACCCATTCAACACTACACTAAACAGAACCAGTGTCGCAAACTAAGAAAACTAAAAACAATTAAGAATTGGAAAGGGATGCTGGGTATTCAAAGACAACAGGGTTGTGAACGTATAACAAAAAAGAAAAAGAAAACAGTCAGAAAATATGAAATTTAGGAATTTCAAAAATGAAATTTAGGAATTTCAAAAATGAAATTTAGGAATTTGAAATGGATCATAGGCTTAAATACAACAATCTATAAATTTTCTTAAACATAGGGCAAGATTGCACTGGGTATACTAATCATGATTTAATAGCATGCATTAAAATGATTAAATAGCCGGGCATGGTGTCACACACCTTTAATCCCAGCACTCAGGAGGCACAGGTAGGCCAGAGGAGGACATCAGGTATCTTCCACTGTCATCCTTCCACTTTACTTCCCTGAAATAGAGTCTTTCTCTGAACCTACAACTCACCATCTTTCAGTTATACTGGCTGACCAATGAATCCCAAGGATCCTCCTTTCTCTGCCCCTCAGTGCTAAGGTTCAGCCTGTATGACCATGTCTCTTTACATGGGGTCCTTGGGGTGGAGGGACTGACCTCAAGTCCTCAATACTTGCATGGAAAGTGCTCTTATTCATGAAGGCATCTCCCAGCCAACTACCACTAAATTTTTTTTATGTGTGTGAGGAGATATGATTCACACATTGTTATGATTTGGACTCCATGAACTGCACTGCCCCTATCTCCCAACCACACTATATTAAGGATCAAGTCTCCAATGAAGAATTTCCAGGTATGCATTCAAATGAGAGCCCTTACCAAAAAAAAAAAAAAAAAAAAGGCCTCTTGCAAATCAAGATGGGGAGATGACTCAGCCATTAAAGGCATTTGCTTGCAAAGCCTGTCAACTTCCTCTGCATCCACCTAAATCTGGACACAAAGTGGCCTAAACATCTGTGATCCCAACTGGCCTACAACAATGGAGGTGGAACCAAAAAGAGTTTAAACTCCCTGACCAGCTAGATTGGCATTTTATTGCAGCAGCAAGAGACCATCTCAAAGAAGGTGGAAGAAGAGTACAGACACATTTAAGCTTGACCTGTGACCTCCACGTATACTCCATGACATGTGTGTGCACATGCATATGCACACAAATATTTTCTTTTAAAAGGACAATTCACATAAAAATGAGCAAAAGACATAAACAAATTCTTCACAAAAGATTTGGCCAATACAAACAGGAACTCTTGCTGTAAGGTGTTTTTTTCCTCCCAAGAAAACCCAAATTAAACCCACAGTACTGGCAAAGGAGAATGGCAAAATAGGTGATTGAGGTTGTTAGCATTGGCAAGGACATGGAGACCTGATACTCTGTGCAGTGTGATGAGGTGGGCCATGGTATAGCCACTCAGAACAGTATGTGTGGCAGTTAGTCCATAACTTTGCAATCATGAATTTACCCAAGACTAGTGAAAACATAAGCAGACTTGGAAGTGCACACCTGCTATCTCAGCACTTGGAGGATTTAGAGTTCCAGGAAATCCTGGGATTTTTATATATATTGAGTTCAAAGCTAACCAGAGCTACATCCATGATCTTGTAGGAAAACAAACAATAAATCAAAAAAAAAAAAAAGTATAAACCACTAAGAGGGGTTTTATAAGAAGTTCTTATCCATAACAGTTTGAAATGCTCAAAATGGTTCAAGTAATTCAAAACTGGAAACCACTTTGTTCCACAGTCAGAGGGAGGCATAAACCGAGTGTGGTACATCCATGCAATAGAATAGTACGTGAAGAAAGAACACAGTGATGGACTTGATTAATGTACTTTAGAGTATTTTGGCGCTGCCTGGGTATGTCCAAAGAACACACACACATACACACACACACATATGTATACACACACATATACATATACACACATACCACAAACATATATTGGGATTTTTGAAGCAAGGTCTCACTTTTGCCTAGCCTGACCTGGCAATCACTCTAGTCCCAGGCTGGCCTTGAACTCATGGAAATTCTCCTACATCTGCCCCCAAGTGCTGGGATTAAAGATGTGTACCACCATGCCTGGCACAAAATATATTTTATTACTATGTGTTTCCCAATCTTTGTCCATTAAAACTTAATCACTAGTGTGATAATTGTGGGTCTTTAGGATGAGCCCACTTTGCTTTGCATTAAAGGAATTAGCATTTCTCTAACCTTTGTATCCTTCCTTTCAATGTGACATCTTAGAGGCAGACATGGGTCCTCAACCCACAATACACCCCTGGTGCCTTCACCTTGGTCTTCAAGAATTATGAGGAAGAAGCTGGGCATGGTGGCACACACCTTTAATCCTAGCACTTGGGAAGCAGAGGTAGGAGGATGGAGTTCAAGACCATTCTGAGACTACATAGTGAATTCCAGGTCAGCCTGAGCTAGAGTGAGATCCTACCTCAGAAAACCAAAAAAAAAAAAAAAAAAAAGAATTATGAGAAAGAAATGTCTGTTGTTAATGCTGCTCATGAGGTATTTACTATAGAAGCAACAATAGGCTCAGAAAGATAAAGTCAATATAAGAAGGGTTGGGGGGGCTGGAGAGATGGCTTTGCAGTTAAGCTGTTGTCTGTGAAGCCTAAGGACCCCAGTTCGAGGCTCAATTCCCCAGGACCCACGTTAGCCAGATGCACAAGGAGGTGCACATGTCTGGAGTTCGTTTGCAGTGGCTGGAAGCCCTGGCGCACCCATTCTCTCTCTCTCTCACTCTCTCTCTCTGTCGCTCTCAAATAAATAAACAACAACAACAAAAAAAAGAAGGGTTGGGGGGTTTGTTTTATTTTTGTTTCTGAGGCAAGATCTCATTTATCCCAGGATGACTTCAAACTCTATATAAACTAAGAACAATCTTGAACTCTTGATCCACCTGCCAAGTACTGAGATTACAGGTCTGTGTGTTACCATGCCTAGCCATTTAAAAAAATGTCTTGAGGGCAAGTATTACATTAAAAGAAAAACAATGATTCTCTTCATCAATTACATATAAAATATCCCTTTATTCATTGTAAAGTTTAAGACCTGTGCACAGGATAGGAGGTAATTTTTACTCTGGTTAGGACATTCTAGAAACAAGTGCAGCCCAGCCTTGCTGGCTCCCTCTCATGTGTGGTCATCCCCCTGCTCTGGGAAGAGTGGCCACTGTGGAGACTAAGAAGAGCTAAGGATTTGCCTCTTGTCAAAATAGACTCTGGTGACCACCTCTTCATTCACTAGCCAGTGAACTCTGCTGATATTTTCTCCCCTGGGCTTTTCTCCTTGCTGTCAACAGGGGTAATGGTGCCCGGCTCATAGCCTGAAGATGAATGAAGAGCTTCACACTTGACACTTGAGGCATTCAAAGGAGTCTCAGAGGCAAAATCAGAAAGCAGAGCCAACAATGAAGTCTGAGCCACTTCCTGGATTCCAACCCTCCCTCATGAGCTGCATGGACAGTTTCCTTAGTAAAGAAATGGACAGAGGTAGGTCTGTATGTGACCATGACTGGCCTCCCATCCCTCCACCAGACTGTTGTAGGGTGCAGGTGTGGTTAATAGCTCAGGTAACTGTAAATGAGGGAGATAATTCTAGACAGTGGGTGACCAAGGCTTCCTGTGGGAGTGGGTCCTGGGGATGGCAGTCAGCTTCTGCCAGGACCCCACATTCTAGCTTCCCCAGGGGCTCTACCACCAGTCCCTGTGCCAGCCCAAGGAAACTGTCATGGCTATGACATTCTTCACATGTCTCCTGGGTTTCTGTGCCCTGGAAGATAGACATGGTCCCATAACTTTATCACTGAAGTCATCTCATAGTAAGCCAACATATGTCAGTGGGTATAAATGGGGTTGGGGAAGAAAAACTGGCTTTGCGATCAGTTCCTCGGCAGTCACTACATTGTCTACCCTGGGCATCTCCCATGTAAAGCAGGGCTGACTCAGAAGCCTGCTGTGAAAAAGAGGTGTGCCTGGGGCTTTGCCTATAGCACGGCACCATGGTGCATGTGTTAGATCTAGGGCCACGTGGACTTGTATGTGGCAGCTATGCAAGAATGGTAAAGCTTGGAGTGGACAAGCTTCCCACCACAGGTAATCCTCACCATGGGACAATGTCCTGGTTTATGGGGGATGTGGCCTTGTGCTCATTCTGCTATTCTGAATTGGCCTTGGAGGCCCCATGTTTCTGTGGAGCATGGTACCACTGGAACCAGCCTGGGCCTCAGATATCTAGGCCTCTCTATGCCCAGGGCTGGGTTGGTGGGATACACTGGGTGAAGGCCAGAAGAAGCCCCATCCTCGCCATTGCAAATCTTGTCCTTGCCTCTGACCTATTCATTGGCCCTGAGGCCCAGCTTGGCCTCTTTCTCTGCACAGCTGACCCAGGAGCACTTTACCAGAGCCCTATGGATGTAGTCTCTCAACTGTGAGCCTGTGCCTGTGCATACAGACAGGGTTCTTGCAGTGGGCATCTCAGTGTCTGTCTCCACACCTATGGGACAGCACGATCAACAGGATGGGGTTGCAGGTGGAGCTGACAGACCACCAAAGAAGACATAATCTACTACCTGAGAGCAGAGCTACAGATACTATGGGAGACCACAGCTCTGCAGACCACACAGCTCATTCTATGGTATGAGGTTTTACCAAACTTCTAGGTAAGCAGATAATCCTAAGGGGGTGGGAGATGAAAATGGGTTTACTAAGGAGGATTAAATTCTGATTCTAAAGGTTATATCACAGGGGCAGTATTGCCCACGGGAAAGGCAGGTTTTGCTCTCCTGGTTGTGATGTAGGCTTTACACAGACCTTTAAACTGACTACAATGTACACTGTGATGAACCATGGTCCATCCTGTGTCAGTTGCACTACAAGGCTTTTAAACTATAGACATGAATATGGTGAGCAGCCCTGACCAAGAGCATGTCTTTTTTTTTCTGAAACCTTTGGTAAATCACCTTTGGCTTAAACTGAGCAGGACATAACACCACTGTCACTTGAATTGAATGGTTGCCCTACTCATGGGAAATAGAGCTGATGTTCTCAAGTGGGGATGGAGTTACATCCTAGGGCCAGATGGTGATGATCAGCAGTGCGTCCAGGAGGGGCTAATGAGCAGTAAAGGAAGTGTGCAGTGGCTGGCTGTCCTGGATGAGGCTAGGAATAGCTGGACCATAGGACCCAAGTGTCCTTGGCTGCCACCTGTCAGATGCCCCTGCTGATAACCTCCAAACCCTATCCCCCTCCCTTCATCTAGCTCACAGAAGTTACCTCTGTCTTAGCTGAGGGTGATTCACCAAAGGTTTCAGACAAAAAGACATACTCTGGTCAGGGCTGCTCGCCATCTTCATGTCTGTAGTTTAACAGCCTTGTTGAGGTATTACTGACATAGGCTGGACCACAGCTGATCACAGTATGCAAACAGCCTGGCTACTCTCATGGGGCTGTCCAGGCCAGGGAACTGGGTCTAAACATAGCATCCAGTT
This sequence comes from Jaculus jaculus, assembly GCF_020740685.1. Taxonomy (NCBI): domain Eukaryota; kingdom Metazoa; phylum Chordata; class Mammalia; order Rodentia; family Dipodidae; genus Jaculus; species Jaculus jaculus. The sequence goes on along the minus strand of NC_059113.1, from coordinate 42,788,996 downwards.
CATTCTTCCACAAATCATGGGGCCTGCACCCTTTCACAGTGAGGGTAGACTTGAGATTTGGCACAGTGTATTTGCCTTCCTTTCACTGGAATTGTCTCTGGGTGTACCACCAGCCCAAGATCTGATCTACTGATGAATAGAAGCACATTGGTGAGCTTCAGAATTAGATATTGTCCAGGTCCTAGGCACAAACTTCAGTTTTGCAGGCCCTACCCTTGGGATTTCTAGCTCCAGAATCTCTGATTTGTTCCCTGCCTATACCAAATCCCTCTTGGATGGTTGCAAGCCAAAGGGAAAAGGAGGGTGATTAAAAAATATGAAACAGAGAGGAGTCTTTGGGACCCTGCAAAGATAAGGCTGGCTTTCACTAAGGCTCTTTCAAGGGCTCACAATGCAGAGGAGAAGGCCTCATTGTTCTCTCAGGGAACAGTGACTTTTTGTTCCCAGAGCTTCTGTGACAACTATGCCTGTTTTCTTGCTTTGCTTGCTCCAACTCCTGGGAAAGGCAGAGGAGAAGTCTAAGAGGAGAAAACCACTCTCCAGATAAACAGAAGATCACTTGCTGAGGAGGAGGGTTGTACAAAACACACCATCCAGACATGGCAACCTGTGGACCAGTGAGGCTGGGGGACTGCACCCTCTTCACACAAATGTCACAAATGCCTCAGCCCTCCACACCTTTGTAGTGCCCTATGGCCCTTTCTGTTCAGCTAGCCTGTGGCAGCACAGTTCAAGAACTGGGCAGCTGGAGGGAACAGGAATCCCAATGAAGGAAGGGAGAGACTACATGATGTCCCTGCCAGAGCATGGCAAGTCAAGTCCTCGGTGGCACACACCATCAGAGCTAGCACAGAGAAGATAGGTGGCTTGTGACTCAAGGCACACAGATGGAGGACCTTCATCCAGCATGAGCATGGAGAGATGGCTGATTTTCCTGCCCCATTGCCCTGAAGTTCTCTGTGGCCCATAGTGAGGCAATTCATCCCACTTGTACTGCAGGAATGTGTTCTGGTGATGTCCTCTGAAGCAGTGTGTCTTTATGAAAGATACAGTAGATGGGCTGGAGAGATGGATTAACAGTTACATCACTTGCCTGGGAAGCCTAAGGGTCCAGGTACCATTCCCCAGTAACCATGTAAGCCAGATACAGAAAGTGGCACATGTGTCTGAAGTTCATCTGTAATGGCTAGAGGCCCTGGCATACCCATTCTCTCTCTTTCTCTTTCTCAAAATAAATAAGATAAGATCCAGTAGTGGAAGAGTGACCAGAACTTCTTGATTGTGGAGAGCTGGAATGTTGGAGACCAGAAGCCAGGATTATAAGGTTATTAAAAGCAAGATTATGACCTAAGTTTGATAGAGACACTAGAGTGGACTTCTTTAAAGACAAAAAAGAGGAAAAGGTTATCAGGCCATGGAAGGGCATGATCCCAAGGCCAGAGAGAGAAAGAGAGAAAGATAAAGACAGAGACAGGGATAGGGTGCTTTGGTTCTAGGTACAAAGTGAGGTGCCCTTTTATAGATTTTATAGGGTAGGGGAAAGTTCCACAGCATATGATCCAGCCTCCATACTAGGAGCCATGGCGGCACTGCACAGGGGTTGGGGAAGTCAGTAAGGCACTAGATGGGACCTAAGGCCATAACTCAAGTGGCCTTGAAATTACTGGCAATAGAGTCTTGAGGTCCCTTGCTTTCCTGCCCCGCCTTGGACCCCAGATAGCAGGGGAAGGGTTGGGCCTGCTGTTAGTGGTCTCGCAGCAGTGGCAGGGAGCCTGCTGGACGCATTGCTGGCGAGTTTAGCTAGCAGCACCATCACCTGACAAAAATTACTGTGGGCCATCGTTAGTCCCCTTAATAGCCACTTACTACCAACCTCTGCCTCTGACTTAACATCTTTGGCTATTAGGTAAAATGGTTGTATTGTATGGCTTTTCCTGAGGAGATGTGAACAAATGTCTATTCACCCCAGATGGGGCAAAATCCAAAGAAACAATCACATCCATGTCTAGCCTGGTGAGCCAATGAGTATTACCAGCATGGGTGAGAGGTTATTGGCAGTAGCACCTAGGTGATTTGGAGGCAGATGCATCACAGAGAAACCCACCCTAGCATGGCATCCTTAGAGATCTTTGCCCATTTTGCTGGCAGCTCCACCTGACAGTAGCCTTTCCCCAGCAACTGTTCACTGCTTATATAACTTTGGGGAGGGTCTTGTGAATCTTGTGACCTCTAATCCCTTGAGAAAGCTGTGTTTTGCTCTACGCAGACACAGATAACACCCCCAATGATTCAGCAGTTGTCAGATTCACACTAGTCATTCAGGACCTTTTAAGAGGCCCAAGGAAAGGTGGGCTTCCAGGAGGAGAAGGAAGAAAAGATGGAGGATGTGGGAATATTCAGAGAAGGGCTCTGGGAATTCAGGAAGCACTAGTCACTGAGTTCCACAGGGGATGAAGGAGAGGAAGAGGCGTAGAGGGAACTTAACACAAAAGACTTATCCCCACACTTCACCCTGGAAGACGGAAACTGAGATGTGGGCCTGTCTTAGTGCACATAAGACAGCAGGTCTTCATGAGCTCTGGCTCTAGGGAGCAAATGGCATGCCCAGCCTGACTCAGCACCCTCCTGTACTGTACTGAGTTCAGTCTCAAACTACACCACTATGTCATTACAACACACATGCACATCTGCACTCACACTCATGTCTTATCATTTCCCTCAGAGGCCCACTGCAACTTTCAAAAGACAAGTCAGTGATTGCTGGTGCTCCTCCATGTTCACTAGAATCTCACAGGTCTTCCTGTTCCTTCTCCAATGGGTGTCCCTGCTCTACTCTAGGCGCTCCTCAGTCTATGTTCTCATGCTAGCAGGGTAGCCCTGGTGGCACTTTCATTCCTCACATGATTCAACATCTGTGTTTTTAATATACATGGCCAAAATTTAAAACAAGGATTTTCACTGGCTTACTTAAAGAATTATTAGTTGGGTTTGGAAGCACATGCCTATAATCTCACCACTGGGAGGCTAAGGCAAAAAAAAAAAAAAAAAAAAAAGGTCCGACTGCTCTAAAGTATAAAACAGAGGAAGTGGTTCTTATTTTTAACTTTACATAATGTTTAAACCACATTTCATTTTATTGTAAAATGAGACACAGAAACATTCATAAACATAAATCCTATAAAGCCACAGTATGCAACCAGGTCACACTGGAATCTAAGTTTCCTTGGTTACTGCGCTAGGTTAAAACCAGGAGACAGGAAGCGGTGGAAGGAAATGCGTTTATTTACAGTTTTGGCCAGAACAGGAGAGAGAAGTTCTCAATCCCTCTTTACCTTGTACATAGCAATGTTATAATTTTAGTTTTGAAAATCTAGGGGAAAGCATGTATGGGGATAATCTTGCGCCCAGGGGAGCCAGTGCTCCTGTGAGTGGCTTATCTCACCCCAGCATTGGAATTTCCAGGGATGTCTTCACACAATGTCAATGCGAGAGCCTATGGGCATCGTAACCCCAGCTGTCCCTTGTGGAAGTCAGCCTGATTTTATGTATAAGCCAACCCAAGAACTCAACTCACTTTCTGAGAATGTCCTAAAATGAGAAAAGACATACCTTTTCCACTCCATGTTTAGGAATTCTTTACAGCTTTCCCCAAACTACTTGCTATCTCAGTTCTCCAGTCATGATCCCAGCTCTTGCCAGCACAGGGCTCCTCATAGGGCTGCTATTCTGGTTACTGAGAAATCATTTCATTAAAGAATGAAGTTACATCATTTATCCACTTAATAATCATAGTTAGTATCTGGGAAAAGAACATAAAATGTTCAAGTTGTCACTTTTATGAAAAAAAAAAAAAAAGAATCAGAAGCCCTAACAAAAGTATTAAAGGACTTATCACATTGGGCACTGGTTTATGTCACTTTGTCAGAATATTTTTAAAGGAGGGAGGGACGAAGGGAGAGAGAGATAAAAACCTCAAGCAACAAGAGAGCCAAAGGTCTCCACAACAAGGTGGCTCAGGCACCTCTAAAGCCTGGCTGGGACTGAGGACAGAAGGGCTAACAGGGCACAGGATCTACAGTCCTCCAGGTCCTCTTTCACAAGCTGGGGAACAGGCAGAGGTCCACCCCAAGTTGAAGAAGCTGGAGATGGATCTAGAAGATGGGATGCAGGCTGTGAGGTGGAGCAGATGCAGTGAATGGGCAGTGACCTGCAGACAGATTCATCCATCTCAGGGACCTGGGGATCACCACCCTGGGGAGCACAGGCACACAAGGACATCATCATGGTGACATCACACTGCTGTGAGTCCAAACCTGGGATACAATACTAGGCCTCTGGCTTTCAAACCTTGTCATGTGCTGAACTGGTAACTCTGACTTGGAGGACAGAGTTGCCTTCCCATCTCCAATGGTTTTTCACATGAAGGAAAGTGCCCAGGGGCTGATCTGTTAGCACCTGGATGCATGCTCCTATTTGCTGGATAGCACACTTGTTTTAAAAACCTTTTAAAAATTATTTTATTTATTTATTTGAGAGTGACAGAGAGAGAGAGAAAAAAAAGGCAGAGAGAGAGAGAGAGATAGAGAGAGGGAGAGGGAGAGGGAGAGAAACGGGCACACCATGGCTTCCAGCCACTGCAAATGAACTCCAGATGCATGCGCCCCCTTGTGCATCTGGCTAACATGGGTCCTGGGAAATCGAGCCTCAAACCAGAGTTCTTAGGCTTCACAGGCAAGCTCTTAACCGCTAAACCATCTCTCCAGCCCTGGATAGCACACTTTTAAAGAAAGTCCCTGAACTCAGTCCTGGACCAGGAGGAAGTGGTATAAAGGAAACTGTCAGCCAGAGTATAGATTACATAAATAGTATTGACTCTATGTTCAGTGTAACTGATAAGGTTACATAAGAGATTGGTTTTTTAATTTATTTTTTAGTCTTTTTTAATTGAAAACTTCCATAATTATAGACAATGAACCATGATAATTCTCTCCCCCTGACTTTCCCCTTCTATTTTTTTATGGGGGGGGATTGGCACATCAAGGCCTCCAACCATTGCAGTCAAATGCCAAACACGTGTGTCACCTTGTACACATGTGTAACCTTGCACGCTTGTGTCTCTTTGTGTGTCTGGATTAAATGGGAACTGGAGAGTAAAGCATGGGTCCTTAGGCTTCACAAGCAAGCGCCTTAACTGCTAAGCCATCTCTCCTGCCCAAGAGATTTTTTTTTTTAATATTTATTTATTTATTTATTTATTTGAGAGAGACAGACACAGAGAGAAAGACAGATAGAGGGAGAGAGAGAGAATGGGCGCGCCAGGGCTTCCAGCCTCTGCAAACGAACTCCAGACGCGTGTGCCCCCTTGTGCATCTGGCTAACGTGGGACCTGGGGAACCGAGCCTCGAACCGGGGTCCTTAGGCTTCACAGGCAAGCGCTTAACCGCTAAGCCATCTCTCCAGCCCGAGATTTTTTTTTTTTTGAGATTGTTTTTATTCTTGGGAAATCACTAAGTATTAAGAGGTAAAGGGATATAAAGCCAAGTGCATGTACTCCCTGAAGTTGGGAGCATGAGACAAGGAGGCTCATTTGAGCCCAATCTAGGACCAGTGCAGGCAATCCCCAACTCTTTTAGGGAAACCTATCTAGAAAAAGGGGGAAGGGAGATTAGGCAGAAAAGAAAGAAAAAGAAGGGAAGAAGGAATAAAAAAATGGGGGAGGAACTGGGCATGGTGGTGCACAAGCCTTTAATCTCAGTACGCTGGAGACTGAGGCAGGACTGCTGTGAGTTCAAGGCCAGCCTGAGACAACATAGTGAATTCCAGGTCATCCTGAGCTAGAGTGAATCCCTACCTCAAAAAAGAAAATGGGGGAGGTTTAGGAGAAACTGATTTTACTCCATGTGATGGATGTTAGGAATCAGTAAATTTGGACAAAGAATATATAGATTTTGTGACTTTTGTATTTTCCCAGCTTGTAAGTTTGAAATTAGTTCAAAATAAAAGATTAAAAATAAAAATGAAATGCAACAGAGTAACTTAAGCTCTTTAAACCCAGACCCTTGGCTTCTATGACCCATCCCATCGTTTTCTAAAGACAGCTCATCATTCACACTGCAATGGTAAGCCCTGCTCATTTCATGAGCGTCTCAGTCTCCCCCCACTGGGGAGAGGGAGCATCTGCAAGTGGCCTGCCTAACGGAGCCTCCAGTTACTCTTCTCAGGTAACAGTGCCCTGGCCTTCACCCTCTGTTCTGCCATCCCTGTAACTGAATTAGGCAAAGGAAGAAGGAAATGGGGAGGCGCTCTGCACTCCAGGCTAGTCTTTCTGTGATGGAAAATGCATCACCCAGAAGCTCCTCCACACTGACATGTGAACAAGAAACCACTGTAAAGGGTCAACTGGCTAGATGGCTGGGCCAAACAGAGAGCCCAGGAGTATATAAAAAGCCATTTTAGTGAATGAGTTTCTTCCTGAGCTTCACTTTTTTGTTTCATGACTAGTGCTCTTTAAGTACGTTAGCCATGAGTCAGTAGACAATGTACACTGGGAGGAGTTTAGGTGGGGCAGTCTCCATCAGCCTGAGCTCTGGCAAGCTTTCCTAGAAGTCCCTGTGGCCCAGGTCCCTCCTCTGTGTTTGTTTTGCATAGAAACAGTCTCTGGGTGGAATGAGTGTGCTGGGCTCTTCGTGACAGAAGACAACTATGGCTGAGATGGCCTGAGTTCCTACTGGGATCATGCCTGTCACACAGCAGTTTTGAAAAACAACACAATATTGTGAAAGTTATAAGGACTGACCCATGTAACGTTTGGCAAGGGCTTTTCAGACTGACAGACTTTCAGTAATAACTGAGCATTTTAACTTTGGGTTGGTTTTTAGAATCTTCTGACTTCTATGGGGTCACTGGCTTAAAATAGTGGAGTAACAGGAAGAAGCCTCAGACAGACTGGAGTGTATAATGTACAGTGGTAGAAGGCTCCCTGAATACTGCAGTTAAAGAAATGAATTTACAACATGGGCTCCAAATCACAAGCTGGAGCCCTCCATCCATGTCTCTGGGTTTCATGGAACCCCTAGGCTCTCTTCAGGAGAGTCCAGGTTCTTCCCTCTCAACCCAGGGCTCAAGCTACACTGCAAGAAAGGCTACTGGTCTCTGGATGTGACAGTCAAGTCCACACATTTGGAACTGAATTATCAGAGAAAGGAAAACAAGTTTTTAATATTTATTTTTTAAATCAATGTATTTCATATATGACTAGGCAAGTATATTTTGTTATAGAAATAAGAGTACACAAAGTACACATCAGTAACTGAAAAGGGGGGAAAGTGTTATTTTGCTTTTCAGCAAGAGGAATATTGAATTAGTAATCTCTCACAAAACAGCAAAACAAAGATATTTAGAGATGGAGTTGAACTCAAAGCATCAAGTAGTAATGACAATGGAGTCTCATTTGTGCTATTGACTTTTAGGTGAGTTGAGATCACATCTCATGAGGGCCTCTGAGTAGAGCTCAGGTGGTGGGGGCCGGGCATTCAAGCCACCTACATTACTGGTCTCTAGACCAGGCTCTCAGGAGGCTTATGTCTCAGGAGAGGTAAAAATGGCCTTCTAAAGGACCAGAGCAGGGCCTGCAGCATGAAATAGGTTCGCAGGGAGCCCAAGGACAGAGTTGGTGGCCTGGAGCGTCTTTGTATGTTGACCCTAGGGGCAGCTTTGCACCACACCACCAACCAGTCTCAAGGAGTCCTGCCCAACCATCTCACTTATCTGCATGGCAAGATAGACACAGAAGAATCAACACAAGGCTTCTTACTTTGTAAAATACCTTATCTATTTAATACAGACAATGTTTCATAGCCATATTCTCGGGTTAGACATACACTTGTGTCCACACCTTCAGTGTGAAAGGAAAGGTTGGTCCCACTAGAGGTCTCAGGCCTGCTGAGTTTTCTCCCCAGGCCTCCTCTGGTTGTATGGGATAGAGCTGGCCTCCTGATTTCCTACACTGCCTTACCTAGTTGAATATACCCTTGGCAAGTGTCATCCCTTTGGGTTGGCACATACTCTGTCAGGTGTTGGGCAGATGTGGACCATCACTTGTCAGTTAATTCACTTCACTCATTTGCTGGGTGTTAAGCAGTAACCTTGTTAGTCATGGCTGGATCTGGAATCAGTCAAGGAATGAAAGAAACACCAACTGTATGTGGAGTTCAAGAAATCCTACTGATACAGGGTGTTAAGTTTGAGTGTGTCCTTCCAAAATCACCTTGACCATTACTGCCAAAGTGGGGTGCTGAGCAGGCCTCCTCCCAGCTGTAATCAGCTGCTGGGAGTAGCAACAGCCTTGTCTGGGGGAACCCTCACAGCACTTTGTGCCCAACCACAGTGACTCAGTATCCTACAAAAGTCTGTAGGTTATTAGTTTAGGCTTCTGTCCTTCTAGCACTACTGAAGACACAGCCTCCCTCCCTCCCTCTCAGGATGTAGCACTGTGTGTCCTGGAAGCAGAGGCTGGGCTCCTTCCTGACAATGAATCTGCTGGCACCTTGGCCCTGGCCTTATGTCCTCCATAGCAAGGAGCAGTCTCTAATCTTCATCTGAGACCCAGTGTCAGGTGTTGTCTCTGCTCAGAGGACTTAGGCCCTATTAGGAAGGTCACCACAGGAAGTGTAAAACCTGCTTCATAGCCCAGGTGCAGGCGTGGCCCCTTACTAGCTGTATCAACATAAGCAGTCAACAGGTCTCAGGGCCTTGGCTTCCCGTCATACAGTGAAAACAAGTGACTACTGCAGAGTTCAATGCACAGAAGGCCCAAGATTGTGTCCTTTGGCACCATGCCTTGCAAAAGACTACAGTCACTAGCTGTGATGTACTAATTTCAGCACTCCATTGGGAAGCCTGTGGCATACAGGGAGAAATAAGCAGTTTGGTGGTAAAAGGGGCAAAGGCAAGCCAGTGGATGGGGGCAGGATCATTCATCCTGTTCATGGAGAAAGGAAAGGCACACTCCCTTCTCCAGTTTGGAACAAGGAACATGGGTGCAGATATATTTCTCTACTGAAAGAGAAACACAGTTTCACAGGCCCACCAGTTAAGCAGTAGAGAGTTGGAGAGAGGGAGAAAGGTGGGGGGATAAAGAGAGTGTATATGAGTGTGTGAGTGTGTGTGTGTGTGTGTGTGTGTGTGTGTGTGTGCTAGGTATGGTGGTTTGATTCAGGTGTCCCCCATACATTTATGTGTTCTGAATGCTTAGGTCTCCAGCTGATTGTAATCTGGGAATTGAATCCTCCTGGAGGCAGTGTATTATTGGGGGAGGGCTTACGGATGTTATAGCCAGCTTCCTCTTGCCATTGTTGGGCACACTCTCCTGCTGTTCTTGTCCATCTGATGTTGTCCAGGAGGTGATGTCCACCCTCTGCTCATGCCATCATTTTTCCCTGCCATCATGGAGCTTCCCCTTAAGTCTCTAAGCCAAAATAAACCTTTGTTTTTCCCCCACAAGCTGCTCTTGGTTGTTTTCTGCCAGTAATGAATGTGAACCTGACTGCAACACTAGGCAAGCACTCTACCACTGAGCTGTACCTCAGCCCTGCAATAAGTCCTAACACACGATGCAGGAGTGAGGTAGAGAACATGGCAAATAGAAGCCAGCATGGGCTGCAGAGCAGGCCAAGTTCATGAATGTATCAGCACCAGAAATCTTTGGCTCCTGAATTTCACTTGCATTGTGCCTGACTCCTAGATATGTTCACCACATGGATGGTGTGGGGTGACAGGCTAGAAGGTAAGTCTAGTCCCCAGACAATAAAGGCAAGGATTACTGGATCACAGGGTCACCAGAGCCTCCTCACCTGACACTCTTGTCTCTAAGGACCTCACAGAGAAGTCCTATGGGAAACCCAACAAATAGCACTCGGACTACATGTGTGAAGACAAAGGACGTAAAGTGTGAGCCCCTGGGGAGGTCACAGTTCTAGTGAAGATGAGATACAAATTGGCTAAATCCCAGGCTGTGAACACATGACAATTTGCTATCTCATTGTCTATCTCCAACGTCCAACATTCTCAAGCAGCAAGACAGGCTTGCTTTAGGAGACAAGAACTGCAGGTGCTTGAGTTCTGTAAACAGCAGTGACTTTATTCAAATTCTGCCCAGTTGGAAACCTCCAGCTACTGCTGGTTCCTCATGAACAGATTCATCAAAGCAGCCACAAGAGCTACAGGCTTTTCAGTTTGAGTGTCTTAGGGATGCAGTGTAAATAATGCCTTGGAATGAGATAAATAGGCATCATATATCTTGATCTAAATACAATTGATAAAGTTAAAGCACTAGTCATCAGAATAGGCCCAGGGTTCCATGGTAACAGGTACAGGTCACATATGCTTCTCACAACCACCTAATGTGTTTTCTGTAAACACATTTTCAAAAGTAGTTTTGATGAAAATAAACTTTGTCCTTTAATTGCACTCTGAAGTTGAGTAAGTTTTTTGTGTGTCTGTCAGTAAAACTGATAAGTTGGTATCTGAAGTCTTTCTAACCAGGCACAGCAGATCGGCAACTTGTTAGTGGTCACATCAAGCAGCTAGCTGATGGTCTGTTCTGTACTCAGAGCCCACACTGAGTGAGTCCAGGACCAACTGACAGCCCACAGGGGAAAATCACTTGCTTGTCTTGAATTTGCCAGAGCAGCATGATCCTTAGATTTGGGGATAAGGAGATGGAGAGATCACTTAGCAGTTAAGGCACTTGCCTGCAAAGCCTAAGGTCTCATGTTCGACTCTCCAGGCCCACATAAGCCAGATGCACAATGTGATGCAAGCGCACAAGTTTGCACATGTGCACAAGATGGCACACACATCTGGAGTCCAGTTACAGTGAGAATTACTAATTCTCTCTCTCTGATAAAAAAAAAAAATAATAACAAGAAAAAACAAAAGAATGGGGAGGAGGCTGGCCCCTGACAGAAAACTTTGTCAATTAAAAATGGCTCTAAATATCAATACTTACTTTATTCTTTCAGCTGAAAATTATGATGGCAATAAAAAAATTATCATTTTAAAATAGGTTCCTTGATTTAAACAACCAAACAAAAAAAGTACAAAATTTCCCACCCTACACCATGCTAGGGTGGGTGAACAAGGTCGCTCAGCCTTACAAAAATCTGAATGCTGTCCTTACACCAATTGCCACCAGATGGTGCTACTGCACCACAGGCTTAAAATTCCACATAATGAGAAATTTTGACAAGAGTAAGCAAATCACATTGTTTTCTTGGGCCACTTCTTTGCAGTTAAAAAGAACATGACTTCCAGATAAGTCATGCGGACTGTGAGTGTGCTATCTTGTTCACATCCTCACAGGCACTTCCTTCTGAAGTCCCTCCAAGTATTCAGTACACAGCTTCTTCTTCAGCAGCTTGTATGCCTGGTACCAAGACTCCTTCCCAGATGCTGACAGAACACATCATAACAGTCAAGGAGACTGAGATGGTAAAGACCTTCTCCTGAAGGCAAACCAGGGTCCCAGTAATACTTTGTGGCTACTTCAAGATTAATACTAACAAACGCACGAGGTTAGCACTCTACCTAGACTAAGCACATTACTACCTTATTTGTAAGTCACCACTCATGGAGCTTTGCAGAACCCAAGTATCCTTGTGCACTGGCATCATGGTCCACCTGGCTGTAGAGTGCTAGGTCCTCTTCTTCTGCAGCACCTGACCGTTGGTCCTTTCTGGCCTGCTACCCTTGGGTTCGGGATGTGTGAAGTTCCAATCCACGGGATTGAGAAGCTGCTGTGTCTTCTTGTGGGTCCAATAGGGGTTCAGGATGAGTGTAAGCAGGACCAGTCCAAACAGGAACAGCATGAAATGAGGCAGGTACAGGCTGCTGACCAGGCTGTCCCAGTGCCAGAAGCACACCCACCACATATGGTAAGTGAGTACCATGCGGCAGTGAAACATGTGGATCATCATCCACTGGTTGACCTTCCAGAAGAGCGAGTCTGACCAGCCAGCCTGTGGGACAGGAAGCACAGATGTCATTGCAAAGTTGACTCCTTCCACACATTTCAGAAAGGCAGTTATGCCCTATAAAGCAATCATTTTTGCCAGAGCTTGACCCTTGCTTTAATTACTCTCTCTCTCTCTCTCTTTCTCTCTCTCTCTGTATATGTATATGTATGCATGTGTGTGTATATATATGTATGTGTGTGTATATATATGTTTTTCAAGGTAGGGTCTTACTCTGACTCAAGCTGACCTGGAATTCACTATGTAGTCTCAGGCTGGCCTCGAACTCACAGTGATCCTCTTACCTCTGCCTCCCAAGTGCTGGGATTAAAGGCCTGTGCAACCACACCAGGCTCACTTTATTTGTCTGAAAGAGAGAGGGGAAGAGAGAAAGAGGCAAATACAGAATGGGTGTGCCAGGGCCTCCAGCCACTGCAAACGAACTCCAGCTGCATGTGCCACCTGTGCATCTGGCTTATGTGGGTCCTGGGAGTTGAACCTGGGTCCTTTGGCTTTGCAGGCAAGTGTCTTAACCGCTAAGCCATTTCTCCAGCTCATTTGCTTTAACTTCTGATCAAGAGCCCGAGCCTGCTGGCAGCTCACCTATTGGATCTGCTCTATTGGACCTTAGATGAAGGCTGAAAGGTAACTGCTGTCATATTATGCTAAATTTGCACTGAAATTAGTTTTAGCAGTTGCCACTGAAGCTGAGCAGGTACTTGGTGCCTTGGACATGTTCCACACAGACCAGGTGCTTCCCAGCACCAGCCTCACCAGCAACTCTGAATACCAACCAACCCTAGCTGCAGACACTGTCCTGCTTGCACAGAAGGAAGCTTAGCAAGAGAGGGGGCTGGTCTGGATAGCAGGACAGGAGGGTGTGGGATGCTGCTCTGCAGGGCTCCTTGGGTCTCAGACAAGCTACATCACTTCACCTCCAAGAGGACCCAAAACAAATTTTTGAATTCGTTAAATCAAGAAAAGAAGGGGGGATGATGGGAGTTCGGAATATGCAAAAATAAGAAAGAAAAAGAACAGTGTAAAAAAAAAAAAGAAAAAGAAAAATATGTGTCCGGATGTTCTTTGACAAAAAAATCCCACTGGTTGAGTCAGTAACTTAAGGGAAGGCCTAGACATTATATAGGAAAATAGACTAAGAAAATGAGAATTTATCTCTTGGAGCATATGTTCAAATGTTGTGATTTTTTTTTCCCAAAAGCAACTTCAAACCCATTTGGCTCATGTACCTACATTACACAAGACATGCATGCTCTTCTCTAACACAGTGATGGTGTCGTCAGCATCTACAGACAAGGAAAATTGCGCACATAGCAGCAGCTTTCCCTGGTTGAGAGCAGGCGCTGTGCTAAGCCTTGTGTCCTTGACTAGTGCCCACGACACCAAGATGTCTACAGGACGACTTAGACCAGACCGGATAAGAAACCTGACGAGGTCACTACACAGCAGACAGAACAGAACCGTGTCAGCCACAGGTACACTCTCACCCATTCCTATCAAGAGCTCTATCCCATGACAACCTAGAATGTGATGGAAGAAGCGATGAGCACCTTAGAGGATAAACACAATTAGACATAGTGGAATATACCTGCAGTCCCAGAACTCAGGAAGCTAATGCAGCAGGATTGTCATGAGTTCATGGCAGGCCAGGGTTTCATAGCAAGACTTTGTTTCATTTAAAAAAAAAAAAAAAAAAAAAAGGCTGCTGTGCTTACTTATAAACCCATCTTTCACCTTGATTCGTATGCTTCAAATCTGACCAAGTCATATCTTGATAACAGGAAGATTCTAAGATACTAATGCCCCTTATGCAACAATCTATCAGCCTTATCAAAACTTCAATGATTTCCCATATTTCAGACAGCGGGTAGTTCTAACACCTGACAATACTTGAACTAGTACAACAAAGAGCTATCGAGACACACTGAAACTAAGCTATGTTGATTCAGAATGTAGAGGTCTGCTGGCTTTGGTACAGTTAACCTGAGTGGGATGAGAAGTAACTAACTAGGTAACCTTTTCTCCATCCTGCACAAAAAGCACCCTAACAGCTTTCCAGAGCACACAAAACCCCACAGGTAAAGCCTCTCATGAAATACCTTGTGGGTTTTGCTTTCGGTGACTGACAGTTTTCACAGCAACACTACAGAGCCTTTAAGAGCCCCATGCTCTGCATGGTGAGTTACTTCTAAAGCCCATGTTTCCAGAGTGAGAGGTACTAGTGTGCGGAGTGCTGGACCAAAGATCCTCTCCAGCACATTCTACTTTGCTCCACACAACACCCTTGCTCAAGCCAGAGGAGCAGGGAATCTCTGCCTCAGATTCCTCACACAGAAAACTGATTAGCTACATGATGAGGGAAAAGATGCTTGCAGCCCCAAGGTCCTAGGGACTCACTCAACCAGCTGCTTCACTTCCACTCATTTTCCTAGCATGGAACTCAGCAGTGTCTGGGTCATGTCAATGACTTTCTTCTTCATTTATTAAAATGATTTTTGTAAAAAGGTCTTACTCTGTAGCCCAGGCTGAACTTGAATTCTCAAACCTGTCACTGGCTGCTGAGACTAGAGGTGTGCACTGCCATTACCCCACTCATGTCAGTGACTTTCAATCTACTCATGACTTCCACCTTTTTTCCAGTGTCCTACTTTGAATATGCAATGTCTCCCATTGCCCACATGTTGGCATTAGTATACTACAACACTTTCTTAACTACTTGGGCCAGCCTTGGGTCCGAGATCCCAACCAAGTTGTGACGCTAAGCTGTGAAGCACAAATGTTTGTATGTGTGATGTACCGACACCATCCATCAAGAACCCAAAAGCAGGAATGACTGTTCATATTCATTTCCATTTCCAGAGACCCTACAGCACTCTTCTGTGCAAGAGAAGAGCTCTCTATCACAACCTGCTTGTATGACTTGGTAGACATTAGCAGTATTTCACATTTCAAATTAAAAAAATCCAATGACAGGTACTATGTCCTACAAGACAGCAAGAATCTGAGCTAAAAAATAATTTTAGAAGATGCTAGGCATGGTGGCACACACCTTTAATCCCAGCACTTGAGAGGCAGAGCTAGGAGGACTGTCATGAGTCTGAGGCCACCCTGAGACTACATAGTGAATTCTAGGTCAGCCTGGGCTAGAATGAAACCATACCTTGAAAAACCAAAACAAAACAAAAAACAGTTTAACATGGGGCAGGGGAGTGTAGAGATGACTCAGTAAAGTGCCTGCCTCATAAGCATGAGGAACCCCAGAACTCACATAGAAATGACATGTTTGGTGGCACATGCTTGTAATCCCAGTGCTGAGGAGGGAGAGACAGGAGCTCACTGGCCAGTGTAGCCAATTGGTGAGCTCCAGGTCAATGAGAGAGACTGTCTCAAAAAAGTAGACTGTGCCTGAGAGGAACAACACCTCAGGTGTACCCTCCATAGGCACATATGCATGCGCAGACACATGCACACACAAAAAAGATTAACATGGACATTTTGTCATAAAAATGAGAATCATGATTATTTATAAAAGGCACATATTTTAAAACTTTTAAAAAATTGAGATAGGGTTTTACTAGGTAACACAGGCTTTTCTCATACTCACTCTGTAGCCCAAGCCATCCCATAACTTACAATCTTCCTGCTTTGGCCTTCTGAGTACTGGGATTACAGGTATATATACCAACACACTTGACTTAAATACACACACACACACACATTTTCAAAAACAAAAGGGACAAATCACAATGTTAGGTGCCAGCACTTTCGGTCACCAATGAAACAATGAAATATGGGACCCACAGGGCTCAGGATGAACAGCATGAGATCCATCTGGGACAAGTAAATGAGATAAGTGGGCAAGTTCCCACCAGCCCTGATCAAAACCAAAAAGCAAAAACAGTACGTGCAGACACATACATATCACTTCAACATTTTTTGTATGTACTAAAGTTTTTAACTGTTTTCTAGGGCTGGAGAGATGGCTTAGCAGTTAATGCAGTTGTCTGTGAAGCCTAAGAACACAAGTTCGAATCTCCAAGCCCCACGTAGGCAGGTGCACAGTGATGCAAGTGTCTAATGTCACACACATGCACCACATAGGGGTGCACAAATCTGGAGGTTGTTCACAGCAGCTGAAGGCCCTGGCATGACCATTCTCAATCTCTCTTTCTCTCTCCCCCTTTCTCTCTGTGTCTCTCAAAAATAAAGTAGTAAAAAGAAAGTTTTCTAAGGCATACAACACTACCCAATGAATCCTAGGAACTACCGAACTTTCATTTACTCTGAGATTTTAAGAAACAGCATTCGGCCAGCTGAGCTTTCCATATGGCTGCATTCAGCTGCAGGGCCCTGATGACATTCCATCTAGCGAACAATTGTACAAGGCACTTTGCTCCACATTTAACCTCAGGACAACCCCACCCCTCAAAAGTACCTACCTTCAGGAGCATCCAGGAGATGCAGGTAAAGGGGGTGCTCATCTCCATGAGCAATGTGATCATGGCTAAATAGTGGCCAGCTCTGAGGTTGACTGCTGAGCCAAAAAAACCAAGAAAGGCGAAGAGGTGGTGGACAACCAAAAACACATCAAAAGTCCGGAAGAACAGGTTGAACAGGTGAACAGCCACATTTTCAAAGAAGAAGAACCCAGTGGCTGTGGTAATATGAAACCAGCACCAGTTTTGCTGGCCAAGGGCTTTGTCACCTTGGAGCACAGGGTCCCCCAGCAGAGCCCACAGGCCTGCAGCCATACTCTGCACGCCAAAGACGGCACGAGTGGCTGCCAGGTTCCAGAAGACCTTCTCTTTGGCCACCAGAGAGCGGTAAGTGGCATTTAGGGAGGATGACAACTGGTGACAGACCACAAAGACGCCCAGGTAGAAGACGAAGCCAGCTACTACCAGTGTGGAGCGGATCTTCCAGGAAACATAGTCCAGGTCAAAAATGCTCTCTGACATCCCACCATTGCTCACAGGAGTCATGGTCCTGAACTGTACACCAGGGGAGTCCTATACCAACTCTGGGCTGCTGGGCCTGACACTGTGTCCCAAAAGTCAGCACAGTTGTCTCGGCGATCTTCAGGTCTCCATCCTCAACCTGAAGAAGAGAAAGATTCATCTGACACATCACTGCCCCAACAAGGCAAAGGCACAGAAAGCATTTCTTTTCATTCCATACCCTGTTCTTAATGCACTTACAAAAAGATAAACACAGCAAGACAACATCTATTGGTATACAAGAGAAATAATATAAATTTATGTGGAGAGGCACAATGGATCTCAGCCAATACAGAAAGTAGGAATGTCCTAGTATGGTATATGGGCTGATGCTCTTCCCACAGAACTCCACAGTCTAGGCTCTAGCTTCCATGGCAGATTGGTGGTGAGCTATGAAATTCACAGAGGCCACAGAATAAAATGCTTCTAAGTAATTATACTGGAGCATATTCTGTTGAGGTATTTAACCTCTAAAACCTGAAGTATGAACATTCATTTGATACTCCAACTGTACCATGCTTCAATCACTGCCTATGTACAAGGACACAGGGTCTCCATGTACTGGCTATGGGTTCTTTGGACTCCTGTAGGACTCAGTTTCATCAGGAGAACAGACCATGAGCACTGGAGAGGGGTGGATGCTGTTGGGCTGAAGCAAGATCCAGTACATGGTACAGGTTGAGCTACCCTAATCTGGAACATTCTAAGATCTAAAACTTTCTGAGATGGTACTTATTTGTTTTAGAGACAACAGCCTGTCATGTGTTTCCACTCTTCCCTTTGGTTCCTTAGTCAAGACTCTGGCAAGGCCTCTACTCCTGAACTCCTGCCCAGGACCTATGAGTCTCTAGCCTGGGACCACCTACCTTCCTGGGTTCCACCCTCAACTTGCCCCACACCTTGCTTCATGTTCCAGCCTTTGAGTTCTTCTTACCTCGGGGCATCTGCAGAGGACCCTGCCTCCCAGGCCTACCAGCTATTTGTGAAAGCAGGTCATGCTGGAGCAAGCATTCCTGCAGCAAGCTCCAGATGCACCTGCATCCCCAGTAGGACTGGAACTGACTCTATCTGCTCATTTAGTTCCAGCTTCCACCTCAGCGCTTGTCTGTCCAGCCTTATATCTCCACTTCCTGGCACACAATGGGCTCTTGTGAAATATTTACTGAATATGTACAAAGATTCTAAATTGGGCTCAAGTGACCCAAGTATCTGAGTTAGACCTGCTTTATTTGTAAAACTGCAAAGCCAAAGTCCCAAGTTCTCAAGACTGTGAAGCAGCCTATTGGGCCTTTCTGTTACAAAATCAGCAGCCACAGAAAGGCAGCCTCAGAATCCAACCTTCCTGGTCCCACAGAAAGCCAAGGCACACCCTGACTGCTCTTCTCCAAGAATGAGGGACTTCTCCATGCCTATACCAGGGAGGGGTTAGCAGGAAATGATGCACCCTCATTGTGGGAGGATCCCAGCTCTGGCTGAACCATGAGGCAGCAGAGTAGAGCTATCATAAACATTACACTTGCTGTCTACACTAAATCTTATACACTCCATAGGCCTCCAAAGTACTAGCCCGTGTGGGCTAGTGCTAGAGCACAGGCTGGGGCTAACCCCAAGGACAGAGGAAACACCTGGAACTTTGAAACTCCTGGATTTGATGGTGGTTTTGCTGGTTTTCCTCTAGCTTCACACAGGCGGAGTGGACTCAATTATCATATCCACGGGTCTCCCCAAATTCTGGCAGCTCTGTGTCATTCTCCTCTGGCGTGTATATTTTCAGGGCACTTGGAAGTGCTCTCTAGAGATGACAACCCTGAGGCTACTCTGTCCTCATAGCTCATGATCTGCTCATATTGATACTCTAGTTTACTCACACATCTCCAAGGACACTAAGTTAACTCTGTACTCAGGCCAAATATAACACTGTCCTACAGGGTAAGCCCAATTAGCCCTGGCTCTGCAGTTTTTTATTTGTTTCTTTTAGGAGACAAGATTGTACCATAAACACATGATCTGCCCACCCAGCATTCTAAGCCAGGCATTTTACCACAAAGTACAGGCCTAGGAGAACAAGGCAGACCTTGTGGACTAGAGACAACCAGAGGCCTCCGTCATAAACACTGAATGGCAACGCAGGACTACACTACACAGAACTGCAAATGGCTGAAACACAGGTTCCCCAAAATCCCAGCATGCACTTTTCCACAAGTCAGTCATAAGACCAGGGTTATAGTTCCCATTTGCCATTAATGTACCAATGTGCTCTTGGTCAAGACATCTAGCTTTTGTGGGGCCTCTAAATTAACATGGTCAGGCCCCAAACTATGAAAATCTGTACTAAGCCCATGTTCTGGAACAAGGAGAACAAGTGTCAATTCAAGAAGGTTCCATCTAGTCAGGGTTAAGAGGAAGACCAGGGTCTCAGAGCCAGACGATCACAAACAGCCTAGCTGAGTGGGTTCTCATAATAGTTTCACTGTTGAAAGGAAAATAAGTTTCTTCCCTAACCATGTTGGGGCCAGGTGCCTGGCCCTGAAAGTGCACAGTAATACAGACTAACAGGATGTCAAGTACCTGGAATGTGTCAGGAACATCTGCCTGGTTTGTTTAATCTTCATCAGAGAGAGAAAAGCTCCCAGGTCTTCAGGCCACCTTCTAGAGACAGGACCTCTAAGGGAAGTACTGTAGACACATTGGTCAATTACTCACACAGATGTGAGTGAGCCAGAAGAGAACCTGCAGGTCCTCCTGGGAGTCTCAGAGCAGGTGCCAATAAACATCAGGTTTTAAAACCAGAACCCTCACCAAACTTTATCACTACTTCCCCCACTCTGGCTCCTTCTCAAACCTCCTGCTATGTGTTCCCACACAGCAGTGTGCATAGCTCTGGGCAAGCCTGTGCTCTCCAAGTAATAATACCAGCTGGGGAGGCAGAAGCAAGGTACATTCAGTTTCTTGACTTATGATGGTCAAAGGCAAGGCTATGGCTCCAAGAAACTGGATACAGCTGTCCATCTTCCCTGAGGTCCTGTATAGCCTGGCTGGCTGACCCCTCTGTAGTCACAGCTGCAGCTCATCCTGAGTCACCATGCAGGTACCACAGAGGCACAGCTGGGACTGCTGGGCAGCTCAGAGGAGTGTGGAGTGAGATGCAGTTCTTCTTTTGTATCTATTTCTGCTTCTCAACCCAACCACATCTTTTTCACCTTAGAAACCTGCAAAGGGACAGGGTGTCACCACCATTCCCCTACTGCATGCCTGCTTCAAACCAAACCCAACTTGAAGACTTTCCCACCTGACACACTGCATAAAGTAGGAATGCCTAACCTTTTGACATTGTGACAGAACATTGTTATCTACAAAGGTGGGTTGCATTCATAGCTATCCTGGGACACTGGCAGCCCATAGCCACAAGTTGGATAGAACTGGCCTAAAGTGTACTGCACAGGAGGCTGGCCCTGTCTCATCCAATGGTAACACTGGAAACCAGTCAACCCTGCAATTGCTGTGGAGGAAATGAAGCCATGACAGAAGGGCCTGCAAGGTAGCTCTGCATAGATCCCATCTCCAGACTTAGCAGGACTTCATTTTCTTTGGGAAAAATATATCTCCAAAGCTAGTCTTATTTGTTCTCCTATAACATTGATTGGTCTCATCTGTTCTACTGCACTGCACTGTGCCTTTACAAAAAACTGAACGTATGGGCTGGCTCTCAGCAGTCAACAGCACTTGTTTGCAACGTCTGCCGGCCCAGATTCAATTACCCAGTACCCACATAGAGCAAGACACACAAAGCAGCACATGTGTATGGAGTTCCTTTGCAGAAGAAAGAGGCCTTGGCCTGCTCATTTTCTCTCTCAAATAATACTTTTTAAAGGCTAATGCAAACAAATGAATAAGAGTGTTAGTCTAGAGCTACAGTGTGACAGGGCCATGTTACCAGAAGCTGGGACTAAGCATCCAGCAGGCCTCTTGGGCTCTGTAGGCATCTGACAGCTCCTTCTGCTCACTATAGATACCAACATTTTCCTGTCTGGTTAAGATAACAGGTTCCACTCTTGGAAGTGAATTCCAAAGAAAAGACTAGCCACACATTTTCTTTCAGACTATTACTTCCAAAAGGCCCACAAGCTCTCCCTCTTTCCCCACTTCCCTAAAAGGATCATAAAACACAGCAGCATTTACCACTGACTGGGCCAGGGTCTTCACTATCTGTCAAGTCAGAAGTGTCCCATAAGGATCTGTGAAGTTCCTTTCCAAGAGCAGGAACCTTAACCCCAAAAGCTGTGGTTTCACTTCATGCTTCAATACTCAGAAGTTCTCTATTTTAACCCAGAAATCTTGCTTCAGCATTCCTTTAACTCATTTACTTTTGTAAACCTACTTTTGTGTTTTGCACAGTGATGGTTACTCTACTGGATCCTTCTTTAACATGCTAAACAGAACACAACATGTTCTGTAGGTATGAGAATTATCTTCCTAACACTTTGAGGAACACACATTTCCCCCCAAATTAAAGGAAATACTCAATTAGCAAAGCTGAAAAATTTAAATGTGGAAACACAGAAACTAAACCTTGTTATCTTCCCACCCACCTCTAAGCAATATCACTAGTTTTTGGTGTCTGCTGGCCCAACCTTTTTCTAGAGATAAACATTTTCTTTTCCTTCATAAAAAGGGAGAAAACCACACAAACTGCCTGTTTCTTTACTTTCAACAACATGCCAAAAAATTCCTTGTCATTCTTCTTCCACAAGGATGTTGGTTAGCTGTAGAGACCCACCATCCAGATGTAGGCTCAGGGTCCTAACCAGATTTTCCAGATTCTCATTGGTATAAAATGTTCTGTACTGAAAGATATATGAGGTCATCAAGGGAAGCTGCTGTTTTAGCTCTTTTTCAGGGAAAACAGATGTTGGGGACAACCTTAAAAGGGCCTCGAGAGGAGAAACTGTCTATTATGGCTGTTTCCTTAACAGCCTGGGACTTGCAAGCCAGGGCTCATCTACGGTGTTCAGGAAGGCTCAGTAGGGCATGGCATCTGATAGTCCCCAGACGCCTGATGTTTTTTTAATCATGGCTTTTTCTTTCTCACGATCATCTGACTAGTATATATATTATATATATATTATATATATATATATATATATATATATATATATACATACATACATATATATATATATACATACATACATACATACATGTAGAAACAAACCGCAAGTTGATAGTTAACAGATTTCATTTACAACAAAAATAAGCAGAAAGTTGGTAGGTAAAAATGCAAACAGGTCTTCGTACACACCTCACTGGTCACTCAGGTTCTGACAGTGGTCCACAAAGGCATAGGTACCCCGACGCTGAGCAGTCCCCCACTCCACGCTTCCTTGAACCAGAGACCCCTCCCCCCATCCCGTGACCAGCTAGCGCCCACCGTGGGCTGACCCTCGCGGCGCCCCTTCCTCCCGCGCTGACCCCGTGACCTCCGACAGCCGGGACATTCGTGTGAGCGTTCAGGCCCCTTCACGCCTCACCTGCACTCAGGTGAGCCGACCTCGGCCTGGACCAGCCTGACAGAAGCCGCCGCCCATCAGTCCGTCAGCAGGGGCAGACTCACACGGGCCGGGGACACACCCCGCGACGTGGGCGGGACCAGGACGGCTGAGTCCCGGTCACGTCGCGCCCACCTGGGTCCGGCCGTCAGCTGACTCGCGGCTCTGGGACCTGCCCTCCCACAGGGGGCCGACATCACGGACGGCACTGTCGCGAGCAGAGGAACCGGCTGGCCGCAAACACGGCCCACTGCGCACGCGCACCGCGGGCCCCGCCCACGCCCGGCGCTACCACCGCGGGCGCGGGGGCCACGGGTCGTACTAAGCGGCCTGACTTCCAGCCGGGACTCCGGGCCTCACCAGTTGTGAACCAAGCTGGTAGCTAGAGTTCGTATGTAGCAGGGGTAGGAAGGGGTTCGTGGAGGAGTCACCGAGACTCCTTCACCCATTCCCATGGAGACTGCCGCCCAAAGACCCCCCCCCCCTTTGCACTCCGGCCCTTCCACTTGGAGCTCCCCCCAAGACCCCTCCACCAGATCCCCGACATCTCCTCCACTCCGACTGCTCCCGCGCTGCGCTGGCCCGCGTGGGGGCCAAAGGCGTGCGTGCGTTAAGGGCGTCTCCCTCCTGGGGTGGTCAGCGTGCATCCTGTCCCGGGGAGCCCAGAACCTGCGGCGGGCATGGGCTGGCTCGCAAGGCGCAAGCTGAGGGAGCGCATCCCTTGGTGGTGCCTCTGGGCCCGAATTCCTGCGGTGTGGGGACTCGACGGAGCCCACCCCGGAGTTCTGCCGGGCGTTAAAGACAGCCTGGGAGGAGGACCAGGGACCCATGGGCCTGGTAAGAAGGCGACTGACAGGCGACTATGGTGCGGCTGTGTTGCCTGCAAATAAGGCTGGCTTTCCCACCAAGAGCACCGGCGAGTTGTCCCGAAATTTGCAGAGTGGGGCAGTCCAGAAAAGGAAGAGTCCTACTGACTCACTTCACCCCTGCCACGCACCTACCCGAAGTCTCGGCTCACGAAGGACAGCAGCGGCGGGCGCAGAATCAGAATCAGCCCCTTGGCTGTCAGTATAGCTGACCAGGACTTGGGAAACCCACAGCCACCTAGCCTAGCAGGAAAACGGTAGCTCAGCTTATCCTCTGAGTCTCAGAGCTCCTTGTGCAATCTGGACCCAACACTGTGTTGTCAGGTGCTTTAAGATTCCAACCTCTTATCAGGGTAGGGCAGCTGCCCACCTGGCCCCTGGACTGTATTTGAGGACCACAGAGCAGAACCCTCCCCTAGAATCCTTTATGGCATTTATCACCACCCTGAGGCAGGAGAGCTACTTAGGAAATAGAAGAGACATAGCATGTCTGTTTTCTGTATTTCAATATAATTAACCAGGCCACCTGCAAAAGAATGGACTCTTCCTCAAATGGTTAAAATGGCAAATGAACTGCCTTAAGTCCAATCCTTCACCCATTCTACGTGTGACCTATGTATGAATAAGGATCCCTTTGATTTTTATCCCTACTAGTATTCTCACCTGTAGCCTTGCACAAGTATGCTCAGAACAATCTGCTCTTTAAGGACAGAATTCTGTGGTTAAGAAAAAGGAGAATGTCAGCTCATCCTCCCTATAACTAATGTAAATTTAACTTCAGAGTAAGAGGCTTCAAAGTCCCCAAATTCCAGCTGAAGAACCTAAGGGTGTTCCTTTCTTAATGCCCACACAAGTCTGCCTGCTTGATTGGTAAACTGGCTATCTGCTTCACTCTTACTCTTGAAACTACTGTGGTGGATGCCAAGGTCCAATCTACACTGGAGAGGCCCAGATGCTGTGGGAGCTCCTCAGGTTGTGCCACTGGCAAACCTAAGTTAGTTCCTGCTGCAGTGGCGATCTGATCTTTCAGTTTATGCCTTAATTTAAAAATTAAGTTTATGTGACTATTTTACTTGTTATTTTATCTCTTCTAGCAACAATGTTGTTGACGTAAGAATAGGGACCTAATTTGCTTCACTTTTCTGTTCCCATGCCTAAAATACTACCTCAAGCTGGGCGTGGTGGCGCATGCTTTTAATCCTAGCACTTGGGAGGCAGAGGTAGGAGAATCGCCATTCACAGCCACCCTTAGATTACATAGTAAATTCCAGGTCAGCCTGAGCTAGAGTGAGACCCTACCTCAAAAAAATAATAATAATAAAATACTGCCTCACACTTAACTGATGATAAGTAAAATGTTTATTGAAAGAAAAGAAATGATAAAATAAAAAACATTGGCCTCTAACAAATCTTTCTGTATCCACCTGCTTTCACATTCTGCACTGGATACGTGACCAAAAGGTGCCTATGAAATTGAATTAAAAATGATAGACCCTGAGACCCATTTTCCCTTGTTTCTTTAGTGTGGCAAAGAAAACTGCTTTAGCTCTATCTCAGAACTGCCTTGGGCATTCAGACATTTAAATTATGAATGTCTTTTGGAAGTCAGTGACATAGAATTATATCTCTTCAGCACACTGTGGAAAGGGTTTACATTTACATTCTATTTTAATAGTTTCCTAATGTTCCATTTAGGTTCTTGGCAACCCTGAATCCTTTGGGTTGTATACAACCATGAGTAAGTAAGTGTTGAGTGTTTACACAGGCTAGAGCTTTGGTTATAGGCCTGGGGTTGTTTGTGTTCATCCTGGGACAGACAGCATAGAGGAAGATGGAACATTAGCCTGCTCAGTATGTCCATGTGTGGTTCTCAGGTTGTAACTTACTGCTTTGCTTTTTAAGCAACCACTGGTTAAACTGAGGATAACCTGCTGTGGGATTTGGAGGACGAATCCAGTCTGGAAGCCTAGCGTGGTAGTGCACGACAAGAATCTCAGCACTTTAGGGGTTAGAAGTAAGAGGATTAGGAGTCAAAGGTCATGTTCATCTACCTAGTGAGTTCAAGGCCTGTCTGGATATATAAAACCCTGTCTCAAAAAAAAAAAAAAAAATCCAGCTTGACTCCTGCTGTCATCATAGTGGATGTGTAGAACCTGGCTACTCCTGTCTGTCCACCTGGCCCAGGTATCTCTCCCCACAGATGCAATATCAAGAGTATTCCTTGGAAGGTTCTGGTGTGTCAGGGGCAGTACTGCACATCCAGGTGTCACAGTTACTCATCTCAGGCACCATGATCCACATTCCATAAGAAGAAATCCAGTGCCTTTGAGGTCAAGGTTACAAGCACCTCCACACAGCTGCCCTGAGACACCATGCCGCAGGTCATTTGGAAAAGATAAGTTAGATGACTGTAATGGAGGTGGTGGCAAAGGGCAGTATAGTATTCTTTCCCTTAATATTTGGAATCTCTCTCTCTCTCTCTCTCTCTCTCTCTCTCTCTCTCTCTCTCTCTATATATATATATATATATATATATATGTATGTATATATGGATGGATATATATATATGTATGTATGTATATATTCCTGAAATTATTTTCTATAGCACAAGCAAGAATTCCAGCTTCACCTGAGTAGAGGTCTCTGCAAACAGCCACGGAGCTGTGCCTCCCCCTCTTGCCACTGAGAAAAGCATGAAGACAAAAGTTTGGAACAATAGCATCCTCATGCCTAACAAACCCCTGGCCCCTGAATAAACCAGATAATGTGTGCTCTTTGCTGGCAGGCAGCCTGGGTTTCCTGAAACTCTTTCTCTCATCTTTTTTGTATCATGGTAAAACTTGCCTGAGCACTTGTCCTCAGTCTGGTTTCACTTTTGGAATCGCTGGGACAAGCTCCCTAGGCTCCCATATAACAGATGAGCCGCTATGCTTACAGCATTGCATACCACTGGAGATGAGATTTGTGATCTAATGACTAGAGATTCTTTGGATTGGGGTGTTAACAGTGGTAAATCCTCTGATTCAATTTCTAGAAGCATTCTTTTAAGTCCTGACCACAGGCTAGTTTTAGTAAGAATCCTGCTGGTTGAGTTTAGTAAAAATCCCATCCTTTCGTATCAGATTAAATTCCTCCACAAAGCTTCCTTATCACAGTTTGGCCTGCTTCCTGAGAAAAGCCTGTTGAGCCCATGTAGCAAGATCAATACCCTTAGCCTGGATGTTTCTTTCCCATCACAGGCCCCCATACTGCTCCCACTCTCCTTACTTTTGTGTTAAGCCCACTCTTGTCCCTAATGCAAACTCACTGCAGTGCACACCAAGATTAGTCCCTGAGTTAAAGTCTGACTCTTCTTAAAATGTATTGTAATTGTTTTAACTATAGAAAAATTAAAGCTCTTTTTTCTCTTTTTAATGTTTATTTTTCCATTTTTGGCATTTTTATATACGTATATAATATATTTTGATCATATTTCCCCCAATTACCCTTTCATCTCCTTCCTATTAATACCTTTCTTCATCCCCGTTAGTCCCCATCTGACTTACCATTGAGTTGATGTAGGGCTGCTAAGTGATCATGATATTTTCAACATATGCTGATTTTATCAGGACATAACTCCATGTGTGTGTGTGTGTGTGTGAGAGAGAGAGAGAGAGAGAAAAGAATTTCCTGTGCTAAGGAATGGTAGAAAGGTTTCTGCTCTGTTATTAGAGCAAAATGATGACATAAAATAACCTCTTCCCTAAATTCAGCAGAGTCCTTGATTAAAAATTTGGTTGACTGTCTCAAAATTAAAGCTTTCTATGAAGAAAAATTGTCCCAGGAAAATGTACCTTCCCCTATGATGTTGTGATCACATACTGTGACAATTTTTTAAAATCTAAAACATGTATTTCTGAAAGTTCTGAGCCACAAAGCACAGTACCTACAACATAGATTTGGAATGAACCTTTTACCTGGGACTCACTGGCAGTGTGACCTTGTGGCACTGTTTTGCCTTCCTGAGGCACAAGCTGTGAGGACAAGGTTGCCCTACAGTGAGAGAAGAAGAGCTCTGTGACACCAAATCCTCTGCCCTCTGAGTGTCAGGCACATTGCATGGACATGGCTCAAGAAGCTAATGTACTCAAATCTCATCAAAACAGAAGTCCAGAGGTTACAGAGAATTCAACAGTAAATCATATTTCTAACACTCCCACCAAGGCTTAGACAGCATTGCAAAAAAAGTGGTGAAAAGATTATTACAGCCACAGGGTGGGTAGGACTAGCCTGAAATACAGTAGTCACCCCTACCTACAGAGTACTCAGGCCTTCAGCACCCCACAGTGAATACCAACAACCCCACTGAGGAGGGCCCTTAGTAGAATGGGGGCAGGGGAGAGGGGATATAAGAGTATAACCTTTTGCTGCTGGAGAAATGGCTTAGCAGTTAAGGTGCTTGCTTGTGAAGCCTAATGACCCAGATTTGATTCCCCAGTATTTGTGTAAGCCAGATGCACAAGGTGGTGCATACTTCTGGAGTTTGTTTGCAGTGTCTGGGGGCCCTCCTTCTCTCTGTCTGCCTCTCACTCTCAAATAAATAAATAAATAAAATATTTTTTAAATATTAAAATGTATAACCATTTGAAAGATAGTATTTAAATAATAAAGAATGCCCGTGAGGGCTGGAGAGATGGCTTAGCAGTTAAGCGCTTGCCTGTGAAGCCTAAGGACCCCGGTTTGAGGCTCGGTTCCCCAGGTCCCATGTTGGCCAGATGCACAAGGGGGCGCATGTGTCTGGAGTTCGTTTGCAGAGGCTGGAAGCCCTGGCGCGCCCATTCTCTCTCTCTCCCTCTATCTGTCTTTCTCTCTGTGTCTGTCGCTCTCAAATAAATAAATAAAAAATTTAAATTAAAAAAAAAAAAAGAATGCCCATGAAGCTAATGTCTATAACTGCTTTGGTACAAAAAGAGCCCTCAAAACTCTGTTGGTCAAAGGCATTGTCCTAACAACTAGTTTTACAAATGCCTGACAAGCTTATGGTGATACCACCAGAGCATATTCTCATCTTGGTCACTTATGCCTGTGAGAACATTTGCCCATATCAGGGGACTCCTTTGGTATACACAACTTGGGAAGAGGAGAGGGGATTTAGTCATGGCCCCTACAAGGGAAGCTACCAAAGTTACCAAAGTCCTGCAGGGTAAAGTCAGCCCACAGGAATTACCAGCATGGAATGTCAGCAATGCTGATGGTAAAAAGCCTATATCAAGGAAGAAGAAATGCCTCCATCCAAACACTACAGCATTTGGTGTGTGTGTGGTGCTGCTGGTGGTGTCGGTGGGGGCAGAACTCTGTGTCACTAGGAACCATCAGCAGACTAACCTATTGTCCAGTGGGAGCCATTAGTAGGGAACACTGTATTCCAGCTGAGAACTACAAGGGAAGGTAACTAGGCTCCAAGTAGGTTTTCCACTGACCCACATAGGTCTTCCATTTGTTACCTGTCTTGGGAGGACACAAACCAGGACTGGCACTCTTATAGGATGGTTTTGTTTCTCTCTTTCTCCCTCTCCCCCATGCTCTGCTGAAAATCATACCAAGGGCATCTTTATGTTAAGGAAGCACTCTACCACTGAGCCATACCCCCAACATAGTACTTTTTAAAAAAAATGTAGGATCTTACTATGTTGCCTAGGCTAGCTTCAAACTACTGGGCTCAAACAGTCATCCTGCTTCAGCTTTCTGTGTAGCTGAGACTTATTGTGCTGGCCATTATTTCAGGTTTAGGGCCCTTGTTCATGTTCATAGATGCATACCACTTTGATTTACTTTTCAACCCACTTTCTATTTTAGAAACAAAATAATAGGCTCAACACTAGCCTCCATTCCTGAACAAGACAGAGAATAATGTGACATGAATCAAACATCCAGGCATATAAAGACATTTAGTGAATTATAAATGTAATTATAAATGTTTATGGTTTCAAAAATGTTAGGTAGAATGTTATAAAGTAGGAAAATCCCAGAAGTAATGTAACAGAGATCTTAAAACTTATGATTCCTATAGATAATACTAGAACAAAGCAGATTAAAATAATGAACTCAGTGCATTTACCTACTTTTATTTATTTATTTTTAAATTTTTTTTTTTATTTGAGAGCAACAGACAGAGAGAGAAAGACAGATAGAGGGAGAGAGAGAGAATGGGCACGCCAGGGCTTCCAGCCTCTGCAAACGAACTCCAGACGCATGTGCCCCCTTGTGCATCTGGCTAACGTGGGACCTGGGGAACCGAGCCTCGAACTGGGGTCCTTAGGCTTCACAGGCAAGCGCTTAATCGCTAAGCCATCTCTCCAGCCCACTTACCTACTTTTAAAAGCTACCCAACAAATAAAGTGCTTTGTGTGGGGGTCGGGGATGGTGGTGTCAGCGACCCTTTAGATCCAGGGTGGGTGGCGGGTGTTACTATCTGTCCTCTCTCATCCTTCCTCAGTCCTTTAAACCCCATCCTATTCCACATGGTATTCTAAATTCTAAATACATTTCTAACATCCTTCCTAAAGCTATCAAATATTGACTTGTCAAAAGGTAATATGTCTAAAAGCATAAAAGAGTTACTGACACAGGAGGTCTGGCCAACTTGACTTTCCAATTAAAATTAAGAAAATTTCCAAAAAAAATTAAGAAAATCAACACAAGCTCCACTCAATATTAGTTTCAAAGAAAAATGGGGGAGACAAGACCCTAAGGATGAGGTGGGTAAGAGCAATATTTCCCACTCATTGTCTCATATAAGCCCTAGAAATCTTGCCCATTGTTTAATATGGAGGTTTGAGACAGAAAAGTACTTCATTTTCAAGACTGGACTTGAATAAACCTCTCTATCAGGTTTTTGATAGAGTGTTGAGCATCAGGAATCTCAGGTTTTAGTTACCAGTAACACACTGATTTTCTCTGCTAATTATTAAACTGGAAACTCACTTAAGCATTTTCATTCCATGTTTTCTTCCCAGGCATCTTCATAGCAGCTACACTTGTAGACAAGGATGCGAAACTCTGGAACAGCTGAGCAGAAGCCACACACGATAACTAGGACACGAAATTCTAACCAATCCGGATAGCTATGAAGGGACGAGGCTCTAAATGTCCTCCCAGCCACAAGGTACCAGAGTGTTGCATGTCTTCTCAGGAAGCTAACCTTAATAATGACTTAGCAGGCAGCAGTTTATCAGGAATGAAGCTTGAGTCACTCAACATGAAAAGGGCATCACAGGATGTCTGCAAGAAACAGGTCCCATGCCAAGGCATGCTATCATTATGCTACACCTGTTCCTGGCTCTCCTGCCAGTACCCAGTCAGACCTGTTCCTGTGTAATTTAGTCAGGGTAGAGAAAACAAGGTGATCCAGTATCCAGTTGCACTGGCATGGGCCTGCAGCCTCCAAAGGTGAATAGGACTCAGTTGGCAAGTTGGGCAGTGCCAGTGTAGAGGGAATGCCACAGTTCCTAACAAGAGTGGGCTTAGCTACTGACCTCTAAGCAAAGAGGGGAAAATTCTTGTCAGTATACACCTTATTTTTATTTTATTTTTTTGAGGCAAGTCCAACAGGCTGGCCTTTTATGCAAGAGAGAGAGAGACAGAGAGAGAGAGAAAGAAATTGAGAATTGGCATGTCAGGGCCTCCAGGTACTGCAATTGAACTCTGGATGCATGCGCCACTTTGTGCACATGTGTGACCTTACACCTTTGCGTTGCTGTGCAGCTGGCTTACATGGACCTATAGAGTTGAACATGAAACCTTAGGCTTTGCAGGCAAGTGCCTTAACCACTAAACCATCTCTTCAGCCCAATGTACACCTTATTTTTAAATATTTTTATTTTATTTGTGCATGGTGGGTGGGAAATGGGCAAGCTATGGCATGCATGTAGAGGTCAGAGGACAGCCTTGGATGTCAGTCCTTGCCTTCAACCTTGTCTGACACAGGGTCTCTCATTGTTCGTTGCTCTGTTTGGCAGGGTAGCTAGCCCTCAAGTTTTAGAGAAATCCTCCTATCTTTGCCTCTTATCTCCCTGTAGGTATGCTAGAATTGTAGGCCCTACAGTCTGTCTTTGCATGGGTTCTGGGGATCTGAACTCAGGTAATTCTTGGGCAGCAAGTGCTTTATCCACTGAGCTATCTCTCCAGCCCCATTTTAATTCACTTAGTTTCCCTCCTCCACAAATTGATAAAATGACTTGTATTAACAAGACAAATGTCAAGGAATGGGTTGAGTTATTGCTCAGTCAGAAAAGCCCTTGTCTCACAAGCATAAGGACGTAAATTGAATCCCTAGTACTCAGGTAAAAATATTAGCCCTGGTGGCAGTCCTATAATCCCTGTGCCAGGGAGGTGGAGACAGGAGGATTCCTGGGGTTTGTTGGTCAGCCAGTTTAGCCTAATTGGTGAGCTCCAGGTCAGCAAGAGACCCTGTATCAGAAAAAAAAAAAAGGTAGATGGGGCTGGAGGGATGGCTTCGTGGTTAAGGCATTTGCCTACTAAGTCAAAGGACCCAGGTTTGATTCCCCAGAGCCCACATTCACCAGATGCACAAGGGAGCACATGCATCTGGAGTTTGTTTGCAGTGGCTGCAGGCCCTGGTGGACCCATTCTCTCTCTCTCCTCCACCCCTTCTTTGTCAAATAAATAAATAAATAAATAATTTTTTTTAAAAATGTAGGTGGTGTTCTGAGGATAACACCCAAGACTGCTCTCTGGCTTCTGCATGAATTACACACACACACATGCATATGCATGTGTGAATACATGTTCACACACAAAACAAGAAATAGATGTTAATGTGAACACAGTTACTACTTTGTAGAAAATCATCTGCATGCATATAAGTCTAGAAAGTATTCCCTGCTGAGAAAAATACTCTTGGTTTAAGGCATATGCTTATGTCGTGTTTGTGTAGTAATTGTGGTTTTCACTTGCTGTGTTTTATATGGCTTCAGACATCCCTGTGGCCTAACTACCCCCCCACATTCACAGATGTGGGGCGATAGCAAGGACTTCCCATTGCAAGAAACTAACCCAGAGCTAGCATGCCCTGTCGATCTAGCCCATCTGCCTGGGAGGCACTAGCTCCACCCCATGCACCACTCTCTCCGCCCCTTTCCTCCATCCCAAGGCACAGGCCAGAAGGGTTCTCTGCTTACTTCTTTATACAGAAGCCACAAGAAGCTTTTCACTGTCTATATACTCCTGCTCCTAGGCTGGCTAGGGTGCTCTCTGTGACCTGTGGAGTGCTATGCCTCTCGCCTTGTTTCTGGGGGTTTGTGAATATAGACTTTTCCCCCTCACAAGTCTTCTATGCCTGTGTCTTGCCACACCTGCAAAAAGTAAACCCCACATACATTTTAAGATAACCTGCTGGAGTTGACACTGACATTTTCAGGAGAAAAGATAGTTTCTTCAACACTTTAATGAAAAATAATTCAAAGATTAAAAATAATCCCCCAAACAAAATAAGATTACCACCATCAACATCAGAGACCTTTGCATTTACAAGGTGTTAGTACCATTTTATGTAATAAGATGTCAAAATGACACATCTGATACTGAAAAACAGTGTCAAGACTCATAGCTGAAGACATGACATTTCAGGTTCCTCACATTCTAAACTGAATATAAGCCAGAGAACAGATACTCTCCAAAAGGTTTGCTAAGTTGCAGCAGGACAGGTGGCTCTCCCCATACCAGCCATAGCCACTCTTGAAGGACCCCCTTACATGCTGAAGACTCACAGGGAGAGGCAGTGCCTGCCCATGGTCCACAGGCCATATTTCCTAAGAACTTGTCTGCCCCACTGTGAAGTGGGTCTGTCAGTTACTTTCTCATTGATGATACAAAATATTCAACTAGAAGCAGCTTATGTAAGAAGAGGGTTTATTTTCAGTTTACATTTTGAGGGGAAGCCTGTCATCATGGGGAAGGAAAACCTGATGTCTCTTCATCACATCAGCGGGAGGAAGTGGAAGCTTTGGATGCAGGTGCTTGGTTAGCTTTCTCCTTTTCTTTCATATACCCCAGGTCCCCCATCCATCGCAGCTAGGATAGGTCTTCCCTCTCCAATTAGTCAGAGCCATAAAGTCTCTAGCAGACATGCCAGGAGATTTGTTTCCATGGTAATTTTAAATGCTGTCACGTTGATAACCAGAAGTTTACTGTGGTGGTTTGAGTAGAATAGATGGCCCCCAATATATTCAGTTGTTTGTTTGTAATTTGCATCTGCAGACACCTGGCTGGAGGCAGTATCACTGGGTGATCTTAAGGTGTGGTGGTGGGTTTCAGGTTTCAATCTAAAGATATGCAAAGTGTGTCTAGCAGGAGTTCCTGAAGTGTGCTGTGTGGCTTTTGACCTTTAGGCTTGTGCTTCTTTCTCTCTGCCTGCTTGGGCCTGTGAAGGCAGGCCAGCTTCTTCTGCCATTATGGAACTTCCCCTGGATCTGTAAACTTAATAAATCCCTTCCTCCATAACTGTGCCTGATCTGAAAGTTCATCTCACTGAACCTGAAGCTGTCTGCTACATTTACCCTCACAGTAAGGAAGCTATAAGATAGAGAGTCACAGAGATGAGAACCTGTAGTCCAGGGTGGTGGCACTGATGTAGGATTTTAGAGTTCAGGAGGGGTCACCAAGAATTTATGAACCCCGAGTTTTGGGTTCTATCCTACCTTTAATGAAGAATTAATAAAAATGGGCTCAAGAAGGATAAGTTATGAATTATTAAGTTTATTAAGAGGGAAATCACAAACTGTGAGGTTTATTTAAGGGATATTGGAGTCTAGGAAGGGAGGCTAAACACATGGAGAGTAGGAAGTACCCTCTCATGTGGAAGCACTGTGTAGTTTATAACTTTCATTTAAGAGAAATCAAGGTCTTTAGAAAAAGACTGGAACAGGGTTGTAAGCATATAGAAAGTAGCACTTAGATGTATATGTAGAGAGGCTTAGGAAGCACACTCATGGCATCTGTAATGTGCTTTCCTAAAGAAGGAAAGTGTAGTGAGACTCAGAAAGAACACACATGGCATTCTCCATGGGCTTTCCTGAAGAGGGAAAGTACCAAAGCATGAGAGAAGTTGAGGGGCTTAGGGAAAAACTGGATATGTAGAGAGACTCAGAAAGAACACACGTAGCACTGCCATGCTCTTCCCTAAAGAAGGAGAGTATCAACACAGAGGAGAAATTCCGAGGAGAAATGAGTGATGAAGAGGGTTACAGTCATGGTTACCCCGAGTTCAGAGCAAGTACAAGGCAGCAAGTCCAGAGCCAGCGAAGGCACCCATGTGGTTAATGTGGAGATCAGAGAAAGATCATCCGTGTAATTAAAGTAAGAAGTTACTCCAAACCATAAAGGAGAAAAGCCATCCAAACCAAGAAACAATGTTATGCTTCCCTCCCACCAGCCAGGTGTCCCTGACTGAGGGTTGTGTCCAGGGGGAAGAGAGGGGCTGGAAGGCCACAGCCTTTATAACATCAGATTCAGGTATGTAAGGGCGACGATCTGATTGACTGGTAAACTTGGAGGATGAACGGTCAGCCCTGTTGGGTCAGTCCACCCAGGTAGTGCAGTAGACTGTGGGCAGTAGGGGTCGCTGTGAATAAGTCTCAATCAGACATTTTTGCCAAGAGCTTCCGGTTCCAGAGCGAGCCAGCTGGCATCTCCTGATTCTCCTCAAGCCTCAATCCCTAATTGAGACTGTTCAAAAAAGGTAGTTTTCTCCTATCCTCCTTTAGCAAGAGAATGTCTGAGACCATAAGACAAAGGGTCCCTGAATACACCATCCCAGATCCGCTTTCATTCAACATCCTTTAATAGGTAGCCTTCAGAAGCAGCCT
Source organism: Jaculus jaculus (assembly GCF_020740685.1). Taxonomy (NCBI): domain Eukaryota; kingdom Metazoa; phylum Chordata; class Mammalia; order Rodentia; family Dipodidae; genus Jaculus; species Jaculus jaculus. The sequence continues at coordinate 42,753,694 of NC_059113.1, read as the reverse complement.
GTGACCCCAGACATGAGGAACCCTATGAACTTGCCTGTAAAGATTGTGGTGACTCCACCTACTGCACTTCTGCACAAGGAGGGTGAAGGAGCCTCACAACATCCCAAAGGCTGGAGTGGGAAGTGGGCAGTGGGCAAAGTTGCACCATCATGAGCACCTGGACAGCCAGTGAAAATAAGAGAGGGTGTTGGACTGGAGAGATGGCTTAGCAGTTAAGGTGCTTGTCTACAAAGCCAAATAACCCAGATTTGATTCCCCAGGGCCCAGATAAGCAAGATGCACAAGGTGGCGCATGTATCTGGAGCTCATTTATAGTGGCTAAAGGCTCTGGTGAGTCCATTCTCTCTCACTCGCTCCCTTCTTTCTTGCTTTCTCTCAAATAAAATAATATTTTTTTTTTAAAAAAAAGGGTGTAGCAAGTCAAAGGAAAGCCTTAAGCCTTCTCTTTCCTCACCTTTTGGCCCTTCTGGAGCCACAAGTCTGCCGTATTCCCAGTAAGTGAAACAAAAGGGTCCAAGCTCAGCTGTAAACCTGAAAGTGCCACTGAAACTGGATTAACTCACTAGAGTGTCTTTTCAGGCTGCTACAACAAAAGCTCCCCAGACACGCTAGGATATAAGTACCAGGACTGCACTGGGGCCTCTACATACCATCTAATCCCATCATGATGCTTCACCCTTCTGACCTAGACACCTCCCAAAGGACCCTTCTCCTAGCAACTTATATTGGGGGTGAGGATTTCAACATGAGTTTTGAGGGACACAGACATTGGGATTGTATTCTGGACTCCTAATACTAAATATGCACTTGGTATGTGGGGTGACTGTGCCTTGGCATCCCCTGATGTCTTCCCTTCAACCCCTGACTCAAACCTTAGTCCTATGTGTCTGGCTTTGGCAAATGAGCCCTGAAGAAGAATGATGCAACAGGGACTCTGTAGAGCCGACACTTGCTCTCTCAGGTTACTCTTCCCAGCACCAATAGCCACACAGTGGGAAGTCCAGACATCCTGTGGAGAAAGGTGCTTGCACCCTTGCTTCTCTTCCTGTCTTAGAGCAAGCACCAGGTTCATGAATAAAGCCCTCCCTAGGGACGACAACCATATGGGACCCCAGGAAGTTCAGCAGAACAGCCAGCCAGCTGATCCCATCACATAGGCAGGATCCTGAGCAAGCTAGGACTTCTGACTTAGAATGGGTGGGCTGTTTGCTACGCTATGTAGCCAATTGTAGCAGGTTTGTGGTAACCCTGCCTCCAGGCTTATTTTCTCCCACAGCTAACTGGACCAAAACAGTACAGGATACCTGGACCCCTGGGCTCAATCCTGAATTCCAGAAGTCCTCAACAAACCATCTGCACATAGACCTGGCACCCATGCAGAATTAGTCTCTGAAAACAGACCATTGTGGGAGTCTTCCCACCCTCACAGATCCTCCTGCCACTGCTTATGTCTCACAACCCTAAGGTCATTCACCTGGGAATAGGAAGAATTGTAGGACTGGTCACATGCCCAGCCCAGGGGGTGGGACCAGGGCAGAAAGGAAGGATGAAAGGAGTGAGAAGCCTGGAGGAGTTGAGGGCAGGCACAACACTCCCACAAAAGAGAAGAGGGTACAGTCACAGTCCCACTCTCACATCTGTAACTTTGCTTTATAAGACTTGGACATACAATTGAGGAATGTTCTATCCATGACTAGGTCAACCAGCAGAGCAGTGAGGTGGTGACGGCACCTTCTATTCCCATGAGAGGTAATGTAACTTACATAATCATGGGGTCTCAAAAAACAGAAACAGGAAAGACCCATGAACCAGGTAGACCCAGTGGGAAATTATGATAAGACCAAAGGACAGCCACTGCAGTGCTGCCTGCAGGATGATTTGCCTTGTACCTATGAGGCATTAAGTCACTGTGAAGGAGTTCTCTCATCAGACTCAGGATAGAAAATGTGCATTCAGCAGCAAGACAGATTCTAAGAGCTTTGGAATAGAAGACTATGAGCTTCCCTCAAAGGGCCCCATGTCCTGAACATGCCAGTTTGGGTGTGCTCCCCTCTGAAAAGTGGATCAGGTGAGCTTCAGAGAAAACCAGGAGGTCCAGCTGAGGAAATCTCCAGGAGACCGTGGGATGACACACACAAAAGGGAAGCATAAAGTTTGAAAATCTACCCTGTGATTCCTAATGAAGTGATAATCATAGATGAGTATCAGCAAGGACTGTCAGAACCACAGGGACAGGACAGTAAGACCCGCAGGGGCCCAGCAGTGCAGTGTCCCCGGCCCCTTCCCCATTTACTGGCTTGTTTACATCCAAAGGACATGGCGGTCACACCAAGCCCAGTTGCCTTTGTACCATGAGTGGGACAACAGGAACCTGAGATACCCAGCAGGATGTGCAGGACCCTCTCATCAGTACACCAGAACTTATTTGAGGCTCATTCAACTTTTCTAACCTTATGGGAAATGGGTTGAGGTTAGGGGTGTGCTCAGTGGTAGAGCATTCACCTACCATGAATGTGCTCTGGGCTTCACTCCAAGCACTGCAAAAATAAAACAAATAAATACTATCACACCCTGGGAAAACATGAATTTGGAATATTTGGACTTCTGTCTTTTTGATAATTCTGTATTATAAAAAGAAGCTAGGGAAGAGGACTAACTGTAACTATGGAGACTTAAGACAAAAAGAAATGTGGGACAGGTCTAAATTTCAACTCTGTGTTTGTGTGTGTGTGTGTGTGTGTGTGTGTGTGTGTGTGTGTGGAGAGAGAGAGAATGTATGTGTGCTACTGTGTGAGGGAATGAGTGGGAATGTGAGTGTGTGTGTAACTGAGAATGAGCATGTATTACTATGGTATATATGTGAGATTTTGTATGAAGGTGGTTTTGAGTGTTAGTAAGACCAGGTGTAATGTGTGAGAATGTTTATGAGGGTACTGTATATGAGAATGTGTATGTGAGTATGTATGTGTGCACGTGAGGGTGTGCGAGTGTAACAGTGAGCATTTAAGGATGTGTATGTGTGTGTGTAAGGATGTATACATGTGAAGGTGTGTGTCAGGGTGGTGAATGTGAGTGTGTGATTTGGTGGTTGTGTGAGGTCACAGGCTCTGTTATGGCAGCTACTCCAGATGGCTCCAACCTGTTAGCACCCTGCATGTGAACTTGAGAAACACGGATGTTTCTGTTTCACTTCCTTTTGCTGCAGTTTGAATGTGGCTTGACCTCCTTAAGGAGTCCTGTGCTTAACCCTAGTTAGTCCCTCTGGGGAGGTGTTGAGATGATAAAAACCCAAGGTGAGGTGTTTAGGAGGCCATTAGGATTAGATGAGACTGTAATAGTGGAGTTCAGGATTGAGTCCTGTTGGCTTAATACAACACAGGAGAGGGTCCAAAGAGGGTCCCTGCCTCTCAGGTGGTCAGGGATTCTGCCAGCTGGAAGCCAGCCATCACTAAATACAACCTCAAGATCTGACTTTGGACCTCCATGACCTAAAATGATCTTCTTTTCATGAAAGCATACCCAGTTTGTGTCATTGACAACAGAATATAGGTGAACACCTATTTTCTTTTAAATGGGTCTGATGACTAAACCTGCCTTAGGACTGGGGTGCAGGGCCCAGAACTATCCCCCAGCCTTTGGTTGCATTTTTTAATGCTTCCAAACCAGTTGGTAAGGAGCTGATTTCCTAGAACCTCCCAGGAATCAGCAACCCACGATGTGCTAGATGGGTTTATGAAAAGGAGTTTGAGCCCCATAACTTGTGGGAATTCCACAGAGCAGCGCTGAAAGCATCACTGCCCTGGAAGAATGTCTGCTATTGTCAGTCCTTCTCATTACAGAAGACTGGATACTCAATCTCTGCGTGTTTTCTGTCAAAAGGATAGACACAAGGTTAATGTGAAAGTAATTAAGTTCTTAACTGAAGTACTTAATTAAAACATAATTGAAAAATAGACAAGGTCTTTGAGAGCCTTGTGTCTTTCTGTTGCACTCTGAAATGTTACTTGTAGTTTTAAGACAGCCTACCTAGAAAGCTCTTGTAAATTAAATCCTGTGTGCAGGGGACTTAGGTAAATATATTAACTATGGGAAAGGGGCAGCCTGGAAGCTGTCACTGTTAATTCCAAGTTCAGGTTTCTCTTTGGTGATGATTTGGGAAGAAACATTAAGTCATAGTGGGCATGAAATGTGGAAAATGTATGAAAGATCTGTGGTTGAGATTGGGGGCAGGACTGGAAGGGGGCAGGTGACATGAGTAATGTGTGCAGGCTAGCACCACGAAGGCTGTGGAGACTGAGATGAAAAGAGGGCATGGACAGGTCAAGTAAAACTCTCAAGGTGGGCTTGTCAGTTTGACCTCCATCACAGTGGCAACCTCTGATTTAAAAATGGAAGGGTAAATTCTGTGGATGAGATGATCCTGAGGGCCATGAGGGGCATGCCCTGAAATTGACTGCCATCAGGTATTCATTACCATGGAGCTGGTGAGGTAAGCAGGGAAAAGTCTCTTTCATATGGTCAGAGCAGTGAGTATGGGGTCAGACTGACTGAAGCTCTGTGATCTCTGAACACATATGATAGGTGCTTACTGGACACACTATTCTTAGAGCCAGACTAGAAATAGGAAAGAGTATGGCACCTTCATGGCTTCAAAGATCCTAGTCTAGGAGGAGAAAATGTCTTTATCTGTGTTATGGGCACACCACTTATATGCCTATAGTTATGTTTGTATACATATCATATATATACATAATTAAATGTATAGCCATCATCTATATACAATTGTATCTATAGCCTTATGAGTCATCTGTATCTATATCTATAATCACATATAATGTATGGTGGATATATATGTAATATATATTATTTTATTATTTGGGGACAAAGTCCATGCTGTACAATCTCTGGGCTCATGTGAGTCTTCCCATTCAGCCTCTTGCAGAGAAGAAGCTAAAGCCACAGGAGTGTGCCATGGGTGATAAGTGCACACACACATACACACACATTTGTATACACTGATATTTGCATGTGTTCTTCAGGACCTAGATTAACAGTGTTTTTTGGTGTACACTGTACATATCAGAGCTCTCCATGTTCTTTTCCACACTTGTAGCTGCTCATGAAGCTTCACAGTCACCCACAATCAGCAGCAAGGGTCTCATGGGGTCACAGTCTGTGGCACAGAGCCAGGAGAGCCAGTGTGTACTGCCAGCTTCAGGGCCCTGATAACTGGCTGCCTCAGTGAGTCACTGGTTTTATGGGTGGGAGAGCCAGTGATGAGACAGCTGTTCTTGCAAGATAGGGTAAAAGGCTATTCTTGACCAATCACATTGGTATATAACTGGTATTATTTTGGCTTCAGGGAATGCCATTGTTGAAACCATAAGATTGCTTCCCTTATTCCACATATGCTTTGGTGGCCTTATTTCTGACTTTATTCTCCATTTGGGGTTGAAAAAGAGGGCACAGTTTATGGTGGGTGGGAAACAGAAGAGAAGGATTGTAGGCAGATGTCAGCAAGCAGAGCAGGCAGTTTGTCCTATGGGCATGCCATCCAGTGAGCTGCTTTGAGGCAGCATCCAGAGCAAGCTGCTTGTCTCACCTGTGTTACAATGCCAGAAATGTTGTAGGAGGCTGAGTATAAGGGTCTAAGCCATGTTTAGAAATGTCCAATGCTTGGAAACTCGATAGGGCCTCCTGATTCTCACAGCCTGTGCAGACACCTGAACTCTCACAATGGGATGAGTTCAGTGGACAGACAGAAGGCTTCTCTCAGGAACTCCAGATCTGACAACATGGCATCAGGCATGGAGAGCATCATGCTTGGGTAGAAGATGACTAAGGACCCTAAGGACAGCCATGGCCACCACCATGGCTGCGGTTACCCTAGGAGCTCTTTGCAGCTACAGAGACAGGCATGGCAGACTTTGTTCGTATTCTTGGTTTGAAGAAAGACTTAGGTAGGAGGATTGGTTTTTTTTGGTGTTGGTGATTGTGGTGGTTTGATTCAGGTGTCCCCCATAAACTTAGGTGTTCTGAATGCTAGGTTCTCAGCTGATGGAAATTTGGGAATTAATGCCTCTTGGAGAGAGAGTATTGTTGGGGGCCAGCTTATGGGTATTAAAGCCAGTTTCCCCTTGCCAGTGTTTGGCATACCCTCTTGTTGCTGTGGTCCACCTTATGTTGGCCAGGGCGTGATGTCCACCCTCTGCTCATGCCATCGTTTTCCCCTGCCATTGTGGAGCTTCCCATCGAGCCTGTAAGCCAAAATAAATCTCTTTTTCCCAGAAGCTGCTCTTGGTTGGGTGATTTCTACCAGCAATGGGAACCGGGCTGCAACAGGGATTAAACATGGAGCCTTGTACATACTCAGCACAAACATACTATACTGCCTATGGCCCCTGGAAGATTTTTTTGATAACATTCCTTTGTTAAAACATATATAATATCAAAGATGTAAGATTTAATCATTTTCAGCCTTCAAAATACACTACCACAAGACAAGGTCAGTCACAGCCTACACATATGGTCTTTTCTCTGCCCTAACACATCTTCCAGAAAAGAAAGATAACAACAAAGAGGCCAGGAGGAGAAGCACCCATCAAAATGCTGTCCTCCCCAGCCTCTCCTCAGGGCTACATGTCTGCAGTGGATTCAAGAGCTAGCACCAAAACTGAGTCATTTTCACCTCCCCTGTTCAGGAGCATGTGCCATATGTTAATGTTGAGGGGAGTGAGTCATCACTAGGTATATCACCCAGTAGTTGGCAATCCTCATGTCCCCACCCTTAAGATCCAGCAAATTCCCACCTGTCCCTCATCTTCTCCAAGGGCAGATGCCACATACTATTTGCAGACTCCACTGTTAACCTTTACCTTGTGTTTGACCCTCATCTTGTGTTTTATCTCCACCACTGTTTCACCTCCAACCTGTCTGGGACCCTCATCCCATCTTTGACATTCATGCCATACCTTAAGATCATTGTACTTTTTTTTTTTTTTTTTTTTTTTTACCTTAAGCACTGACAGCCATAGGTCTCACTGCAGACTCCTGCCAGGGAGTCTTGTCAAGCACATAGGCTATCCTGCAGGGCTGTCCTCAGTCTTACACACTTGCTTCTTGAGGAGCCAGTCCCTTCTCCACCCTCCTTCATGAGGGACCTGCATCTTTTCCTGCCACTGTAACTGCTGGGAGCATGTGGTCATGTGTGTTTATAGTATTTAGGGCAATTACTTGGCTTGAAGTGGGGAAAGAGAAGAAACTGAAATAATAGGTTGGAAAAAGAGAGCAGCCCTCTGGTGCATGCAGACTTCTCCACTGTCATGGAGACAAGGCAAGATCAAGGTTAACCTTGAACATCTGACCTCTTGCATCCATTCTCCCAAGTGCTGGGATTACAGGCATACTCCATTACATGCACTTTATTGGTTATTGCTTGTTTTAATATTTTGTTTATTTATTTGAGAGAGACACAGAGAGAAAGAGGCACACAGAGAGAATAGGTGCACCAAGGCCTCCAGCCACTGCAAATGAACTCCAGATGCATGTGCTACTTTGTGTATCTGGCTTATATGGCTACTGAAGAATCGAACCTCAGTCCCTAGGGTTCGTAGGCAAGTACCTTAACCACTAAGCCATCTGTCCAGCCCCTGGTTAGTTTTGAGTAATAATTAAAATGAAGAGATTCCAGAATCTTCTTATACTATGTAACATACTGTTTTATTGTTAATCTAATATTAGTCTTTCTTTCTAAGTCAAAGCCCATTACTTCAGACAAGAATTGCTGGTAATAGGAATTAATAAGTATGTTGTATCTGGCAGGCAGCTGTGATGGGACACTTGTATCACAACTGCTTGTATTTAGAAATACTGTTTTATTTCTTTTTATTCAATGTACTTGAACAAAACCGAGAATAAAAATAAAATTGGTTTAGGGCTGGAGAGATGGCTTAGTGGTTAAGCGCTTGCCTGTGAAGCCTTAGGACCCCGGTTCGAGGCTCGGTTCCCCAGGTCCCACGTTAGCCAGATGCACAAGGGGGCACACGCGTCTGGAGTTCGTTTGCAGAGGCTGGAAGCCCTGGCGTGCCCATTCTCTCTATTTCCCTCTATCTGTCTTTCTCTCTGTGTCTGTCGCTCTCAAATAAATAAATAAAAAATTAAAAAAAAAATAAAATAAAATTGGTTTATATGGAGAGTAATCTCCAAACTGGTGTTAAGTTATAGCAGTTAACTTTACAAATTACTGCTGGAAAACAGACTGCTTCAAATGTCAACATAGTGCCCTCTTGTGAGAAGTATTAAACATTGCAAAGCTTTTGAAGAGGTCTAATTAATTTCATTGACCTGAAGCCAAAAACTTATTTTTTTGGACAATTACGATAAAATATTTTAAACTCTACATTGAACTTGTTTCTGAAGGCTGCTGAGTCTGTTAGCTACTCACAGCTCTTACATGCACATCTGTGAATAGACTTGCTGGTGTGAATTTCTTAATCAAATGAGGAATCTTTGTATAACTTCTTCATGGTTGATGATGGTAAGAGCAGCCCTGTACTTTAGAATTGAATTTGTGCAGTGAATTAAGCTTCAAAGCCAATTCCCTCTCTTATCTCAGTGTGCTTCCATTGCCATAACTCAAATAGAGATGACCTGAAGATATTTCACAGGGCACTTGCTAGCATGGATTAGGGATTTAAAAACCTCTAGACCTATTTTTTTTGTGTGCATGCATATGTAGTAGTATGTGGTGTGTGTATGTGTGTCATGTATACATATATGTCTGCAGATGTGCATGCCCTGTGTACATGTGTGCAGAAGCCAGAGGAGAATGCCAGGTGCTCTCTTTTCATTCATCTGGGTTTCCTTGAAATTGAGTCTCTCAATGACAGTGAACCCCAGACCTTCTTGGGTCTCTAATCTCCACAGTCGTGGGGTTACAAGTATGTATGACCATGCTTAGCTGTTTATGTTGGAACTTAGGGAATAAAACTCGGGGAGAATCAGACCTCCTCAGCTCCCACTCTCCCCATGCTTGCACGGCAAGCACTCTTACCTTCTGAGCCATCTCTTCACTCCCCCCAACCTCTAGAATTTTGATATATTTGGAATATCCTATGCAATTACTTTGTAAAAAACTTATACATTCTAAAAAAAACCTCAAGGAAAAATGTAAAACCCCAATACAAACATAAATTTAAAAATCACCTCTCACAGTTAAAAAAAAAACCTTTTGCTATAGCTACATCTTTGAAACACTATTTATCTTACAGAATCTCAGGCTAAATGTTATTTGTAAGCGCAAGGTGGTACTGTTTCTTGGGCAGCCATGACACTATTCTTCCTCTGCAGGTGCACATGGGCGTCACTCCAGTGGTAGTTGACTCTCTGGATTGTAATAAAGAACACAGTAACACCTTTACAGACCAGCCACTTCAGCATAAATTGGCCCAAATAGTGAATGTGTATGCAGGATCATGAGTTATTATTTACTTGTGTGCATATATGTATGCATGTTTGTGTGGGGGGATGCACTTGTGTGCACAGGTGTTCATGCACTTGTGAGTGCATGTGTGTGAAGGTCAGAGGTTGACATCAGGTGTCTTCTCAAGCACTCTCCAACTTACCATTTTTGTTGTGAGACAGCTACTGATTGAGTTAGACTAGCTAGCCACTGAACCCCATGGGTTCTCCTGTCTCCCACTTCAGGCTGAGATTACAGGTACACACCATTATACATAGATTTTACACGGATCAAACTCGGGATCTCACATTAATACACAAGCACTTTACCCACTGACCAATCTCCATAGCCCCTCACATTTATTGTTATTATTGTTTTATTTGTTGTGTTTTATGTGAAGCAAGGTCTCATTCTAGCCCAGGCTCACCTGGAACTCACTGTAGCCCTAGGCTGGCCTTGAATTCACAGTGATTCTCCTACCTCACCATCCTGAGAGTGCTGGGATTGAAGGTATACAACAACATGCTCAGCCTCATAATTTGTTGTTGATGGCTGTTATTTAAAATATAATATTTCAAGCATGGTGCTCAGGGTTACAGTTTTCCCAAAATGTTTATTGACTAAGTGACATACCCAGTGGAGTTGGATCGTCTGTGTATCCATCAGTCTGTACACGCATCCTCTTGAGGTTTGGAGAACACTGTGACAATGGCTACACTGTCTCAGGCCTCATTGGGAGTGAGACATAAAGAGGGATCAATGATTCCTTATGCTTAGGAGACTCCAGTGAATCACCAACCAGTTAGCAAGTTTTCTGCTTAGTATGACTTAGTATCATGCTTGTTACCAGGTTGAGTGTCACTTGGGAAATGAAGGAAGCAAGGGGCTCAACTTGGGAAGAGTGGGGACATGGAGGAGTAGGCTGAGGGAGCTACAGGGTAGGCAGAGAAGGTGGAATGAGGATGTTTCCCTCAGTGCTGGGGCAGGGCCTGAAGGGCACAGCGTTCCAGAGGCTCATCACAGGGGATGTAGGTAAAGGAGGAGAGGGAGTCATGCTCAGGTCCATCAACTGAACCAAACTGGAGGAGGGCCTCTGAAATGCAAACCAAGAGATGATGGGATAAACCTAGTGTCAAGAGCAAAGTCATGTTTTGTGAACGTGCATGGAACAGAAGACAGAAGAGGAGTGCCTGTGATCAGGATGCTAGGTGAAGGGAGGCGATGCCAGTTGTCTCACCAACAGGTCTCTTCCCCCTGGGGAAGAGTCTCAGTCCCTAAAGGCTTGCCATGCCTTCTCCCCACAACACACTAATGTGGAGAGGAGAAAGGTGGGGGCTGGTGGCAGGGGCTGGACTTGGGATCTGCAGAGGCCCTGGAGGAGGAAGCTGGGAGAATTGCAGCAGCTCCTTCGGGCCAGGGAAACTGAGGACAACACCCAGCCAAGAAGGGCAGGCATGAAGAGACCCACAGTGTGGGGTCCATGCAAAGGAACATGGTCTGCAGCTTTCCTGAATCTTGTCCATACTGAAGGTGTTGGCATAAAATTGAATTTTTCACACTCTAAATGGTTAAGACCATAGTAACATCAGGAGATGTTTAGAAATTGAGTTTCTATGCCCTGCATGGACTCTAATTATTCAGGCCATAATCTACGCAGTCAATTTTTAAACTCCCTTAAAGGGAGTGAGGAGCACACCCCAGAACTTACAATGGCACTGTGGCTGGGCTACAAAGCTCAAGGCAATAAGTGTGCTCCAAGATGCTTTTTCTTTCCTGAAGCACAGTGGTGAAGAGCTCTTCACCTTAATTAAGAAGCAAGTAACGATTCTCAGTGTGTATTAAGTGATGTTAACTTGAGAACTCGCAAGATAAAAAAGGGCAGAGAGCCTCTCAGAGTTGTTTGTTTAAAACATAGTCATTTAAAATTTCAAATGATGAAAAAGAGAACTTTCACTTTGTTGCATATGGCATTTTCCAAGATATTTGCCTCTAGCTTTGTTGCTTCCTTTAAGTAATGGATTATTGTCAGGTGTGATAGCTCACATTTGTGATCCAAGTACTTGGAAGGTGGAGGCGGAAGGATCAAAAGTTCAAGGTTATCTTCAGTTGCACAGAAAGTTTGAGGCCAATATGGGCTATGATGAGATGTGTCTTCAGGAAAAAAAAAAAAAAAAGGTAATAGATTATCTTTTGCTTGAGTAAAGTCTCCAAAATATAGGGCAGAAAGGTCAGAGGGTTCTCAAGGTCCCTCTCACTCATCAATCTTCCCATGTTAGTAATGCCCTGTATTGGTGTGGAACACTAACGATTGATAAATTGATATGGATACATTATTATTGACCAAAGTCTATACAGTTTGGATCATCACTTTTTTGGTATTTAGATTTTATTCATAACCATAAACTTAACTCTGTAATCCAGATAGACTTGGAGGAGAATAAGGAAAATATGGAACCTCAAAGAACTGCAGTGAGAGCACAGATTACAGGGTATGGTGAGCAGATGGGGAGTGCAGGGTGCTCTCCTGAGCTACAGAAGGAATGGTCTGGTGGTTAAGATGGGACAAATCAACCATATTAGAGCCGTCCACAGTTGGCCATGATGACTTCTTGCTAGTCTTGATGTTCCTGGACCCAAGACATTCCATTTCTTCAACAATGTTCATGCCTTCTTTCACTTTCCCAAATACCACATGCTTACCATCCAACCATTCAGTCTTGGCAGTTCAGATGAAAAACTGGGAACCATTTGTGTTTGGGCCAGCATTTGCCATAAACAAGATCCCAGGACCTGTATGCTTCAGGATGAAGTACTCATCCTCAAATTTCTCCCCATACATGGACTTGCCACCCATACTATTATGATGTGTGAAGTCACCACCCTGACACATGAATCTTGGAATAATTCTGTGAAAGCATGACCCCTTATAAGCAAATCCTTTCTTTCCAGTGCTCAGAGCATGAAAATTTTCTGCTGTCTTTGGAATTTTGTCTGCAAACAGCACAAAGGAGATACGGCCCAAGGGCTCGCCATTGATGGCGATGTCGAAGAACATGGTGGGGTTGACCATGACTGGAAAGAACCTGTGGCCAAGGACAGTGGTGTCTGCAAAGCCTGGATCATCACTTTTTGTGATGTACATTTTATAGGTTTTGATGAATGCCAGTGACTGTGCCTCCACCATTGCAGCTTCATGCAGAGCACTGCTACCCTTCTGTGAGTCCCCTGCCCATTGGTCTCTCCTGGTCAGAACTCTCGCAATCGTGTTTTCTTCACTGCCTCCATAGTGTTGCCTTTCTCAGAATGTCATATGGTTGGAATCACAGAGTGCGCCCTTCCAGGTAATGACAGATAGGTGCTTATGTTTCTTCTGTGTCTTTGTATGGCTCTGCAGCTCTCTTTCCTTCCTCCCTCCCTCCCTCCCTTCCTTCCTTCCTTTCTTTTTTCTTTCCTTCTTTCTTTTGGGACTATGTGTGGGTGGTGAATGCCACAGTATCCATATGTCAGGCACAGGCTGGAGCCTTCAGTAGATGGTCCTGAGCTTCCAGGCAAGTCTAAGGACCCCTGGGCTACAGGAGACCACTCCTCCAAGCCCTGCACACCTGAACTTAGGCTTTGCCCTGTGACCTTTGGCCAGTTGCCTAGGAAACTTCTTATATGGTATCAGCCAGCAACATTTGCATAGCCCATTTCCCTGTCCCCTACCATTGCTTATGTGCTGGAATGTATGTCCTCATATACTGATTAGGCATTAGCAAGCAACCTTGTACATCCAGTGCCCTTAGGACCCTCTTCCCACCCTCAACTGCTTATTTCCCCATTGATTAAACCCAGCTGCTCACAAAGACTATCTCCTGAAAGTGATTCTTTCTTCATTCTCACACACAACCTTGCTCTTCACGGTTGCCAACCCCGGAGATCCAGGGACCCACTCCCATATGGCTCTGTAGCTCTCTTTCTCTTCCTCCCTTTCTTCCTTCCTCCCTCCCTCCCTCTCTTCCTTCTTTTTTTCTCTTTCTTTCTGTCCTTCATGTGTGTGGGTGTGTGAATGTCAAAGTACCTGTAGAGTGGTCAGGAGATGATGTCTCACGTTGGTTCTCACAGTTCACTTTGTTTGGGACAGTCTCTCAAGCTGTTCATTGCTGTGTCCACCAGTCGGCTGACTGACATCTCCAGGAATTGTTTTGTCTCCATCTCTTTCTCAGTAGGCACACGGAAATTGCAGGTGTCTGCCATAGTATTGGCTATTATGTGGGTACTGGGGACCCAAATTTAGGTACTCACACTTGTGCATCAGGCACTTTATTCACTGAACCATCTCCCCAGCTCTCACTTTTTTTAAAAATGCAGTCCTGAGTACTTATTAGCATTGGATCTCCAGCATATTCACTGCAGACATCTTAAATTGCTGGCATGATGGTTTCAACATCTCTGAATCTGTAGGTCCAGTTTCATTGTTTACTGTGTCTCTTCAAGCTGTGCTTTTGTCTTTTAGTGTGTCATGTCATTTCTTGTTGATAGCCATCATGCCCTGTGTGAAGGACCTGAGGCAAGCTGACCTGTGTTCTCCAGATGGAGCTGCAGTCCACCCCTAGGTTCTCATATCTGAGAACCTGCTATGCCTCAAGGCCACTCTCAGAAGTATAGGGACCTTCTGGGATGGGGACCCCTGTGGATTTAACCACTTACATTGTCCACTCTGCGTTTCTGTGTTCTCCCCACTTAGCACTGCATCCTACTCAGCTCTCTGCTCCCGAGCGCTTACTCCCCTACAACACAGTTTCTGCATCCGCTTGCTCACCTTCTAATTTGGGGATAGCATTTTGTCCTCTGACCTCATTCTCCCAAGCCCTTGGAGCCTTGTTGTTTTCAGTGGGTGTGGCTTTCTTCTTGCTGTGACAAACTGAGGAGAGCCTGGGATTTCTCACAGGCCTGTTTTGTGGTTTTCCGAGACTATTATAAATCCAAAGTTACTTTATGGTGACTTGGAATGAGCACCACATTGCTTTCTTTGCAATTGTACTGACTTTTGGCAAGTTTTGTTAAGCCACCTATAGACTGAAGGACACAGGTCCAAATGAAATGCCAAGGAAATTGAAATCTTTATTGAAGGATTATGAGAAATAAAAAGGAAAGCACATTTTTCTTTTCCTAGTTAAATATATGAAAGAGAGAGAGAGAGAGGATTAGCACACCAGGGCCTCAGCCACCGCAGTCGAACTCGAGATGGTTGTGCCACCCTGTTGTCATGTGCGACCTTGTGCTTGCCTCGCCTTTGTGTGTCTGGATTACATGGGATCTGGAGATTTGAACATCAGTCCTTAGGCTTTGCAGCCAAATGCATTAACCACTAAGCCATCTCCCCAGCCCCAAATGTGTGTTATATTAAGGAATTCCATATAAGAGAGCTATTATGTGTTTACCCTAATTTGTGAGATATGTGTTCTCAATTAAACAATACAATTCTCCCTTTCTTTTTGCATTCTCATTCTTTTTACTTTCTTTTTGAGATAGGGTCTCATATAATTCAAGCTGGTGTCAAACTTGCTGTATAGCTGAAGATGAACTTAATCTCTTGATCCTCCTGTCTCCCAAGAGCTTAGATTATAGGTATGCACCACTACACACAACTTCTCAACTCAATTTCTGTTTTTTATATGCATATATGAATGAGTACATGTGTGTGGTTGTGTGTGGATGCCAGTGGGCAATTTTGATTGTTGTTCCTCAGAACACCATACACCTTATGTGTGTGTGGCATGTGTATGCACATGAGTCCTACTCATGTGGAGGCCTAAGGAAGGCATCACATTTCTTCTATCATTCTTGCTTATTTTCCTGAGACAGAATCTCTAACTGAATGTGAAGTTCTCTCTTTTGTCAGTTAGACTATCTAACCAAGAAATCCTACTGATCCTTCTGTCTCTGATCCACTCAGTGTTGAGGTTAGAGGCATGCATGACTATGCCCAGCTTTTTATGTGAGTGCTTGAAATCAAACTCACCTCCTCAACCTCGCATAGCAAGCACTCTTACTCACTGAGGTATCTCCCCAGCCCCCAACTCTATTTCTTAACTGAAAGCTTTCGTATTTCATTATTGTAACTGAGTGAGATAAACATAAAGGATGTGTAATGGGTTAATTCTTCTGTAAGTCTTAGAAGTCACACACTTCAGCCAATTCTTAGTAGACATTCTCAGTCAATTGTATAAATCTCACTAGAGGATTAGGAAATGTCCCCACATGCCCCAATAACTGCTGTTGTTTCTTCAGCTTGCCTCCACTATCATCTCACCTTCAAACCAGTTGGCAGCAGAGTAACTAGGTAAGGGTAGCAGTAGGAAGTGCACAGAGGACGACTTTGGAGAGCGTGTGGCCTTCCTCTACGGATGGGCCATGACTTCCTCAAAGACTGAAAGAGCTACACTCAAGGACATAGTCACTTTCAGTGTCATCCCACAAGATGAAGAATGGGTAGAGAAGACCACCAGAAAGCAGTGAGACTTCATGTAGTAGAGAGACCAGCTGGCAACTGCAATAGTTGAGAGATAGAGGGGCCACAAAGGGACCAAGCATCTAGAAAGGACTGAGCCAGTGATTGTTAGGAGAAACAAATTCCAAACCATCTCCCAGTATAGGACTTAGGTCTTTGCTGGGGAATTCCAATCTGGGCATAGCAGGAGCTCTTCTCCCACTCTTCATCAAGGCCTGGACATTATACCACCAGCTCCAAGTTCAGGCAGTGTGTACATAACCATGTAGCCATTTGACCTGTGTCTGTTTTCACTAGAGTTCAAAGCCCCTCCCCCATTAATTAACTACTTCAGCAATAGCCTCAAGCTCATGTTAATCTATGCCTTTTTTGTGTATGTATTAAATCTATAGTCTTAAGGAATGCCATTTCTTCTTCATGAAGAAATCAAGGATATTTTTAACAATTATATCTATAATGGAGAAAGAGTTTAATTTTTTTCTCAAATTAAAATCTTTGTTCTATGCTTTGATGAGATTAACATAAATAATGCACTCCAATAAAAATAAACATTTCTTTTCTCAAAAAATTTAATTGCAGAATTATTTACAGAAGGTGAACACCAGTAGTGCAGAAATCAAATAGAAGAGGCATTGTTGCTGAATAGCTTGGGAAAAATGGTGAGCATATTTTTCTTATAGTCTTCTAAGAGTGAAAAAAAAGTCATGGAAGAAAGAAAACTCCAAAAAAAGCAACCGTTTAAAAATGCCTTAAAATAATGAGCAACATTCTGACAGGAAGTTATTAACAAGAAGCAAGAAACAGTTGTATGAGGAGCATACTGTACATTCAGCTTAGGGTCCCGCATGCTAGTAAATTTAATTTATCAAAAGAACCATAAAAGCATGAGAAAGAGAATTACATAAAATAGTTTAGTTCTGTACAGGTGTTGGATATTTGGCACGCTGTCCATCTTTGTTGATATGATTTCATATGTATATTTATTTATATATATTTATATACTTTTAAACTTTAACTAAATGCTAGTCTCCTGCTCTAATATTCCTTGAATTCCTGTAGGAGGCATTTAACTTAGTCCTTAGGCCACACCTGGGTATTTTGGCACATAGTATGGGGGTGGGGTAGGTGGAGGGTTGTGACTCTATGAAGGAGAACTTGGCCAGAGGGAAGTGGCTTCTCGCTTGGAAACAAGATCACAAGTAGCTCAGTTCTCTCTGCTTGTTAAGGGAAACCTTCCTGAATGCAGCAGCAAACCAACTGATTTGAAAGTAGAGTAAGGGAGACATTCATGCGGAGCCCTTTTGAGAGTGAATAACCAAACTATCTAGATGGCTAGGGCTAGGTCATGGTAAGTTAGGGGTAAATTGGATGGGCAAGGGGCTTCTGTAAGGTTCCCAAACTGACTTTGGCTTCCTTCCTCACATTTGCAGACATGTACTGAACCAGCCTCCTGTGGAGAACACGGGCTGCTTTAAGATACACATGCACACAAATCCTACCTCTGCATTGTGCACACAGAAGCATGGAGCTCAAATTTCCAGGTTCAGAATAAGCACCAATGATGAAGATTCTCCTAAAATCTAAGAAAGTGGGAGGTAAACCTCTGTTACCTTGGTTTGTGTGTATATATTAAAAAAAAAAAAACTTTAAAAAAGTAGTAGTTTTATAGTAGGTAACTAACATTTCCTCAACAAAGAAGCCATCTGTCAAGTGTTTAGACTGAAACTTGAAATAACTTCTCTTAAGAGTGGATAAAAATGCCAGGGTTAGGATGGCAACTCACAAAACCATGGCCTTGTTCAGTGTGGAGAGAATGGAAAGGCTCTTGCTCAGAACACCTGTCTTCACATGCGGACTGCAGGAGGATAGCGATGCAAACTGGGGCTTGGTTGAGACCCCACACCTGCAGTGACTCCAGCTGCATGTCTGACTTCATTCTGGTGCTCTCCCCACACACATGCTTCCCTCTTCTTTTATCATTTTAATGTTGAGTTAGCCTTCTTGCTCATTTTGTCTCAGAGGCAGCTGAGCTTATATGATGGTGAAACATCATCTGATTATTTTTGGTGTTGTTACTGTTCTTGAATCTTCTACACATTGAAGTCAAAGTCAAAAAGAAAGGAGGACGCCTCAGGCTACCATTCTCTGTTTTCACACCCATTGCACATTCATCTCAACTTCCTGCCTAGCCAAGACAAGACCCCAAAGCAAATTTCTCTGCCTCTACCTCTGGCAGACCTGATGGTCTTAATGATGCCCATGCCTTGCCTAGCTCTGCTGGCATTCTGCACAGAGCAGGGTCATGGAACTCAGGGAAGGGTAAGGACATATAACCCTCAATGGTACACTGTCTGTACTGCCTATGTCTACCTGTGTGTAGGGAGGGGGATGACAGGGCAAGACCACTAAAGCCACATTGCCAATGGGGAAATAGAGAATTGAGTGAAAACAGGTTGCTGTTCTTTCATGAGTAAGGCTTAACTAAGCACCTTGAGGTTCCTGGCACAGTCCCATTCCCATTCCAAATGCCTTGTGCTGAGGGCATCTAGCATGAAACAAACGGGGCCTTTGCCAGAGTGCTATGCTCACTCCTCAAGCCTGCCACACCTCCCCACTCACTACAGGTGGCACGTGAACCTCTTGCCATGAGGGCACACCTCACCACAAACATGTTATGCTTGCGACATGTGGTATAATAGGGTGAGATGGAGCGGAGTAAGATATTGCTAATTAGAAATTATCGCATACTTGATCTTTTAAGCTTGTAGTTTTTCTGCTTCAAGTTTTAGAACCTCCTATTTGACCCGAACTTACTAATAAGTATAAGCAGATGAGTAGATAGAAATTAAAAGTAAAACCCTCCGGACTTCCAAGGAGGATAATTTAAAAATCACAAAAAACTGACAGACTAACTAAGAAGGTAGCAATATGTTAAATTTGCAGCAAGAAAAGTGAAAAGAGCAAGGTTGGAGAAGCCCATGGCTGAGATGAATGTGCATAAAATGTCAGCATTCCTAGGAGTCAGAGGAGGTGTGTCTGTGCAGCAGGTTTCAGGACTGCAGACAAGTGCAGTGTGTAGGTGCTCTCCCACAACTGACAGTGAGTTTTGTCTGTGCTAGGGACGTGTTCTCAAGTGATTCCTGCTGTCTCTCCAAGGTTCAAGGGGATTCCTCTGTCACCAATGTTACATTTCTGCTACCCCACCAGACTGAGCCCATCTGACTCAGTAGTTTTGGTACCCTTGGGCATCCAGAGGCTCATACCAGGACTCTGAACAAGGCTGACAGACACAGATGGTAGAAAGCACTGGACCCTGGCCTGTGTCCTGCTGAAAGGGCTTCTGCTTCTGGGTTCTCCAGTCCACAGAAGTTCTGGCTTGAATCTGATTGCACTACTACCAGTTTGCAAAAGCTCCATGGAGCAGGACAGAAGTCCTCTCTCCTACTTTCCCACCACTTGTCATAATGTTTGTCACAAAGCTAAGTGTCATGGCACATGCCTGTCATTCCAGCACTCAGAAAGCTGAGGAAGGAGGACTGAAAATTCAAAGCCAGCCTGTACTACATAGTGAGAACTTGTTTCAATAAATGAACGAATGAATATATAGCTTGGCCCAATCTGGACAGCTGTTCCTAAGGCTATGAGTTCTACAACTGCCACAGGCACTTGGACCATATGTCCAAAATATCATGGTACTTTCCAGAGAATTACATCTCAGGTGCAGATATAGAGGAGCAGCAAGCTGGAGCAAACGCATAGAGGCAGCAGGCTTAATTAAAGTGGTGGAGACAGTGCTTGTTGCTCAATATACTAATAAAAGGCAAAAATGAAGGCAGGGCAAACAGAGGCACCTGAGAGACAATCAAAACCATGCATTTGTGGGCTTCAGGGTCATCTTCTAACCATACACACACACACACACACACACACACATTTTGTTTTTTGAGGTAGGGTCTCACTCTAGCCCAGGCTGACCTGGAATTCACTCTGTAGTATCAGGTTGGCCTTGATGAACTCATGGCGATCCTCCTACCTCTGCCTCCCGAGTACTGGGATTAAAGGCATGCACCACCATGCCCGGCTTTCTAGTCACAATATGACTAGTTCCAGAAGAGCCAGTTGGGAGATAGTCCCTCTATTTTACAGGGTACTGATTGTGTGTGTGTTTTTAAAGAGGCAGCCTTAGTTGTAATTTGTATTTTTTCCTGACAATACACTTTCCATTAAATGCTCAAAGCCTTCAGGAATGTTTTGGAGGTGAAAATGTACACATGTCCTTTTAAACAAAAGTATAGTTTTTTTGGTATACAATAGTTGCATACTCTCTTTATCATTCTGGGATGATGATAAAATAAATATGGTGGCAATCATTCTAGTCACATCTGGCTTCCCATCACACATTACAGCAACATGGGTGGTGCTGAGGGAAAACACTCTCTTGTTCACCAGCTACCTCTCCCTTCCTTGTCTTGCATGTTGGGCTTCTTTCTCTTCCAGGCGTCAACCAAAGCTCAGCACAACAATGTCCACACCAGCTTGATGGTGTGAAGGAGAAATTCTGAATGGTGGCAGCTCCCCTCTCTTTGGTTGCTGGCAGCTTCTTTAGGAGCACAGGTGTGCAGTTACACAGACCACTGACTTTCACAACAATGTTCTCTGAGCTGTGCGCATTTATTTTCAACCACACTGTAAGATCTCCTCAGTCTTTCATTAAAATTACATTTTAGATGCGATGAGAGAACCACAAGAGTTCGACAGCATGAACCTTATGAAAGAAACTGAACAGGCTTGAGGGAGTGGCACACATGCCATGAACAATGTCGTTTTTCTTTGCATGGATGATGTGTAAACATGGCTTATCTTCTCATTCTTCAACAGCGTGCCACCTGCAGGACAACTGAAGGCATTGCACTTATGAGGGAACACAAGACAAGTTAACACTCCATCAGACTGAGAGCAGGAGTTTGGTCTGCCATTGACTCATCTTTGGAACTAGGGAAACAGACAGGGGCACATTCTTCACTTTAGATCAGGGCCACTGTGCAACTCAGGGCAGGCTAATTTGCTCAGCTATGCCAAGAGTTTTTGAGGACTGTCAGATGAAAAATGAGTTCACGAAACATAAACAACCCAAATCCAGCTAATACGTTGTTCAAGTTGGGTTCATAGAATCTGTGATCTAAGACAAATAATAATTGTCTAATACTACAGTTTACTTCATGTATTTTGTGTAAGTTAGAGGAAATGAAATACAATGCATCAGCTGCCAAGAGATGTGTGTGAGCAGGCTGAGGGGCCATATGTATTCTCTATTTGCTTTATCTAGGGTTGTATGCCAATTCTGTTTGTCTGTGGCTACTTTTTTTTTGTCTGTTTTTTCGAGGTAGGGTCTCACTCTAGCACAGGCTGACCTGGAATTCACTATGGAGTCTCAGGTTGGCCTCGAACTCGCGGCAATCCTCCTACCTCTGCCACCCGACTGCTGGGATTAAAGGCGTGCGCCACCATGCCCGGCTTCTCTGTGGTTACTTTTAAATACTCATTCCTCTTAAATGATACATCAAAGTCTCAAATGCTTACAAATACACTTGCTTTTTAACACAGTGTAGTATAGGAGGAAGCATCATTATTGTACACTAGTCAGGCTTTACATATTTATTTAGGTAGAAAAAAATGCTTTGAACACTCTGGGGAAATAAGGTTAAGTTATAGAAGAATATTTCAGGGATTTTTTTTTTGCATTTTTCAAGGATATACATTCGTATGATTTTTGCTTCCAAATATATTTTAAGGCTGTTTGGTAAAATATATACCATATATGAGGCTCAATTTACAGGGTTTTCTTCTTACAGGGAATTCTTAACTACTCGGCTTTAAAAAAGTAAAACTTTGAAGCTTGACATGCTGTGATATCAACCGTGCCCCGCGCCCCCCATGCGTAGTGGAATGTGTGGACCATGAGGAAAAGGCCACTGTAGTCCTAACAATGCCCCAGCTGCGTGGCTGCCCTCGCTGGGGCACCCATGTAGAGACACCATCAGGCTGCAGAGGGCCAGGGACAGTTTAAAGTGCGAATCACAGGGAGAGGACAAAGTGCTACAGGGCTGTAGGAAGCTTTCTGCCTATGGCTAAGCACACGGTGCTCCTTAAAGCAGCAAGAAGGAAGACCTGGCATGGGGTAGAACCCTGCCTGTACTTGAGGAATACAAAACTCTGAGGTCAGGACCCATGGGCAACCTGACAGCTCCGTGCGGGTGTCTGGGCAGCCACACAGAACAGTGATCACTGCGTGTAAATGTAATTTACACCAAAGCCTCTTAATCGGAGCTGATCTTTCCTTTCTCTGTGCCCTTCAGAGTCATGAACACTAATTACTTTTCATAAATTCCACAGCTGGAAATCACCGTGTGTGACCTTTTTTCCCTTTTATGTCTAACACAGGCAAGAACTACAGTCTTAACTTCAGCAATACTGCATAGGACAAGAGAATTCTGGAAAAATACAAGTGCAAACTACTTTTTCTTCTTTACCATTTTAACTGAGATATACTTACCACTCACATTCATATTTCTTATAATTTTTATAGCATCACAACTATCATTTTTAAACAAGCAAACTTTTTTTTAAGGATACCCTGGCAAGTCAACTGATAGCAGTTTGAGAATGTATACAACACATAAAAAAATCACATATATCTTAAGCAGTGAAATTTAAAGAAAATGTTATGTGTAATGTTTTAAGTCACAAAGGGATAAAAATACAATGATTGTTTCATGACAATTTTCTCTTTAGACTCTCAGCCTTTTGAGGCTCCCGTTCATCTCTTTCCCTTGTGGGGACATTTATCTTTCTTTTGAATGAGAAGATGCTATGCTGGATTTTTGTTTGTTTGTTTGTGTGTGTGTGGGGGGGGAGTTCAGCCTTGCATCTCCTCTTTGTTTTTCTTTTTGGAAAACAATGACATAGTGGGGGAGTATGGAGAGACCCTCTCTTCCATCACCATGAGGAATCTAATTTCCATGGTGATGGGGAGGGTAAGGACAACAGGGGTGGTGGGCAGCTGGGCTGGGGAGAAGAAACCAAAGGTTAGGGGAATGGGTCTGCCTGTCTTTGCTGGCCTTCAAGTTGTAGCACCTTCCACTTGGGGTGTCTGATGCCTCTCAAGGGAGTGGTGAGATGCACCCATTTGTAGTCATTTTTATACTGACCTCTAGTTATCACACAATTTATAAAAATATAAATAACAAAGTGTAAGCTGGGTTCCATCTCAGGAGGCTGCTCGGTGGTCCTCTGAGAACAAGGAGGTAAGTCAGGGCTCACCACACCTGTCCATGAGAGCCTACATCCGCGAAAAGTCCTTCTTGCCATGAGCTCAGCCAGTGGAGGCATCAGAGCATCCGCTGTCCTCAGTGCAGAGAACACACAGCAGGGCAATTCTGGTGGAGGGGCGAGACAGAAGCTACCAGGTAGGCAATAAACTGTACAAGCATTTTGTGAAAAAGAACAAAACCAGGCGCCAAAGGCCTCCTGCCCTCAGAGCCGCGTCTGTGCCTCGGGGATGTAGATCTCGATGCTGTCCGCCCGCTCCGTGGCAGAGTTCTGGCGGAAGGAGGCAGCTCGCTTGGCAGCCAGGAGCCTACGCCTGGCTTCTTGGCGCTGTCGGTCGGGCAGGTCCAGGGATTTTTCCCTTGTGATGGGAAATTTCCCTTTGGGGGGCTTCTTTGGTATTGGAGGGGGGACCTTCCTCTCTTCCTGCAAAGTATCACAAGTCAGAGGAAGGTCAGGAGAAGTCACAGAGTTGTCAAGGGGAGGTCAGAAGGGAGGTGGAGGTAGTGGGTGGGGGAGGGTAGAGAGAGGGGGACATGTCGGGTGGGGGTGGGGAGACCAGATGGGAAATAAAAGGAAGGTTCGAAGGTGGTGGTGGGGTTGGTCAGAAGGGAGAACCTACAGTGTTTAGCCCAAACCCTGGCCTGTGCACACTCTTCTGCCGCCTGCTGTAGCCATTGATGCCACAGTGATAGCTTTACTCTTTGCACAGAATGTGACTTTCTGAACCACTACTTCTTCAAATGAGACCCAGGAGTTTGAGACAGTGCTTACACATAAGAAAGTGAATTGTGCACCGTGACATTTCCCCTGGTCTCTGTCTTACTGTGACACTGTTTCTAGGGGCTTTCACCCATATTCCTTACTACACTTTCCAAGGTACATGTTCCATCTGTGTGCTGGCAAGTGCCTGAAGGAGCATGGAAGCTGTCACATACTGTCTGTATGATAAGCTACACCATTGGCTTAAAACCACATTGACATTAATAGTATGTGCATATGGTATTTTTGGTTTTTAACACAATCTCAAATAAGTCACATGTAAATACATATTTGCCCTTTCCATAAAATCAAGTTTCACAAATTTGCAACAGATATGATGTAGAAGGCTTGAAAAACTGTTTGATGAAGGGTTTGCCTGCTATGCTATGCAGTGTTCCTGAAACATGAAGTTGGACCTACCCCTGACATCTGGAGAGCTCTTACTTCCTCAGCAGATAGCCAGCTATTGGGGAACACACAGACCTCACCCGTGTCTTCTCCCTTAGGCAGTACCTGGTCATGGGGAGAATGGAAGTGGTTTGAGCCCAGTGGCCACAGTGGCTCCCAACAGTAGGAATTTCTGGTGAGAAGCTATCTTGGTATCTGAACTTATTCCTCTGGCCTAGTTTACAAAGCCCAGGAGCCATAACCTGCCCTTGACCTCCTGACTTCTTGCTTTGACTATTTAAAGATGCAGTCCTTGCATTGACTATATATTTCCAAATATCTTCCTTTTTCGCCCAGCAGCATCTGAATATGCACCTGTGATAAATGCAGATATTAGCAAGAGCTCATATTGGATCATATTAGCAAGGGATGTAATCAGGCTGTGGCAGAGGAGGGGAGACAGGGGCCTCACAGAGCTTAGAACCCTGATTCTAGAAGCTCTCAATAGGAGTAGGTTTTCCTGCCTGCACTAGGGTGTGTGGTATCTCCAGCAAAGCACATTTTTTACTTGAGATTTTTTTTTTTTTATGTATAGACTGGAAAGAAGGGCTTGTGTTTGATTTTGGTTATGGAGAAATGCAAATGAGAAGGATGGCTGCTTGCTTGGCATCTGGGCTCATTTAGGGAGTTCTGGTTTTTGTTTTCCTTACAGTGACACCATCCTCCTTTACAGCAAAGCCAAGTCCTAGGTGATGTGGGCTCACTGTTTTCTTCCATGCGTGCCCTCTTGTGCTATCATACACCCCTCCTGGTATCTGGTAGGAGGAGTTTGTCCACTGTTCTCAGGGGCATCTGTGCTGCTGGCTACTGGCCCATGCACTAGGCACCAGTGGTGACTTCTTGGTAAATACTGATGATGGGCATTGTTCTGTTTATCTGCATTCATATATTAACACCACCTCCCCAAAGTATCCATTTCCCTTATAAGTTTATTTTATTTTTAAGTCACTGTGGTCATTTGAATGTTAAATGTCCCCCATAGCCTCATGTGTTTGTAATTAAACTTCATACCCAATCACCAGGTGGTGGCAGTTTGGGAGGTGGAACTTTGCTGGAGGAGGTATGTTGCATGGGGCAGGCCTTGGGGTAGCATAGCACAAGATTCCCTTGCAAGAGCCAGCCCACTCTTCCTGCTGCTTCCCAGCTTCTGTGGCAAAATGTGATGCCCAGTCTCTGCTCTGCCATGGCATGATGAAACTTTCCCTTGAGTTTGTAAATGGAAATAAACCCTTTCTTTCCATATGGTGCCTTTGGTTGGGTGTTTTGTTTCAGCCATGAGAAGGCAACTACAACAGACAGAGTCACACTATGTAGTCTATGCTGGCCTCAGACTTATGCCTAAGCTTTCTAACTTCTAGAATCATAGGTAAGCTCCACCACACACAGCTATAACTTTAACTGATAATATTTGCCTGGAAAAATCAGGCTATGATTACATCTCTAGGGGGTGTTTAAAGTCAGTGTATATATTACTGACTCAGATTGTTGGTTACTGAGATGATGCCACCATGACATGGACAGCCAGGTTCTGATTTAATGCAAATTTTCAACCTGCTTAAGGGCTGTTGTGGCTGAAGATGCAGACTGCTCAGTATGGTTTAAATGCCGTCTTGTCTCTAACTCCAAGTATGCACCTGCATGGCATATTTGAAGAGAAGCCTGCCATGGTAGCCAGCCTAAACCCTTCTCTGTGGGAGATCATCTTAATACAATCCAAACAAAGGTTGAATTCAAACATTCACAGGATTTATCCCTGGGTGAGAATACAGATGTAGTGATTTGATATCTCTGAGGTTTCTATGTGCCAGAGATAGAAAGAAAACACCACCGCTATTCACAAGCACAGGACTCCAATCTTGCCTGTTTGCACATGTGCGTGCAACACAGATACACAGAGAGATAAAATTTGGTCCTGCATTGCTAAGTATGGGCTAGCCCTTGACTGGGGTGTGTAGGGCTGCTGAGCCACATGGCTTCACTACCTTTCTTTCAGGTGACTCTATTATCTTCCAGTCATTGAGCTTCAGTTGGTGTAGTTCATCGAACTTCATGCTGACATCTTCAACCGACAGCTGCAACATGTCCCAGTAGCCAGCTAGATCTTGTGATGTTGGTCTTGGCATGGCACTGGGGTCCTGTGGACACATGGGGGAGATTGCAGTGGTTCTTTTTTTTGCCCCCTATGTGTCTTTCAAGGAATCAGAACAGGAAAAGCCTGGCCCATTCGAACACTGGTACAAATGTGCCAGCAGTTTCAAGACTTAACAGACCCTTTCATTGTTTTGTGTTGAGAATGCAAAGGACCAGGGAATGCTAAGGGCAGCTCTTGCCCAACATTCACAAGGCCCTGGGTTCCTTCCTTTAAATGCTTGGTAGCGCACAGAAGCAGTAGTGTCCCAAGGCTAATTCAGAAGGGACAGGGCTGTATATGTCTGCTGTGTTGGTGTTTCTGTGTGTTTTGATGACTCTTAGCTCCAGTTCCGAGGGTTAAGTATGCCTTACAAAGTAAGGTGGAGTCAGTATCTTCCCTGTGGAGGCAAGTCAATCTCTCTATCTCTTTTTTGGTGTGTTTATAGTATGAGAGATGTGTGTGTGTGTTGTATGCATACGTGTGTGCAGATACACATGGCCCCTTCACCTGCATGCAGAAACCAGACAAGAACACTGGACATCCGTCTCTGTAACTTTTCTATCCTATTATCCCATTTCCTTGAGAAGATCTTTTGCTGAACTTGGAGTTCCTCACTTTTCAGCTGGACTGGCTAAAAAGTGAGCCCTAGTGATCCTCCTGTCCTACCTCCCTAGCACTGGGGTTACAGGTATGCATGGCTACAACCAACTTTTTACATGGTTCTGGGGACTGAACTCAGATCTTTCTCACACCTTTAGAAAACACCTTTATCCATTGAGCTGTCTCCCCTGCCCTCCATCTCCTGAGGGAATAGAAAGATCTCACAGATAAGTCCCCAGCTTATCTGTCTGAGGGGTGTTGCCCAGCCACTCATGAGCTGGCTATGACAACAAAATGCATTCTATCCCTACACAGTACCTGGTCCCATCAGGCCCTACCCTGACAGCAGAATGACAGTTGTGTGTGGTTGCCTTGGTTCTAGGCGAGGATGGGTCAGATTGTAGCCTTATACAATCATTTTTCAGAATTTGCTTAAAATGAGCAACTTTCTGCTGACTCATCAGTAGTTCACATTAAGTAGGAGGACATGAACTCAAGTTTGGCTTCAAGTTCCCTTAACCTGAATTGATATCCAATCAAAACAACCCCTACTAGGCACCATTCACTTTTCACGTGTGCCCATATGGCCTCATGTGCCACCAGCAAAGGCCAGAGGGTCAAAGGACTAGGATGAGCTGGCATTATGTGCCCCCTTATTTCCTCACCCAAAGCGGGATCCTGAGCAGCACTCAGCTCTGTTTGAGCCCATTCTTTCTTTACACCACTAGAGGGCGCATTATGCACATACAAATGCATTCCCTTTGAAGACAACTGCCAAGGTCTGCCAGAGTCAAGAGTCATTCTTAAAACTTAACTTGTCTAAAACTTCCCTCCCTCACTTAGCAGTGGGCCTAGCAACCACCAGCTTGAGGGGCAAAGCATCTGCTCTATTTCCAGCAAGTATTTCCTATCATCTTTCCCCAACAAGTGTTTCAGAGCACACTGGTACCAATCCTAAAGAGAAACAAAGAAACAATGCAAAGGACATAGCCAAGTCAGATGTTCAAAAGGCACCAAAGATATCAGGATGGATCATTTCAGGGTCAAATTAGCCACTTCTGGTAGAGGCAAAGCGAGGACTTCACCAGGCTCATGAATTTTGCTCCTGTGCAGAATGGTCTGGACTGTGAGTCACTGCGAGCTGCTGGTCTAACCTGACTTCAACTGCAAAGCATACAGAGTTCTGTAGTGGTCAAACCAGTCCCCTCAAACACAGTGCAAAGATAATACTGAGGGAAAGGCAACAACACTGATCGTGCACATGGCAGGCAAACACTTGTCCAGCTTCACCTTTCTTCCAGGGTTGCACAACTTTCCTGCTCCCCTTTAAAATGTCCATGAGGCTTCATGCCACAGGTGACATAGATCTGTGGCTCCAGGGTGCCTACACCTGTGGATGGACTTCCTGGATGTTCAGTGTCTCCGTATAAGGTGACGAGTAACACAAAGCAGTCAGAACACCTGCTGTCCTTGCTGTGACAGGCCCAGAGGCTTACCCTCTTCACCAAAAATGTGGGAAAAAAATCAGTTCCTTGATTGTAAAATTGCCTATAAAGAACCATGGATACAGTTCAGCTGTTTCTCATGGAATGATGTGCACACTTTCTTAGTCACACAAAGAAGCATTTTTGTGTGCGTGCATGTGTATGTAAATGGGTATATACCATACTAATATCTGTAAATCAGCATGTAATTATGGATACGAACATGAGTACATGCCAACATACAGGTACGTATGTATATACATGTGCATGGGCTTTCTTTTCCTTAGCCAGGAAGGCCCAGGATCAATACCAATTGTATTCACAAATCTCATTCAGGGTACCTTCATTTCCATCCTGATTGTAAAAATATGAAAAGGTGAAATAACTTCATCTTTTCTTGATCCCTTTACATGGTATTGTTTAGTATCTTTATTCAACATCCCTCATATCATTTTCTTTACATGTGACCTTGGTTATCATAGGAATTTTCTTGTCAGCTCCTTATCTGAAGGTTTCTGGGAAAAAGTCCAGTAGCAGAAGCACAGCCACACTCCCAGCTCCACCCTGCCTTCATACCTCTCACAGCCTTGGCCTCAGCTCAGAATTAAACCAGGTGATGTGGGGTGAGTCCCTGGAGCTTGGGTGTGGATTCCTATGGCCAGAAGGGTGGAACCCCAGAGGTGGGGTGTGAGTGGCTAGGGCTGAGCATATGGAAACCATGAGCTGAAGTGTAGTTATCTAGGGGTGTAAGTTTGGGTTTTCAGAACTGGACTAGGCATCGCTCTGTGTGAACTCACTTGTGTCTCCTTGTGGATAGGTACCTCTGCCAATGAGAACACCGTGAGGGTGTGAGCTGGGCCCGCTTCAGATGACTCGATGGATGGAAACAGGTCCACTTACCATGTTCTGCTGGCAGAGCCAATAAAACTGCTGGAACTTCTGGGACATGAGCAGCTGGGCACTCCCTACAGCACTCCTGATCTTGCCAAGAACTGTGGGACACAGAACAAATCAGGGCCTGGTCAGTTAAAGCAAAATCAGGAACACTGGTGCCTCTACTGAGCTGTGGCCAGCCCCACCTTTGTGCCCCTCTGCTGGGGGCTGAGCTTTGTGTGGACCATGTGGACACACCCATGGGCTAAAGTTTCCCCTCACTGGCTTCATTCCCAGCTCATGAGGACATACAATGACCAGCAGATGCTGGCTGTGAGGATGCTCCTCTCAGGCATTGGTGTGAGGTATGAAGTCTCAGCTCCAGCCCACAAAGACATTCTAACATACGTGTGGTTTATTTGGTAGAGAATTTCAAATGGCTAAAATAGTATGGTTTTATGCATTCAAAGATTTGACAAATTGTGACTGCTTCTAGATTTAGACTGGGCAGATAGTTGTCAAAGAATGCAGAGAGAAAAATCAGCCTCCAGCCCTCCACACCCTAGACCTTCCTCATAGTTCTTCCCTGTTCTCCTGCATTCCTCATCTGGTGTGAGTACAGCCAATTCTGGAAATAAGAGCTTTGCAGATTCTAGCTCATATGGTCCTCAGAACCACTAGGGAGTCAACTAAGACTCTTCTTAATTTTTTAAAAAGCAATTATTAGCACATGTGGATGTGTGTGTATTGCCTCTTGCCACTGCAAATGAACACCAGATGCTTATGCAACATTTTGCATCTGGCCTATTGGGTGGCTTAGGAATTGAACTTGGGCTGGCAGGCTTTACAAGCAAGTGCCTCTAACCACTTGGCTATCTTCTCAGCCATTGGAACTCCTTTTTTAATTTAAAAAATGTCTCATCTTATTGATAATTTCATATATGTATATAATGTATTTTGATCCTGTTCACCCATTTCTCTCTCTTATCCCCTCTCACTAAACTCCTTCTTCCTAATTCTCCTCATACTTTCATGTCCTCTTTTGTGAAAATGGATTTTTATTGGCAATTTTTTATACACCTATGTAATCTACTTTAATCATAATATACTCCAATTACCATCTCTCATCTTCCTCTCTATTGCCTTACTACTGAACCACTTCTCTTATTTTGATGTTGTTTTTTTTCTTCATTTCTGTGAGACCCACTGAATTTAATTACAGTTGCCTGCATAAGCATGAGTGGGGGATTACTTATCAGAGCATGTGACACTTACCAGTGGCTCGATCACTGCAGAAAATATTTTCTACTTCCCTAACAATCCTTAACTGATCCCTCAGGGAGGGGTGGGGGCCTTATGTCCTCCTCTATCATCCATGACAGAATGTAGATTGCCCACTATTGTATAAGTCTTTTGCAGGTAGCAATAGTTGCTGTGAGGTCATGAATGCAATGGTCATATCATGTCTGGAAGACAGTATTCCATAGCACTCCTCCCCATTCTCTGTCCCTGACATTCTTTCTGCCCCCTTTTCTACAATACAGAACATTTTCTTCCCACTAGGCCCCTTTATCTCTGTTGTTTCCCTTGCCAGGCTTTGTTTCAGAAGTCACCTCAGAGCTTGCACAGTGCACTTCCTGGCTCTTCTGACCCATGTCATGATTGGCTTATCAGGCTTAGTTGCTTGGGTGTCAGTGGGCTATCATGCTGGGGACCTATGGCGGTGCCCTCCTTCCCAGATCTTGTCCATGAAGTGTTGTATGACTTATAGACAGCCGATTCCTCTCACCTGTTCAGTTTCTCTGTCAAGCATCTGCACAGAGCACCTTATACTACATCCTTGAAACACAAATCCTTGCTAGTTTGCTGGTTGGGCCCATTCTTCCATGCTTTGCTTAAAGAGAACTGTGACTAGTACTTATGTGCTGTGCCTGGGGAAAATGGTCAAGGGTGAGGGGCAAATGTGTCCTGGATGTCCCATAGGATAGTAGAGGTAAGAGATCCATTGCTATACCTTAGGGATGTATGTACTTCAATAGGATATTCATGCTCTTGAGGTTTTATCTAGTAAATTCAGATGGTTACAGGATATGAGGCCTTCCAGATATGCTCAGGACCAAGTGACTGACAAGCAGGACTGTATCTCTAATTCCTCCAGGTATGCCTATAGTGGCCCATGGGCACCCTTGACCATCACAATCCAATAATCATTCCCAGGGGAAGAGAAACATCAACTTGTTCCAATAGCTTTCTTCCTCTATGACTTTCTTCCCCAGACTCCAGTGACTGGATCAGCTAGCCTCAAAACCAATTATTTGAGAGATGGGAATGTTGCTTATTGGAAAAGTACCTGCTTAGCATCAGTGCAGTAATGAGTTTGATCCCAAGGAATTAAAAAAAAAAGTACCATATTCAGAGCCAATTATCTGTGAGACATTCAGCATGTTCTGGAAGCTAGCATTAAAGGTTTTGATCTGATAGCCAATCTGGAGCTGCTGCCATATTACAAAAAGAAAGAGAGTGGTCTGAAAGAGCCTTGATATTCATATGATAGAATACTACAAGGCTACTGAAGCTGATGTTCCAGAAATAACGGACTTATATGAGAGGAAGTTTAAAACATGGTGACACAGAAGTCAATAAGAGAGCCATGTGTAGTAGTACTTCATTCATTTGTTTACTGTGTCTGGTGTTTCATTCATTTGTTCAATGAGTATTGTGACATATACATTTGTTCAATGTGTGTGGTGCCTCATTCATGTGCTCAGAAATGAGTTTCAGCCATTGAGTATCACATTCTCAAAAGTGACTTTCTCCTGGGTGGAGCCAGAACTAAACTTCTTATTCGTGTGTTTCCTTATTTTTCTATATATTTTTGTTCTATAAAAATCTATTATGGAAAATTCCACACATGTAGATGATTAAAAAGGTTCTGGCTACCTGAGTATGTGTTCCAGAGATATCTGAAAGCACATTGTAGCCCATGCTTCTTGAACCCTCATCTTGAACCATAACACATTCTCAATCCTGAGAAAATAGGTACGGGTCTTGATTCCTGGGCCTGAGGCCTCTTACAAATCCCACTCTCGAGGGATTCCTGCTCCCTGACCTGCTCATTACTGATCGAATTTGCCTACCAGTTTTGGAGTGGGAAGGTTAGGGAAGAGCTGGAAGGAAACAGGAGGCATCTAGCCATGGTCCAGGCTGAGTATCACTTTTCTGAAATGTTTGGGACAGGAGGGTTGTGGATTTCACATTATTTTAGACTTTTGGATATTTGCTTATACATGAGATGCCTTGGGATTGAGGCTCAAGTCTAAACATGAAACACTTATAGTCTAAGCATGCCTTTTATGTACAGTCTACAGAACTTTTACACAACATCTCCTCCTTTTGCTTCTGTGTTTTGACTATGGCCTGTCACATAGGTCAAGTGCAGCATTTTACACTGTGGCATCATGTTACTCCTTAAAGTTTTGAATTTTGGAGCATTTTAGATTTGAGATATTCAGATTTGTTCAACCCACATTCAGGACATAGTGTTGGTACAGGGTCTGGCTCAGGTGTGTAGCAAAGGGGGAGAAAGTTGGCAGCCAGGGTTAGAGAAGTGAAAGTGGGTGGGATTTTGGGCTTCATGTCAAGGGAGACAGAAAATATGTCATCCCTCATTGATACACTGATGTCCAGAAGGAACATGCTTGCTAGTCGTGATATCATGAGGCCTAGAGGAGGGACTGCTTTGTTTCTGACAGGGTGAATTTCTGTTTCATCTGTATCCTGTAACCTGAGTGATTGATGATAATATTTAAAAGGGCTTATTTCAATTCATTTTTGCTGCAAAAATATAGGAGTGATGGATAAATGCACTTGTTTCACCAATTTTGATTATTTAAATTGTAAGGAAAAGTCAATCCATTTTATAAAAATTTGAAGTTTTAATCTCTAATTTTCATATTCTTCTTAAAATGGAGTTCTGCTGGAGTATTCACATAAAGGACTTCAATTTATAATCGTTAACACAGCATGAATGGATGGCAATTCTTGGTATTGATTGAATGTAGTGGAGAGTTATTGTCACGGGTATAAATTGAATAGTGCCATGGCGAGATAAAGCACGTCAGAGCACCATTAATGACTGCCTGCCAATGGCAGGTGAACTCCACTGCTCAGTGAACCGCGTGATCCTATCTGAGACCTATAATGTAAATAGCTTCCTGTAATTGCAGGGAATTTGGAGTGAAAATTCAATCTATCCTTTCCCACTCCACTTCCTTAATTTTGTGACAGTTTACAGTTTCTTCTGAAGAGCTCCAGATAAGGACCGGTGCTCATCAGAATGCAAATTTATAAAGACATAACCCTGGTCTTTGGTGTACACATAATTTTATTAGCTATCTTAAGATTCCTCAGTGGCTAACTCTGCAGAGCTGATGTTGGGGGAGCACTGCTTCCTGAAATTTCACTTCAGGCCTCATGCGTCATTCAGGTTGTAAACATATAGCTATTCCTGGTCACCTGGTTGTTGGAAGGCTCTTCTTAGGTCTCTTCATACTTTTATCAAGACTTTGTCCAGCTGGTGACTCACTAGCCTGGCCTCTATACTAGACCCACTTTCTGGTCTGTCCTCTGCCAGAGGTCTGTAAGCAGTGGGCCTTTGTCACATTACATGTGTACAACATGTGCACGTCCATCCTGGGCCTAATGCTACCATGTACACACAGCAACCAGTTTTGCTTGTGCAATTCATCATCGCTCTGACCCTGCAGTCTATTTTCTTCTCCATTTCCCTGAGACATCTCAGCTGATGGGAGGCAGGTACAGTTTAGTCTTGTGTTCCTCTCCAGCACTGGATATGTGTTCTATTCCTCCCTCATCTGGCCCCTGGTGTCTGCTCAGTCCTGAGTGAATGTCCCCTATTTACAGACATCTGCACTTCATGATAGAAGATGGCCCAGGAGACCCCATGACATGTGTCTGATCCCACTCTGACAGTTCATGACTTGATAGTCACTCATTAATTCTGTGTGTCTAAGGAGGCCTGAGATACTTCTATCTCAAAAATATCTCAGCATGTATGAGGCTTTCAGCATCTGACTGGAGACCATTCAGATCATCAGATCCTTGAGGAATTGTGCAAGTGAGGAGCCCCCAACAGTGTTCTAAAGACCTATCCTCCTACATGGTCCCATGTGGAGGTCTCAAGAGAGTCATGACTTGATGAATTCACTGAACAAGATCTCTCTCTAGCTCTGCAACATTGTTTGCTTTAGAAGACATTAAGTTTTGCTTTTACTTCATGCTATTACCCATTAGGTTCAACACAAGTAATACAACATACCCCAATTTGTAAAAGTTTTGAGTAGCTCCCAAATATTTCTGTTTTTGTTTGACAGTTTAACTGTCCAGTCTGACTTAACCTGATCTAGCCTATATTTGGCTCAAACTAGTTTCTATTAATCATGGAGATTGCGTAAATTTAGATCCATTCAATCAGCTCAATGGGCTGTGATTATGAAATTATAGTTTGAGCAGAAATTATTTCATGTAATGGAAATTTCAATTTTAAGAGCTCAGAGTTTTGGCTTCAAAAGCCACTTAATTTAATCTTAATTTTCAAGGTTCTGAGACCACTGGCTGATGTCAAAATTAGAATTAGACTTGGAGGTTATTTTACCTTTAATACATTATTAGGGAGATACATTAAATTGCTTGATTTTGTGCTACTGTTATGTGTTAAGTATGCAGATGTGTGATGCTGTGATTCTCCTGTCATCTGTGCTCACAGGAAGATGATGGTGTCCAGGAGACTTGGACATTAAAGAACCCACAGAAGCATCGAGTGCCTCCACTCCCTGTACTCTATGCTCAAGGCTTATGGCTGTGCAGTGACATGCCATGGATCAAGAACACACAAGTCAAGTCCACTCAGCTGCTGTCGTGAAGTAAGTGAGAATGGTGAAGTGCTCCCGGGCATTCTCAAGGACATCCAGCAATCAGTATGCTGGGCTAACAAGCACTGGGAAGGAGTGTGAATGCCACTATCCATTAATATTACCTATCTTCCCGCCTTCTGTTTCTTCCTCCCAATTCTCATTTGCAGATATTCTGAGCCCCACTATATGAGGAACCATGAATGCACACTGAGTGTGATCACTACTCTCAAGAAGTGATGTCTCCACTGCCAAAAGAAAGGCAGCCCTTGAGAGCCAATGGGGGAATGGACATTGACAGAACATCTCATCTAGGCAGGTGTAAAGGACAATGCTTATGCTGGTCTTCTCAGTGGGAGCCAGACCACCAGCTCCTGAACCCCAGCCTCTGTGCCTCCCTTGTGCCTTGAGTCTTCTTTTCCTTCCCTCCAGTCTACCCTCTGGGCCATCACAGTTTAGTGAAAAGCTGCTTACCCCATGACAGTAGCTAGGAATTCTCCCGTGGAAAGCACCTCTGGGACATAAACATTTTGTCCGTGTTTCTTTCATTACTCTGAGAGTTTATGCTGCCTGTCAATAGCTTCTGCTGGTCCTGTCTCTCCCATTCTTAGGCTCTATGCTTATTGTGTCACTTTTGCCTATTGCAGAGTGGCTGGCCCATACAAGTGTCCAATGTATATCTGCTAAGCACGCACAGAGTGCAATACTCAAGGTTTGAGAAGGCTAAAGAGGACACTTAGGAAAAAAAATATTGGGCACAGCAGTCTCCTCTTCCCTGTAGCTAATTGGGATAGTCACTAGGCCAGTGGTGCTTCCACATTTTACACCAAAGATGTCTTTTCAGCCATGTGTATGACACAATTTGTAGGATTTTCTTGAATGCTCCCAAAGAGAAGAACTTTGTGATTTGTGACAACACTTCAACCCCTAAGCCTTTAGTGGTTAGATCTTTCATCACTTTAGAAAGAGGTGGCCTCCTGAATTTCACCTCCGAATTCCCATGGCCACATCCTCATGACCCAAGTGTGTGTGTTGTCAGCCCAGCATTCTCTGTGGGCCACAAATGGGGTCACAGCTATAGTGGAACAACAAAGAAGTTAATGATTGCGGACAGGACATCCTCATTTGCTAAGAGAGAAGAAAGTACAGCCAGAGAGAGGTAGGAAGGACATTCATTCTCTGAAATGGAGCACATCGGTGCAGAGATTTCAGCCATGCAACACAGTTCAGCTCAATGAGACGCTCCAGGCTGAGTTCTCCTCCACTGCTGCTCTGTGTGCACTTGGCATGATATTAAACCCCCAACACCTCCAATGCTTTGCCATCAATGACATTTATATAGTTCACAATGGAGAGTACTGAGGGACATATGTGAAGTACTTAGCGTAGATCTGATGGCCAATAAATGGTCAGTAAATGCTGTATTTAACAAGTCTATAATCCTTGAGGATGGAAAATAACATAAGGTCGTATTTCTGAGCTACCATATAAACATAGCAAGGACTGCCTCCTCATTTGCAATTCAAAGGGAGATCAGAACTTTTGGAATGTACCAGATTGGCTGATGCTCAAATGCTATACCCATCGTGACAAGAGAGAAGATATTCTAGAGAGAGACACTTGTGCTCCCGCCTGCTGCTCCACCCCGACTTTGGCTATCAGACTACTAAAACAATAGATCCCACAGAATTAGAATTTCTCCAGGAATCCAGGAATGCTGGGGACTCAGGAAAGGCTAAAGCCCTATTGCCAGCCTGGAAGGAACTCACCTCCCAGATAGACTTTACACATTTCTGATAACTGAAATCAATACATGCAGCTTTTTTGGCGATTGCTTTGTCTTTTCTATACAACTACAGCCCTGCTATAGGCAGGGATAAGCTAGGAGTCTTTCTCTCCTCAGATTATTGAAAATGAATAAATCCATTTCCTTTATCAACTTGCTTCCTAATTTAAGAGGCATTTATGAACCCAAGTGGCCTCCTATAATAATATCAGAATAATAAAATACAGATAAATATTGTTTCTTTCTGACTCCCTTTCTCTCTTTTCTCCTCTCCTCTTCTTCCCTAGCTTCTCACATCACTATGTCCCATCACCTGTCATCTCTTGATGGTTGGTTTCTTCAAGTGCACAAGCAGCAGGTGGGGAGTAAGGTGCTGCCTCTCTATGGGGGGAAGCAGAGGCCTGGTGAGGCTTCTTGGGCAGGTCTGTACTATGGACACTAAGTTGAGGATGTTCCATTGGTGGGGGCTTGGCACTCATCCTAGAGCTGACTAGACAACTCTGGCTTATCTTCAACTTTTCCTTTGGCATAATTCCAGGGCAGATTATTTTTTGTATAAACACAGGACAAACAATAAACAACAATCTTCCAAATTAAATTATACTAAGACTCCAGAGAATTAGTAAGTGGGATATGACAGAACTATGCCATGGGGAAAAGTGTTAGCATAACTCATCACACATTCAACCATGTATGAAACAAACCTAAACGAAAAGGATGCCTGCCATGTCTGCTTTTCTTTTCATGTTTTATATTCCTTTCTGGAATTGAGTGGGAGATAGAAGGAAGTATATTTGTTTTCACTCACTGAAATGTGAAAAAAATGAATTTTCTCACTCATGCTCCCATTTGCCTAATTGCCTCTCTGAGAAATTAGCAACCTCTAACCCACCGCGGGGACTGTCAAGTTCTTACTTTCTTCCAAAAGATCATTCTCCTCAGCTTCTCTCTCCATCTCTTTGCACCAGCCTTCCATCCTCTTTGTCTCTGTGTGCAGCAATTTCAGAAACCATGAGCCATCCCTGCGGCATGGAGACATCCTCCCAGTTTCCACTGTGTCCAGGGATGGCTCCAGCCAGGGGTCAGGTGGGGGCAGGGTGGAGGTGTCCACCTGCGTCCTGTAGTCCTCCCTATAACTGAAGAGGCCCTGTGTCCTCACAGTCCTCAGTGCCCCATATTGGGTTGGAGTACTGGGCTCTGAATGCCGCTGAAAGGAGGATCCAAACTGCAGGCCCTTGTCCTCCATGGTGATGTGCCCCGGGAAGCCCTCCAGCTCCAGGTCAGCCTGCACGGCAGCTGTGACGCTGTTTGAGCGTTTGAAACGCCCATGCCTGCAAAAGGAGGGAAGGAGAGGGATGTGACCTTTTCTGCAGAGAGCTTAGAAGGGATACTTCTGAGCTTCGGTGCCAGTGAGGACCGGACAAGATAAGTGCTCTTACCCACTCACTGTGTTGGTCTCTCTGTGAGGAATTGAGCAATGTTCAGTGTGGAAAATGGATAGGTTTTCACATATACCTAACTCTTAAAGTCTAAATCATGGCCACGTATGATATGTTGAGTGAAGGAGAGTCATGTATTCAATGGCTGCCCTCTCTAGAAATGTGCAATGTTTGCAAGCTTCTTCTCTGTGACGTGTGTGGAAAAAATTTTCCTGTGTGGCTTTTGTGTGAACAATTCAGTGTTGTGATGTCCATATCCCTTTCCAGAGCCTGAGCAACTGATTTCCTTATCTGGATACACCACATCACCTTCATTGGCTCTCATATGCAAAATAGCAAATCTCAGCTTTGACTCTGGCAGGTATGTCAAGAACATTTTCATTCTATGTATTAAAGTGTCACCTGTTCCACAGGCTCACCCATTCCCACAGGACCATTGTGGAAATGGCAATTAGGAACCATAATAGGGGACTATATCACTGGATGAAGATCCTCTGAATATGTGGAGTGTGTTTGCATGTGTGTCTCTGCATATGGGAATTGTATGTTTCTGCATGGGGAGTGTCAAAGTATATGTGTACATACATGGTACATGAGTGCTACATATGGGTCTGTCAGGTATATAGGTAGTATGGGCAGTGGCTGTATTTGTGTGTATCTTATGCATACGTGCACATAGCATGTCTGTGACTTTGAGTATGTGTAGCCCCACACATGCCACCACATCTGTATGATTGGCCCTGCGGCATTGGACCTAAAGAGGCAGGCAGTGCGTGCAGCTGATGAACAAAGTGGTGCTTGAGTCCCTGCTAGTGGCACAGTGATGGTGAAATACCTGTGAGGATGATGTCTGGGCTCCTTGAGGCTAGCTGCTAGCTGCTAGCTTGTGGTCTGAATTTCCCTCTCTGTGTGTGTAGACACGTGTGGGAGGTCAGAGGATAACCTTGGGTGTTTTTCCTCAGGCATCATCTTACTTTTCAAGACTGGGTTATCACTGGCCTGGAATTTAAGTGGGCTAGACTGGATGTTCAGTGAGTCCCAAGGATTCACCTCTCTGTCTCCTTGGTGCTGGAATTACAGATGCACACGACCACACCTGAACTTATTTATGTGGGTTCTGGGGATCAAATTCAGGTCTTCATGTGTGCAAAGCAAGCACTCTACCAATCAAGCGGTCTCCCTAGCCTTGTGATCTAAATTTCTGTGTAACTAAAATCTTTAAAGATTGAGTCCTGAGAGCCTCTAGTATGGTGTCCTCCAGAGAAGCCTGTAGCTTTAATGCAGAGTTCAGTGCACTGTGCTCGTATGCAGTCCGCAATACATATTCCTTAGATTCCAAGGAGACTATTGCTTCCCCTGGTTGAAACTAGCACTGTGGTCATAGATGTCTACCTGTGGTTTAGAGTTTTAGGTAGTGCTTTGAGAAAGTTCCAGGACATTGC
The DNA here is from genome assembly GCF_020740685.1 of Jaculus jaculus. Classification (NCBI taxonomy): domain Eukaryota; kingdom Metazoa; phylum Chordata; class Mammalia; order Rodentia; family Dipodidae; genus Jaculus; species Jaculus jaculus. The sequence goes on along the minus strand of NC_059113.1, from coordinate 42,713,521 downwards.
TGACATCTGTGCATTCCTTCCCTCTCTTCTCTCACTTTTTTCACTTTTCACATCGTAAGGTAAAAAAAAAAAAAAAATTGCTTTTTCCCTACCCCCAGCCTACTCTCTTGTTAATAAAGGACTTGGGATAAAGGTCTTTGACTTCAGAGCTATGAACTATGTTGTTTTCACAGGTGATAAATTACTTTAGAAAGAATTATTCCCTTTCCTCTTACAAAAACAAGACATGGCCATGTTAATTCATACTTGAGTGACATAAATGGAAAAGTATAAATCTATGGTCTGTCTCCACAAACGGCATGAATTACTGATGGCCAGCACAGCTCACTCTGGGAGCTTGCAACTTGTGTTTAGCAAGTAGCTAGCTTGGGGAACAGGTTCACTCAGATACTTTGGGGTGGGGGGAGTTACCGCTTTCCGTCTTCTACTTGCACACCAACAGAGTGGTACTCCCGTAGACCCCGGCTCTCCGTGTCAGAATCTGTGGCTGTCTCCACCTAGTTCAACACAGAACACCTTACTTTAGAACAAAAACATGGAATCAGGGCCAAGGATTATTTCTTTTTTGTTCATTTGCTATAATTAATTATGCATTTGTTTAATTAATGCAGGAATGCACTTGATCCAATAGAATCTCAAAGAGAGGGAAATGCATTTATTTCAGTGTAATTATGTTGCTAGTGTGCCTCATCAAATTTTACGTAACTACTTGAACTCAAGGCTGCACTTCAGTCTTTTAAACATAGGCAAATAAAATTGCTGAGTTCAGCTCAGGCAAAAAAAAAAAGGGGAGGGGGTTGTTGGACTGCACTGTTACAAGATTTAAAAGCTCTTATCACATCCTACAATGAAGAAAGTAAGGACAGTGTGAGCCAAACACAGCTAACAATGACAAAAACAATTTAAGGAAGACTGAACTCCGGGCTGCAGCCACACATAGAACAACACAGGAAGAGATGTAAGCACCCTTCAGGGACACCAAAGCAGCTAGCTGTCTCTCAGTCTCTCACAGCTGCTGTGAGGAGACAGTTGTTGGAATGACCAGCAAGCCTACTCAGGGTCACAACAGAGACAGGCATCACACAGATAAGCCTCATGGGGCCCAGACCCACAGACCCATGGGATGTTTTAGCAACCACCAGCCACAGAAAGTTGTCACACAAGTGAGTCTCAGCAAGAAGTTCTAGTAAACCAAGGCCAGTGATCCTTCCAGGCACCAAACCATCCAGTCCTTTCCTCATAAAGACCTCACCAATGGTGCCTGAAAGACTTTTGAACCAACCTGAAATGCCCTAGTTTTAAAACACCTTTTTATTATCTTAAAAATTTGCTAGTCTCTACAAGAAGAGGGTGGTACAAAGCACTTAATACCATTGATACCATCTCTTGAGAGTTTGGGAGGACAGCTGCTGGCTCAGGTTCCACTGTGATCTGTGGCTGCCATGCAAGGCTGTTGTGGCCAGAGAAGCCCTAGTGGTCATAGCTGTACTTGCTTTACATGACTGGGCATCAGACACTGGCTTAGTGTTCTCAGTGCTGTTCCCCAGTCATCCACACAAAGACTATACTGGTGTTCTGAGCCATATCAATGTCTGGGAAGCAGAGAAGGTGAGGAACTTGCTCAAGGGTAGCAAGCTTATTGTAGCAGCGCCAGATGTCTGTACCTTGGAGCCCTGCTCTATGACCCTTATGCCCCTCATGGCCACAGGAAATTCAGAGGGTCAGAGACTTCCCATCCCTGAGAACTAGAAAGACAGGCATAGAAGTTGGGCTTTGGTTAGTGCTGTCAGTTCTGACAGCTAGAAAAGTATTGAGTGCTAAAAGAACATTCTAGAATGATAGCCCTAACCTTCCTATTAGGGATCACCATTCCTCTTCCTAGTTTTAAGTGATTATGGTTTTCCCTATTTAGTTGTACCTTGCTGGACATGGATATTGTTAATACCTCACACAGTATCACAATAACATTCGGTTAATATATTTAAGATTCCATGACAGGATATATGTAACTGTTTATTTATTTATTTATTTTGCTTGGAGTCAAACCCAGAGTTTGACACAAGTGAGGCAAACACTCTACCACTGAGCTCCACACCAGCCTTTTCTTGTGTTTTAACTACACACTATTCTACTTTTTGAATATAACCTGACTTGTTTAATCAGTCTTCAATGGAGGGATGACTTAGGTGTTTGTAGTTTTATGCCATTATGTAAGGTTATTATAAATAGATGGTGTGAACATACTGAGTCAAAGGAGACTGCATCTTACAGTTTTAGTTGATATCATCACACTTGCTATGTTTCTCAGGCTAGCCTCAAACTCATGATGCTGTTGTCTCAGTCTCCTAAATTCTGGGGTTATAGGCAAGGACCTCTATGTCCAGATTGAGATTGCCAAATTTGATTGATATGTGATGTGACAGTAGTTGATATCCTTTTAAAGATGATTTGTAGTGAAAATAATACATAATTTTGTCATAAAAGGCTGAGATTATTTGCCTAGCTGACTCCACTCCTAGAAATACAGCCTGTAGAGATAGTGTTCTGGCATATGGGAAGTCTTCATCATTGTGTTATAAGGGGAACTATGGGGAAAAGGTGGCAGGGAAAGGACCCTAAAGTAAATAGATTTACCCATGATGAGCAATACCTTGCAACATATATAAATGAAAGTTTAACACATGAAAATCCTGTTGTTGTATTGTGTGTTGATGAGTAGCCACCATGAGTCATAGTATTACACAACACACACACACACATGACATACCCTACATAGGTGACTTAAACAGAAGAGATTTTTTTTGTAATTTTTTTTTTTATTAAAGAATTGGCACTCCAGGTCCTGCAGCCATTGCAGAACTCCAGCAGTGTGCACTATGCACATGTGCAACTTTGCCCTTTACACTTATATCACCTTGTGTGTCTAGTTTACATGGGACCTGGAGAGTTGAACAAGGGTCCTTAAGCTCTCAGACAAGTGCCTTAAGAGCTAAACCATCTCTCCAGTTCAGAAAAGATTTTGTCTACTATTCATAGTCCTCAAATCTTTTCAAATACAATTTTGCTATTTGTATGGTGAATTAGGAATGTACTTTTTTTGGACCCCACAAGATTCTACTCTATGCTATTGATGCAACCATTATAACCTCTCTGGAATTATGTTGAATCTTTACTTCCTTGACTAAAAATATAAAACCTCTCTGGTGACTGATGCAAAGCTCCCAGGATGGAGCCCAGTCAGGGAACTTTGTCTGCAGCAAACATCATCCTTGTCCTTTCATCTTGAATTTTAGGACCTTCAGGAGAAGCATATGCATATTAAAGGAATGTACATTTGATGAATTTTGCTGATTATACAGCAGTTGTCCTGTGAAGCAGTTCTAAGAAAAATGAAGCTGTCTGTGATGGAAGGTAAAGGCTGGGGTGCTGTGCTAACACCTCATGCACCCAGAAATAGCTCAAGGTTTGTCAACTTCTGAAATCCCGGGGAGGGAGCAGCTTTATCTGAGGCCAAGAAGCAAGTAGACATAGGACCGAGGAAAGGTGTCACTCACACAGTGAAAGAGAGTTCTAAGGGGTCTCCTGAGGAAATTTGGCTAATGTGAATAATTAAAAAAAAAAAAGTGAAGAGCCAGGCGTGGTGGTGCACACCTTTAATCCCAGCACTCAGGAGGCAGAGGTAGGAGGATTGCCATGAGTCTGAGGCCACCCTGAGGCTACAGAGTTAATTCCAGGTCAGCCTGGGGCAGAATGAGAACCTACCTTGAAAAATAAAATAAAACAAACAACCAAAAAACCGGTGAAGAATATACATGTATAACTCATGTCTACAAGAGCCATTATATAGGGAGAATTCTTTCAGGAAAAGATGAATCAGAAAAGACACAATTTAAGAAACTATCTAAGAGTCAGAAGAGGGGATCCCCCATCAATGAGGTAGAAAGACCAATAAACAGTTTTGAGTTGACCTTCCCATTAATGGGATTGGCCAGTTCTGGATCATGTCCTGAGGGAACTGGCTGAGATGCAGCCATGAGTATGAGACAGGATGGACACTGTGCATATAATCTCTTTGAGAGACAAGGGAATTGGTGTGGGTGGTATGAGTATGTATGTCTCTGTGTATGTGACAACGTGTGCAGCGTGAATGTGTACATGTGGAAGATGATGATGGGGAAAAAGCTGGAGGTAAGGAGGGCCCTCCTGTACCCTGATCCCATCTTGTAGCAGACCAGGCATGTAGCCAAGCCATAGTCAGGCAGCCTCAGTCTGTGCCTCGCTTTCTGCTGGATCACAAGGGAAATCTGGGGTGTTGAGGGCTTCTCATCAGCATACTTTAACCTGAGCACCCACATGAAATATCTGCTCTCCAAACAAGCTCCTTTGCTTCCACTCAGTCCTCCACAGAGCAATGCAAATGAGTTGCTTCTGATGCAGACTTACCATTTGCTCTTTCCTTCAGGCTCCTATTCTTAAGTCCAAGAGTTCAGCAGTATTTGCTAGCCCTCAGCCTGAGGACGTGGGGTTCTAGCAGGATAGCAGTGATGGTAGTGGAGAAGGGGTGTGTGCAGAGGACTCCTGGGAGGGTGGGGATCAGTGGCCAAGGTGCACTGTTACCAAATCATTCTCGCAGATTGGAATGGACTGTATGGTGGCTGTCCCTACAGCAAGTTGTACCCATCAGACTAAAGGCTTTCTGCCTCCTGACTGGGGCTGCCTTCCATCAAGTGTCTGGGATGTTTTACGAATATACACATTCACACAAAAATGAAGACCTTTATACAACAGACACATTACAAACTGATAAAACTAGATAAAACAAACTGATAAATGTAAAGGAAAGAAAATGTTGGTAAAGAAGAGTGAGGGAGAGAGATGACAGTTCCGGGTTCCAGGCCCTGCAGGAGTTCAGGTGAAGAGCCAGCCTTCCTTCCTTCCTTCCTTCCTTCCTTCCTTCCTTCCTTCCTTCCTTCCTTCCTTCCTTCCTTCCTCCCTTCCTTTCCTTCCTTCCCTCTCTTCCTTCCCTCCCTCCCCTCTCTTCCTTCCCTTCCCTTCCTTCCCTTCCCTTCCCTCCCTTCTTGCCCTCCCTTCTCTCTCTCTTTCTTTCTTTCTTTCTTTCTTTCTTTCTTTCTTTCTTTCTTTCTTTCTTTCTTTCTTTCTTTCTCTCTCTCTCTCTCTCTCTCTCTCTCTCTCTTTCTTTCTTTCTTTCTTTCTTTCTTTCTTTCTTTCTTTCTCCCTCCCTCCCTCCCTTCCCTTCCTCTTCCTTCCTTCCTTGCTTCCTTGCTTCCTTGCTTCCTTCCTTCCTTCCTTCCTTCCTTCCTTCTTTCCTTCCTTTCTTCTTTCCCTTCCTCTCCTCTCTTCCTTCCCTTCCCTCCCTCCTTAACCTCCTCCCCCTTCCCTCCTTCCTTCCTTCCTTCCTTCCTTTCCTTCCTTCCTTCCTTCCTTCCTTCCTTCCCTCTCTCTCTCTCTCTCTCTCTTTCTCTCTCTCTCTCTCTCTCTCTCTCTCTCTCTCTCTTTCTTTCTTTCTATCCCAGACAGGAGCTCTGATGGACTGTTGATGGATCCTCTAAGCTGGACTCACTCTGCAGGGTCCAGGCTGCTGAGGAACAGGGGATGTGAGCCTGTGTCTACTTTAAGCTAGACAATGACGGAGGACAGATGACTGGTGTGACCATGTGTGAACATTATATGGCACTGCACTGGACAGAACCCAGCAGGCTCCATTCAGCTCTTGGATCCCAGTTATAACTGCAAAGGACCACTTGATACTTGTGAAGTGGGGGCTGTTACTCCATGAGCCAGCAGTGAGGTCATCATTTGAACACTGTCTGACTCACAGGGGTCTGCCCAAGTTTCCTCAGGGAGGGATGGCTCTCAGAAACCCGGTGGGGTTCATGGCAGGAAACAGTGCCCTTGGGTGCTGGACATTATGCTAATGTTTCTTCTCTACAAGCTGAGGACAGAACAACGCTGTCTTCTTTTCCAGAGCCAGGAAAAATGCTACCATCATTGGAGAGAATATGGGGATTACCAGGGATGGCTCCCTGGTAAAGAATTGGTCTAAAATTTAGTTTTGATTTTCTGAGCAACAAAGCCATGTAAGGGCTCTCAGGAATTACCTCCTTAGCTTCAGTCATGGCTGTGGTACTCATGGCCATGCACCCTTAGGCAAGTCATTTACTATCCCTGGTTGGTTGCTTCTCCATGCACAAATGGGGCATAATGATACCTGGTTCACTGGGTCATTGTGAGGACTGAGTGGAGACATGGAGAGACCTGGGAACTGTATAACATCCATGAGTTTACTTTTTATGTCTGGTTTGTGTCTCAGCACTGACATTGTCTTTAGTCCCACCTTGCCTAGGAACTATGAATAGGTGTTCACATGCTTGGAGGTCCATTTTATCTGGGTCTTCCTTCTCTTATATTTGGGTTTTAGCTTCATCTCTTTTTTAAATCCTTACACAAGGTTTCTTTTACTACAGGTTATTTTGAGTTTTTTTTTTAAATGATTTAATTTAGACAACAAAGAATTTATGGGCTCATGTAATAGTGTATATTTTTACCATGGTAAAAAGCAATTAAATGAGTCTATTCAACAATATCATAGCATCTACAGGTATGTTCACTAAGCACTCACTCACCAACGCAACCATCCACTCACTTATCCAACATTAACGGAGCATTTGCTATGTGGCAGGCACTGTGCTAGGTACTGGGGTGCTAAGATGTAGGAGGTACGGACCAGACCTCCTCAGAACACACAGCATGGGAGGACAGTGTCTGGAAAAGCTCTCAGAGGCTCAGGCATGGCTGAAGTACTGAAAGGCAAGGCCGGGAGTGTAAAGACACTGCACGTTCTAGCAAAGGGAGCAGGACAGGAGCACAGGAATGAAGTGACAGTGTGGCTGAGAGCAAGTGAGCATTGTGAGGAGGAGACAGTGTGGGTGAGGGAAGTGTGTGCACTAAGGAGGGGACAGCGGTGGTGACTTACTTCAGGCATGTTCTATGAGGAGGAGGCACTCAGGGTGAGTTCAAGTGCAGGTGTGTGTAATGAGAAGACAGTAAGGATAAGTTCAGGTTCATGCTGTTAAGAGAAGAAAATGTGGGTGAGTTCAGGTGTGTGTCATGAAGACACAGTATTGCTGAGTGCAGGTATGTGCCGTGAGAAGGACACCATGAGGGTGAGTACAGGTGTGTGTTGTGAAGTGTGGATGAGGGTAGGCGTGTGTTGTGAGGAGGGGACAGTGAGGGTGAGTTAAAGAATGTGCAGCAAGACGACAGTGTGGGTGAGGGTAGGTTTGTGTTGTTAGGAGACAATGTGGGTGAGTTCAGGTGTATGGTGTGAAGAGACAGTGTGGGTGAGGGCAGGCATGTGTTGTGGGGGGGAGGCAATGAGGGTGAGTGCAAATGTGAGATCCTGATGTGAGGAGGAGGCAGGAAGCATTTTCTTCCATTTTAGCTGGGTCCTACAACTTCACAAGTTTCTGAAATGATACCCACTTCTCTCAAGTTGAAGGTGTCACTCCAAATGCTCAGAAATGACCTCTTCCCTTGTCGAGCCTTGAGGTGGTTTGCCTGGCTCACGGATGTGGGTGAGAATACCAGGGGTGGGAGATGAGCACATTGGAGTGGTTGTGGGGTAGTGTGCTTGGAGAAACCAGGGCCTTAGCCCAGATGTGACTGCAGCCAGAGAGTTGGTTAGTAATGCTCCTTGTTTTTCCAGTTTCCAGTGCTGTGACTCCTCTGGCCTGGGCTGCAATTGCTCATCAAATGAGTCCTGCCTTCTTCACCTCAGGGAGCTGATTCAAATCCTCAGGAACTGCAAAGATTCTGTGCAATAGAGCAGGTTGCCCAGCAGAGTGCCTGGCACATAGAGCCAGACAGAAAGGTGACAAGAGCAGTTGTATGAAGAATCCAAAGAAGGGAGAAAAATAAACTTCATGCGTACTTGGATGTTTGGTACTTACATCTGACCTTGGGTAGGGCTGATGTTCTGGGAATTCAGAATCCTAAACAAAACAACGAAGCCACAGTGTGGAGACCTGGCTCAAGGACCAAGGCCAGTGGGCCAATACCCCCCTGGCTCTCTGCCTGTCCCCACCATGCGTTGTGTGACAGTGCTGTGCGTAGGCTCTCACCTCCAGCTCTGTGCACCTCCTCTCTATGGGGCTGTGGGGGTAGTCCAGGGGGAATTAGCCATCCTGATTTAAAAACCCACTGGACAAAGGCTGGACAGAGGAGCAAAAGGAAGCAAGAGGTGAACACAGCTAGTAAAAGGCTTGGCCCCCAGCCCTATGCAACTATGTCCATCCGTGCTTGGAGATCACTTGAGACAAACTATAAGGCATGCCCTCCCCCTCAAGATTAAGAGCAATTTGTGGCATCTGAGCTAGGCTCACTGAATATGGTGGAAAGTGGCAGAGGCAGTCAGGCTCTCTGTCTGCAACAGGGGTGCAGGGCCATATACACCACTGGGAGAGATGCCTGGGGCCTAATGAGATGGTGGTATACCTCTGTGAGGTTTGAAACCATGGGGCACTGCCCTTGTGTATCAGAGCCTCTAGGGAAGCTGGAAGTCTAGGGAAGGGCCCAGCTGTTTGTTGCACTAGCTGTGCATACCCTCAGCTCACACCAGGAGGACTTGCAGGTCTCTTTACCTCTCTATTCCCAGCACACTTTTGGGTTCTGAAAATATTTTGATAAATCACTTTGCCAGGGGGACTTAGGTATCTGAATAACCTTCTATCCATATTGTCCACCTGGTTCCGGGTCCTAGGATGGAGTGGGACGTGAGCCTGGTCTCTTGGACCTTGCACTGGGGTCCCTCTTGCCCTGTAGCAGGCACACATGGTGCCGCTCTCAGCTTTCAGTGTCTGGTTTTGGTTATGGCTGGCCTAAGGACCCAGGGCTGTGGCTCCAGTGTTGACTCATGCTAAGCAAATGCCACTGTAGGCCAGTGAGAGAATTCTACCTGGACCCCAATGGAGGAACAGCGGCTCTTAAGGAGCTCCTCAGCCTTGGACACCAGGATTGACTTGTCGCTGGTCCGTGTTGGGCCACTTTGGCTGTCTGCAGCATGGCGTTGGGCAGCGGCTGTTTCTAGAGCCAGATTCATGGCCTTGTTGCTGTCCAGACTGTCCGTGGAGTTGTAGAGGCCACGGCCATCCTGGGGCCATGGGGACATCCTCTGGGCACGACTGTCCTGGTAGGCATCCTGTGTGGACTCAGTGCTACTCTGGGCTGTCACTGAGATCAGAGGTTTGGAGGTGGTCCGTGGAGGCACCGGTGGGGGTGTCTTCTTGTAATTTGGGTAAGAGACAGCTGTAAAAGAAGAAGGCCTGGTCAGTGGCATACTCCCTCATCAGCCTGGTCTGACGGTTCTAACACAATCATACCCACGATCCACCCAGTGAGTCTGTTCCTAGCTGTGTTGCCTGAGAATATCATGAAAGACACTGTGTTTTCAAAGATGTGCACATGGATGTGGTTTGAATATGTAGTGTTATTCATGTGTTTGACTACTTGGTCCCTAGTTGTCAGGACTGTTTGGGCATGTTGTGGAATGTTTGTGAGGTGAGCCATGCTGGAGGAAGAGGGTAACCGAGGGTTCTTAAGTTCTTAAGGTTTTACAGACTGGTCCTTCCACTCCAGCTGCCATGCTGTTCCTTTCCTGATGGAAAAAGAATCCCCTTGGTAACTGTACACCAAAATAAACCATTTTCTTCCTTAAGTTGCTCTGGTCAAGTATTTGGTCACAGAAACAAGGAAGTAACTAATACAATGGTATATTTGTAGCAGTGAAACATAAAAACACCTAAGAATCCAGCAACAAAGACATACCTGAGTAACAGGTGTGTATGTGTGCGTGAACATGCATGCAAGACAAAATGCTTCCATGCCTCTGGTTTCATGGTGGCCACAGCATTGCAAGTAATGCCCTCTTACCATGCTAGGTAAGGAAGCACGCAGGGTCCTGGATGCCGAGAGTTGGATGTGAGAAATGAGACATAGTACAAAGATGCCAGAGTCAAGGTTATCATTCAGTGACATTCTTCACATTGTTTTTTCCTCCAATTGTATTTTATAAAAATCTTTACAATGAATAGTCATTATTTTCACAACATAAGATTTCAGATGAGAAGTTTATTTCCCTGTAGGTTCATGTTCAGTGGTAGGGGTGCTGGGCATCCTTAGAAAAGCACACTCGGTCTGAAAATCCATCCTGGACTGAAGTCAGCCTCACCTTGAGTTGTCACCTGTCACTTCCAAACCTGCACTGCATGTGGGAGGCACAGCACTGGCTGCCCAGTCTGCCAATCTCTCTTTAGCAACTGGAAGCCCATGTTTTTGTGTTTGCCAGCGCCCTAGGCACTGCCTGACCATCCGCAGGGAAGAATGTGAGTGCCATCCAATGTGAGTTGTTTTCCATTACAGCTGCTTATTTTCCTTATCTTGAAAGGCAGGACTGATGAAGGAATTCGGGCAACTTCACCAGAGGGCAAATCCAGCACCCAGAGTCAGCAGCAGCCATGGATGCTTGGTGGGTCTCATGATTAGATGTGACATGGCTGCCTTCCAAAGCATTCTTCAGTGCCTGTCTGAGGACAGATGGAGCAGCAAGGTGGCAGTCACATGTGGCTCATGTCCAAGGCTCTGTGTGGATTTAACATACATTCCTTACCCCAACTCCAGTTGATTTTTGGTACGTAGGAATGGGTTTGTCCCACAAGGAGACCCTCCCTTGTTATTCCCCACAAATACTGACAAAACACATAAAGTGAGTTGATCATGGCACTGTGTTTAAAATTGACAAGTGGGGACAATCTTCAAAAAATGCTCTGGGAAGAGTCAAGATGAAAATGGGCGGAGGAGGATGGGGTGGGTATTTTAAATTGGTGTATGAGCTTTGTGCGTCCTAGAGAGATATTTGAAATCTTTTCCCTTCTTTTCTCCTGAAAGACTTTTTGCTAGTGTGAATTTATCTCTTAGGGAAAACTATTAAACATTGACACAAAGTTCTCCTCTGCTTTTTCCATGGTCCCTACTTTGCCTCTCACCAAGGTCTTTCTTCTGTGTCTCCACCACAGGCCAGTAGCCCTGTGCATCTTCTTTGGGATGTCCATTATCTGAGGTCTAAGCTCTTTCAGTATGGGAGACACCAATATGATCTTGGTTCCTTCTAGTCCTTGTGTGTTGGACATAACCAGGACTGTGTTTGCTGAGGATACAATAACCTTGCAGTGTGGCCAAAGTCACTCAGCAGAATGGTGTAGAAATCCTGGGGCTCAACCCCAATCATGGGGCTGCTCAGGATACAGGCAAAGAAAAGCCATGTGCTTTGAAATGTTATTTTTTGCCCATGAAAGAAGTCTACAAATTGTGTGCTTCTCAAATAATGAAGGTAAGGGGCAATATCTAAGCTCTTTTAAGCTTATTTTAAAAGTGTGGGGGAAGAAGGAAGGAGTGCTGAAAGTTTCTAGTGTATGATTCCTTGATATGGCAAAGCCTGGTTGGACGTGATATCAACCACTTAGAAACCCATGAGCTTGAAGAGCCCAAAGTTGAACATTATAGGTGGTTGGAAACACCCCATTGGTGGATACTTCCCTTGGCTCCTTCCTGAGTCCACACATGGTAACTCCGGTGGTCCAGGAGTAGAAGGGGAAGGGGGCTAGGTCACAAGTGTATAGAGGACAATGACAAAAGCCAGAGATGCTACAGATGCATGAGTACAGAGGGGGAGAGACCAACTCAATCAGACAAAATAGGGCCTGTGTTGAGTGGGGCTCATGTGGAGTCTATAACTTCCTCTGTCTCCTCAGCCCCACCACTAGTGGCTTCTGGGAGTGGGGCCTCAGCATGTGGTACAAGTGGGAGGCAGACTCAGACAGAAGCTGGCTGGGATCTGGAAGGGCTCATTTAGCTGCTGAAGCAGATGCCTCCAGTGGAAATGGTTTTCTGACTGATGCTGTTGGCTTGAACCTGGATCTGAGTTCCCCAGGAGGAGGATTCCATACTATAGGCTGATGCGGGGATAGTCTGCCTGGGCTCAGATTGGATCTGGCTGGGGTGGGAGAAGGCAGTGGTACATTTACTGCCTTAAAGGGACTGGCTACACTTTCAGAGCCAACAGGAGCTAGAGAGATAAGACTAAGCTGATCCAGGCTCTATGGATTCATGTGTATACAAAGGTACCAAACACACACATTAACTACTGTAATTCCTGCCTCTGATTCTGTCTCTCACCTGTGAACTCAAGTTGGATTTGGTTTCAGCATAGGACATGGGGCTGTAGCCTGGTTCCAGCTCATTGAGCACTGGTCATCAATGGCATGTGGAATTATGCTAGGCATCAGGCAACCAGGCACCGGCAAGGAAGGACCTGCCCCTGTGAAACTGTATCAGTGCATTCCCCACTCTTCCTTATAAGAAGTCTGCAGTAATAGCAGCTGCATATAACTAGAGAGATACAGTCCTCCCTCTCCCTTGGGGACCCTACCTTGGTGGTATCTGGTGACTTCTTGGGGCTGGAGATGGGGTGCTCTGGCATCCTGAGAAATGGTCCAGAATATCCCACACATACAGGTCAACCCCCACAATGGCTTCTCTAAGATGTTAGCAGTGCTGAAGCTCAGTATCCCAGTGAACAAATTTATCTGTTCTTCTGGGTGAATTTTGTGTTTGAGGTCAGGTTTTGGGAAACAGGAGTGCAAGAAGAACACCCTGCCCCCTGGCTCCCAGCTTTGGCAACATCCTAGTCAAATGTAAGAGTACTGGGCTATGGTCAATCATCTCTCCTCAATAGCAATGGCCCTTCAGAAGTCTTTATCTCATTAAATACTTATAGTATTTCTTGGGGTTTTATAAATGGTATAAGTGCTACATGTGTACATCAACAGGAGAAAAGGTAAGTTGATGTGTGAACAGCACTTGCTGATGATGTCCATGTGACAACACTGGAAACTAAGTGGCTGTTCTTACACCATCACTTAGGCGTGGTTTATATTCAGAGTGGAGAGTTTAACCCTCTCACTCTACTGACTGACAGAAAGCCCCAACTGTGAATTCTGAAGCATGACTATGGACAGCCCTGTCAGTGACATACACAGTCCATGCTACTCTGGGTCTCCAAAGAAGAATTATTGATTTTGAGGAGTCTTATGTCCCACTAGCAGTAGCAAAAGTAAGCAACAGATTAAAAGATCATGCTGTCATGTTGTTGGGGTGGGGAGGGAGGGAACAACACAAATGCCACATCAGTAGGATTTCCCAAGTGTGTTCACCTTTCTTGAGAACATTGGAGTGTCGAGCCAGGCAATCTCCACAGGGAAATGTCCATTATAGGCCTTCCCAGAAAATTTAAGCAAATATGCTCAAATTCTACTTATTTTCAAAAGCTTCATATCCTCAAGTTCATGTTTCATATCCCATCCAGTGGATTTAAGACAAATTGAAAGAGTCTGGAACTCAAGAGATGGCACAGTGGTTAAGAGTCTTGCTGCTTGATTTTTGATCTCTAGCTCCCACATAAAAAGCCAGCTATGGCATTGAATACCTGTAGCCCCAATGGTGAGGGATCAGAGACAGGAGAATAGCTGGGGCTCACTGGTCAGCAAGTGTGACAAAAATACAAACACACAAACAGCAGTTCCAGTTTTAGTGTAGATTCTAACTCAAGGAAATAAGGTGGAAGACCACTAAAAGAGGACATTTGATGTTCTCCTCTGGCTTCTGCATCCACCATGTATGGGAAATGTGCAGCTGCATAATACTTTCATTTAACACACACACACACACACACACGACACAACACACCACTCATAATACACACATCCAGGAGTGGTTTGAGTGTAAAATATCTCTTGCAGAATATTTGAGTACTTCATTCCATGTTGGTGGCACTGTTTGGGAAAGTTATGGAACCTTTAGGAGGTGGAGTTTTGCTGGAGGAAGTGTGTCACTGGAGCAGACCTTCAGGTATGACAGCCCAGCCCTGCTGGTTCTCTCTGCTTCCTTCATGCTGGTATGACGAGGTGATACCAGTGCCCCACACAGGCCTGCCATGCTTTCCCTGCCATGATGAAACTTCCCCTTGAAACTGTAAGCCAAAAACAGACCCCTTTCCTTCCATAAGTTGCTTTTGGTTGGGTATGGTCAGGCATCATGTTCCGGGAACAATAAAGTAACTGCTACACATATACACCAAACAAAACTAAATGAAATATGAATAAATTAATATTTAAAGAGTCTGAAGATTTGATAAAACAATCCCAATCTTCTTCCTGTATGGCTCATCTTACACATCAACATATGATTATATAAGAGACCTCAGAGGTTCCAGAAAAGACAAGCACTACACCTTCTCATTACTTGCTTCAGGGTGAAGACAGGAATCTTCAAACTTATGTGTTTGTAGAAACAGAATCACACACTACAGGCAGCAAAATAATTAGTAACATACAGAGAAGGGCTCTGGGCATCAGCCAGGGAGATATGAGCCATGGCTCTGCCGAGGCAAGAAGAGGAAGAGGTTTTGCTATTTTCAAGTCGGTGACTATGGGCAGTAAGGCTTTAATTCTCTGACACAGCCAGGGCATGATAATGATTGCGAGAGGTAGTGACTAGTCCACTGGGCTAGTAGCAGAGGACATTGTCATCAATTGGATTTGGTTAAAGTTACCATCAGAATGTTCCAGAAAGAGGAAGGAATGCTCTTTACGATGGCAGCAAAGTCAGAGACACTGCACTCATTCTTGAGCTGCTGAACTCTCCATTTAGAAAGTAAATACAAGCATGCATTTATTGATTGCTGAAAACTCTCCTGCTTCCTGCAGTGAAATCATATAATCACTAAGTTTCACAGTCTCTTCTGGATGTTTTGCAGAGATATGCATTTCAACTTTCCAGGATCATGGGTGTCACCCCTGTCGACATCTTAATACCACAGATAAAGGGTAGGGGGACACCGTAAACTGCCTTCAGACATCCTGTGCTGCAACCACATTGTTGGCTGTCAATTCAGGGATCAATTTTCTAAGGGCCACAGCCCTGTTCTCAATGTGCCCACCAGTGAACTTGAAGAGATGAGCTTATGATCCAAAACATGTGCCCTGGAGTCAAGGAGAGCTGGGTAGAGAGTGACTCAAGGAAGGAGGTCTCCAGGGGAGGTGGGCACTGTATGAGTTCTGAAGATAGGAAAGTGAGTGGGCTGTGTGGAGGGGATACACTGGTTATCATATACACCGTCGCAGGTGGTACATGCTGGGAGCACAGCCTGGATAGAACTGGGACCTGGAATCAGTGTCTAGTAGTGGTCCATGGTAGGCTATCTGATGTGCAGATACTCTGACATGCAATGGGACTTCCCCAGAAGATGGAGGCACTCAGCAAGGCACTGGATGACTGGTCACATTAGCCCCTCAGATCCAGCCTCTCTAGCCACATCTTTCCTTCTTGTGTCTCTGCATTTCCCTTAGATTCTTTCTTTTCTGGAAGACTATCCAAAGAGCACCTATTGAACTCTATTCTAACTAGAAAAATGTACTCTAGGGTTGCAGTTAAGGTGCTTGCCTGCAAAGCCAAAGGACCCAGGTTCTAACTCCCCACAACCTACGTAAGTCAGATTCACAAGGAAGCACATGCATTTGGAGTTTGTTTGCAGGGGCTGTGGGCCCTGGCATGCCTGTTCCTTCATCTGCCTTTCTCTCTCTCTCACATAAATAAATAAATACTCTAATGAGTGCTTGGGTTGTGGTTGTAATATGATTTAGTAAGCTTAGTATTTGGTATCTTTAGAGATTATCTCAATTGTTCAGTGATTTGAGTAGTGATGAACATCAGTCAATAGCTTAAACTCACTGCAGCTGAGTTATAACGGCTGAATCAGTATCATGGTAATTCACAACTGTCAGACAAAACATAAGCATTACCGAAGAATGCTGTACATTCCTCATACTCCCTACTTCAGACATAAGATGATGTGATGGTGTGGCCTTAGGGAAATTATCCCCTTCCACCTCTATGCTAGTGTGTGTCCTTGTCAAGTGCTCACAAGGGTAGCCATTATGTGATGCTTACCTAATGCATTTCACAGTCATCATCCTCAGGGAGGAGGAAGAATAAACACTATGGCAGCTAGGAACAAGGCCTCAGGCCTTTGCTCTTTCAGATATTGAGACCAATGTGCCACATGTGTATTATGAGAAGGAAATTTCCACACCTGCACACACACAGCAGGGCTCCACATGAGACACATGTACACATGCAGTGAGGCTCCAGAGGAGACACACACACACACACACACACACACACACACACACACACACAATGTAGGCTCTGTGCAAGGCACACTTAAGTCATGGCTTCATGTTCGATTAGATATGGGAAGAGAAAAATCTAATTTGAATGAAATGTAACAAACATAACCCCAATCATTACTTCCTGGTGTCCTTGAATAACCTCAAGTGACACACACTTGCTTTCTATGCATGCCCATTTATCAACCCACACCTGGAATTCTGGAGGCTATTTCAGAATCAAGCCTGGACAGTCATTGGTAAACCAACATTGGAAGTTAAAAACCTGGTGTTCTATGGTATGAAGCACAAGTATGCAATCAAGACAGAGTATATTTTGAATGGCAAGTATCACCATTCTATCTGGGTTTTGTTGTACTCTTCAATTCATGGTATTCTCTTAATTAGAACTTCAAGGATAACAACATAAAAGGAATTACTGTAATCAAGCCCATGACTCTCTAAATGAGA
Source organism: Jaculus jaculus (assembly GCF_020740685.1). Classification (NCBI taxonomy): domain Eukaryota; kingdom Metazoa; phylum Chordata; class Mammalia; order Rodentia; family Dipodidae; genus Jaculus; species Jaculus jaculus. The sequence goes on along the minus strand of NC_059113.1, from coordinate 42,696,752 downwards.
ACGAAAATCTGAGAAACCAAACTTTGAAGGGAAAAGATTCAACATAAAAGATTACAGACATTTTGACACTCTAATTAATGTTAGTCTCAAAACATAAGTATAAATCAGCTGAGACACTGAAATCACATCCCACAGGAATTTACACAATGGTCTCCCTAAAGTTGCAAAAAATTATGTGGCCACTTAAGTTCTAAGGCCACATTGAGGGTTAGCAGCTAAGATGCCTCTTTGGAATGTGTTAATTAGCAAGAAATTATAGTCTAACCAGCACACAGCATCTCCTAGATAGTGAAATGAAGGGCTCACAGCTGTTTTTACTGTTTGAGATACTTCCTGCTTTCATTTAAAATGTTTGAAAGATCACACTGTTCAAAAACAGCTTATATTTTTCTAAGGAAAAACTAAGAATTGAATACCCTTTAAAGGATGTGAGGAGTCAAGTAAGTTTCTCAGTACAGAACTCCAAGTCTAAAAGACCAGGTAACCCCAGAAAGGACATCATCAGCAATGCCGGCACCTGGGAAACTTTAAGACGATTCATCAATAAAACAAAAGTCAAAATAAATGAGCTACATATGTTAATTCCTCCCAAATTCTCTATTCAGTGGGATAAAAGCCAGGTGTGGTGGCACACACCTTTAATCCCAGCACTGGGGAGGCAGAGGTAGGCAGAATGCTGTGAGTTTGAGGCCACCCAGAGACTACATAGTGAATGAATTCCAGGTCAGCCTGGGCTAGAATGAGACCCTACCTTGAAAAACATAAAACAAAACAAAATGCCTAGTTAATTAAGAATATAAAGCTCTTGCCTAGGCATGATGGTACATGCTGTCATCCCAGAACTCAGGAGGCAAAAATAGGAGGATCATGAGTTTGAAGCCAACCTGGCTATATAGTAATACCTTGCCTCATAAGCAAACAAATAAATAAACAAACCAAACCAAAACAACAACAACAAAAAAAAAAAATCATGGGCACAGGCATGGGTTTGGGCTGGGGCAATGGCTCAGTGGTTAAAGATGCTTGCTGCATAAGCCTGATGTTCAGATCCCTAGTAACTATGTAAGGCTAAATGCAAGTAACACATGCAACTGTTATCTCAAGTGCCTATGACAATGGGTGGTAGCAATGGGAGAATTTAAAAGCTTCTGGGTCAGCTAGTCTGGCATTCACAGTAGCAAACACAAAAAAGATCCTGACCCACACAAGGTGGCCATGACATCCCAAGGTTGTCTGACTTCCATATATGTCCTATGGCATGTATGTGTCCATACATGTTGTAGGCATGTGCACATACATCATATGCACATGCCTACAATAAGGACTGGGTGTGTAGCCTATGGTTGAACATACAGAGGTTCTTGGGTTTGATCCTTAGTGTTCAAAAACCATCCAATCATCCAACCCACAAAGCCTTAAACTTAGATGAAACATTATGAAGATATTTTTCCAGTCAAAATCCATAGATCAGTAACTAATATACTGAGGGACAACTGAGTGGCAGTGATTAAAATTTCTACATAAAAGTTTTGAGCTGTATAGTGTATAGCACCTATCATGCTGTATGTCTGTGTATACACACACACACACACACACTCATGGGTATTAATTTCACTTGGGCAGTTAATTGTAAAGGATGTTCATACTAAAGTGGTAATGGAATCATATGGATACCACCAGAATTTGGAGAGAGACATTTTGACACTAATTTATGTGTGGTGCTTTGCTGGAGCATGAGTGAATTGATTTCACAGGTGTCTTTGGCCAACAAGGAGTGAAAAGTTGTAGACCTACCCAGGTCAATATAGCTAGTTAATGATGTCCCTTTATTAAGCAGAGAAAATGACCTTCCATAAAAAATTAATAAAGCAGGGGCTGGGGAGACGACTCAGCAGGTAAGAGCACTTGCTAGGCAAGCATGAGGGCCAGAGTTTAATCCCCAAAACCTGAGTAAAAAGCTGGGCATGGTCACTGTGATGGTTCAGTTCAGTTTCCCACTTGATTGATTAGGAAGCCATAGACATTTCTTTGGGTAGGTCTATGTGGTTGCTTTCAGGAAGGATTAATGGAAAGAGGAACTCTTTCCTCCAGAGTGAGTCCTTTCTCAGAGTGGGTGCCCTTCTGGTGGTGGGCTATATATAGGAAGATCTGAGAGGACACAGTCCTTTTTGCCCAGCTGCCTGTGCTACTCTCTGGTGAGTGCCTTTACCTGGCTGTCTCTGCTGTTCACTTGCATGTGCACCTGCCCTGTTCAGCTATCTACTGTTGACACTCAAACCAAGTTTCCTCAGCCTTCCAACATGGACTGAAGACCAGTGGCTCTGCAGGAGTCCTCTAGACCTTCAGTGCCAGATTGGGACTTCTGGGGAATCCAGACAGGTAGTTACTGGGTTGCTTGGCTCTCAAGCCTGCAGGTAGCTATTGCTGAACTACCATAAGCTATTACAATAACCCCTCCATCATTTCTTTTTTTTTAAAAAAATATTTTATTATTTATTTATTTGACAGAGAAGGTGGGGGGGAGAATGAATAGGCATGCCAAGGACTCCAGCCACTGCAAATGAACTCCAGATGCATGTGCCCCCTTGTGCATCTGGCTAATGTGGGTCTTGGGGAACTGAGTCCTTTGGCTTTGCAGGCAAACGCCTTAACCGCTAAGCCATTCCTCCAGCCCCCTCCATCATTTTTTAATACCAACTCATTTCATTAGTTCTATTCCTCTAGAGAACCCTGACTTATATAACCACACATGCCTATAACACTCAGTGCCGAAGAAGGTAGAGACAGGAAGACTGCTGGTGCTTGCTGGTCAGCCAGCCCAACCAAAAATGTGAGTATTCAGTTTCAGTGAGAGTATCTGTTTCCAGGAAATAAGTTGGAAAAAATGACAGAGGAGGGTATCTGATTTCTTGTTGCCTCTACCCCTGTGTGCAAAAGAAAACTCGTTTGTGTACACACATTTATACCATTACACACATCATACATTCTGTACAGGCACACATTAATAAAACAGCAAAGCAAATATTTTTGCAAGGGTAGATATAGTACATATGTCTAACTGACTTATGCTTCAGAATAAAATTAATATAGTCTAAATATTGTCTGATTCTACATGTTATGATCAAACAGTGGGAAAGCCCCCAAGCTCACAGTGCAGACTATATTATCATAATTCCAAGGTGACCAAAATGTAAAGGAAGATGCAGGCATTGATCCCTGACTTTAGCATGCTGAAGTACCTTCTGCCCCCGCTTCATTGAGACTGTATAGGTAGACAGCCGATGTCAGCTGTGACAGCAAATCGGTGTCCTTGGATCAGAGTCCTCTAAGAACCTTGAGAATCAATAAATGCTATCAATGTGAGCTGGCCAAGAACGGTCCATGAGGCAGCCACTGGAGAGAATCAAGGTGAGGGTGTCAGTGGGTGGCTGGATTTGGAAACTGCAGGCACCAGTCCCGCGGCTGCAGCCTCACAGCCTCACTGTGGAATGGGGAAGGTTGTGGCTCCCTTTCTGTAGCCATGTTAAGCAACAAGAAAACTGCCATATTAGCTTGGAGTTTCCTGGCAGTGGGTGCTCTTATGTGTTTTCCTGTTTTGTCCTGGCAACAGAAACTGATATGCTTCAAATTCCCCACTCTCACTGGCACCCTAAAATCAACCAAAGCTTCTGACAGGATGAACAGGCTCACTGCATGGCTCTGTCTCTAGGAAAGCCAGTCCCTGGCCCAGGCAAAGGGTGCTTGGTTAGAGGTGGGAGGCAAGGAGATTCATACTGGCTGTGCCTGGGGACAAAGCCTGGAGGGACGGTGTGCAGGCTAAAGTGGTAATTTGCTACACAGCTTGGAGGGGCCCAGGGCACAAATTGCCAGCTGACTCCTGGGAATGCCTTTCATCACAAGTGCTCTTTATTTCTACAAAAGAGATCTGTCCTAACTCCAGAGGCTAGAGAAATGAATGATGTGAATTAATAATGAATCACAGGGAAGTTCTATGTAAGCCCACACAGAGGAGTGGTCCTTCAGTTTATCAGCCCCAATGCATGTGGACAGTCTGCTCCATGCTAGGAGCTGCTGATGGGACAGAACATGTCCTTTCCATCCCCTCCTTTTCCCTCCTCTCCTCCCCATGCCTGTCCCCTGCTCTCTTCTCACTTTCTTTTCCCTCCTCTCATCTCTCCTTTTCTCTACCCTCCCTCCCCTCCCCTTTCCCCCCTCCATTCTCTTCCCCCTCTTCTTTCCTTTGCCCCTTTCTCCTTTCTTTCCCATCTTAGCCTTCCCACTCCTGCCCCCTCTTCCTCTCTCCTCCCTTCCCTTCCTCTCCATTCAGAAAACTCATTCACAAAGACACCTGCTATAGTACCCACTGCTTTATGTGAGTTTACATAGAGACAGATAAATCTTATTTATTTATTCACTCGCTCATGTGTTCATCATTTTCATTAAATAAGCCTATAATGATTTATCAAATGTCCACTCTCTGCCAAACATAATTCCAGGCTATGTGAATTCTGCAGTGAGAAACATTCCTGCCCCATAGTGCTTTCATTCTAGTTGGGGAGACAGATGGCCTGTTAAGTCAGTTTAGAAACTATTCATGTATCGATGGACACACTGGACACATGACATAGTGCAAATGATACTTCTTGAAGTCCTTAGAAGGTGCCTGGCATGTGGGATCATGTGTGCTTTCCTGCCCAAGTTGAGGTCTGACTTTGCACACCCAGTTCCATAGCTACTGCTAGTGAAGTTGTGGCTAGGGAGAGGGCGCTTAGTTCCTAAGGGATAAAGAGAATTCCTGGGCAAAGGAGTCTTTACAGAAAGACCCATGTGGGCATGTGGACTGACTTAGTGCTTTCTTGGGTTTTATGAATACCTCTGTCCCAAAAGAAGTTTAGGGCTAGTGAACATGTGGTCAGAATTAGTACTAACTAATTTTGGGGTGGTCACATGTGGGATGGTTTTCCTTCCTTCCTTCCTTCCTATCAATTGTATCTATTTCTGTATCTCCGTATCTATATATCTATCTCTCTAGTATGTATGTATGTATGTATGTATGTATGTATGTATGTATGTATGTGTCTGTCTGTCTGTCTGTCTGTCTATCTATCTATCTATCTATCTATCTATCTATCTATCTATCTATCTATCTAACCTATCCATCCAGCAATCATCTATGTTGCTTACTATGTTTTCTTCTGAAGAGTACCAATCCAGAGAGAGAATTGGAATAGAACCTTTTCTTCAGCCGGGCCCTGCTTTGTAAGCAGGCATCTTTGGTACTATTTGATGTGAGAGGCTGTGTTTCTGGTACAGCTCTGTGCATGTGTAATCAGACAAGGAGGACAGAGACAAATGTTTAGATGTGGGTGAGCATACAGCTTCTTCAAGCATTGGTAAGAAGGGATGGGTAGCGCATTTTCCAGAAAAGATGTCTTCCCTGGGTGTCACATGGCCAATCCTGATGTCGCCACCATTGGGGTGCAGCATAATGTGGCTTCCTGTGTTGTGTGTGTTAGGCATATCAAATCCCTCAGGAATAGGGTATTGACCTGAGGGATGGGAGATAACATTAAACCTTGTTGTGGAACAGATGGTGGCTGAGTGATCTTAAGGGTTCAAGTGCCTCCCTTCTGTTGGCTAGGGTCATTTGGGAAAGGGATCTACAGAACCTAATGACTCTCCATGTTCAGCTTCACGCTGTGTCCTTAACAGCTCAGTCCTGGTGTGTCTTCAAAATGTCCTCTATGTAATCTCAAAAGTATATTGAGTGGGGAAATTCTCAGTCCTGGATGAGCTGAAGCTCTATCAATGAGTCTAGTTGTGACACTTTGCATAGTATGTCTGTCCTGCATATCTTTTCAAAAGCACCCAATGATGTCCCTACAGTTGTGGTTTGAGTATAAAATGTCTTCCATATTTCACATGTTTGAAAATTTGGTCCCCAGCTGGTGATGCTGTTTGGGAAGACTATGGAACCTTGCTAGAGGAAGTGAGTCCCTGGGCTGGACCTTGAGGCTTTACAGCCTGGCCTCACTTTCTGCTCATCCTCTGTTTCCTGACTGCAATGTGATCAGTTCTGTTTTATACTTCTGTCACCATGCCTTTACCATCATGAAACTTCCCCTCACAACTATAAGCTAAAATAAAACATATTTTTTTCCTTAAATTGCATTTAAACACAGGAACAAGCAAGAAACTAACATACCCACATGCCATGTAGCTCATGCATGCTAAGCCTCGCTGGCAGATCATGTAAGCCTTTGAACATAAGGCCTGGGAGGTAATACCTGTGTTCTTACAGTTTAAATCCCAGATCTCAGCTCATCGTACAATTACACACATGAGAAAAAAATTTTGACCCTTCCATGAGTCAAAGATAGTTTGCAACAATTCATAGAAATTAGAAGAAAGGATTCAATGTCAACAGCAAGTATTTATACAGAACTTGATTAGTTATTCATCTATTGTATATGTGTAGAGCTGCCAAATCAGTTTCAAACTTGGTTTCCTTTCATTTTATAACATATCTTTCATGTAGACATTAGTCACTAAACAAATATTTGCAAATTTGTTTCAATTGACTGTGTGATTGATCAAAATGGCAGTGGGATAATGACCTGCAGTAAGTCAACAGACTGCAATAGAAAATGTCAGTCTTGGCTAGAGATGGAGATGAAAGCATAGATTGACAATTTGAAGAATTTATAGTGAGCTTACCCATATACACAGGGTGGGATTTTCCTCCAGGCTTCAGTGGCTGGCAGGTACCTACATCCGTCAGAATTCTCTAGCTGCCTTAGCTAATGAAGCTTTCTTTTCCTTTATCTTACTTATAGTAACACCATGTGTTTGAGCATTTTATTCCTCCTTATCTCTTTCTTCCTAGTCTCCCAAAATAAGCAACTAGATGGACAAACACAGGTATAAATCTTCCTCATGATGAATCCCTTGCGATTTTCAGTGTCCCTATTACTTGTGTTTAAAAGACACAGCATAGTCCTCTGCCTTAATGACTAGGTGAGGAAGGAATAGATCTGATGTCATTACATACTTGAACAAGCAATGTTTCAGGTGTGTCTGTGTATTTGTTCCTTTCTCCATAGCTATTTCCTTGTTACATGTCATTGCAACCTTCTGTCTCAGTTGAACATATCAAGAGTGTTACAAATACTACAACCTGAGGCCCTAACGCCATTCACCAGATGCCCATCTACATGATCAACATTCCACACTTTTGGTGTTTGAAAGGGGTTGAAAAACTACTTTCAGAGGAATCAGTTTCATTCAAATTAAATTGGGTCAGACAGACTCTGCCTCAGCTGGATATCCTGACAGCAATCAATGATATGCCAATACCCATGGAGTGTCAGGTCTGAGCAGCTCTGGTGGCTTTGAGAGGCAAAGGAGGTTATGATGAATTGTTCTTTACCTTAAGAATCCTTTTTATTTTGGAGATAGGGTCTGACTACGTAGTCCAGACTGTCCTCAGCTGCCTGTGTAGCCTTAGGCTGGCCTTGAACTAACAATGCCCTTGTTTCAGCCTCCCAAGAGTGGGGATTACAGACATGTGCTACTCTGTACCACTTAAAAATACAGTTTTGCGAATGTGTGTGTGAGTGTATGTGGGTGTGTGGGACTGTGTGCGTGATTGTGGAGGCCAGAGGATAGTTTTGAGAATTGTTTTTTAGGCACCAACCATCCACCCATTTGGTGAGGCAAGGTCTCTCACTGGTCTGAAGCTTGTCAAGCAGGCTGGCCAGAAAGCCCCAATCATTCACATGTTCCTATCTCCCTAGCACTGAGATTACAAGCATGTGTTATTATTCCTGGGTCTCTCTATCTCTCAACATTTCTAAGGATTGAATGCAGCTGTCACATTTGTGAGGCAAGCACTTTACTAACTCAGCTTTCTCCTCAGCACTTAAAAAATAGCTTTGAGTCACGTTCAACTTTTAGCCCTTGAACTTTATTTATTTGTTTAAATATGTGAGAGAGAAAAAAAGACACAGAGATAGAGACAGAGACAGAGACAGACAGACAGAGGAAGGGAATGGATGTGCCAGGGTGTTGCAGTTTCACATTGCTGGCAGAAATCTTTTGACTAGCTTTGGGAAAAAAGGGTTAATTTTGGCTTACAGACTCAAGGGGAAGCTCCACGATGGCAGGAGAAAATGATGGCATGAGTAGAGGGTAGACATCATCTCCTGGCCAACATCAGGTGAACAACAGGAACAGAAGAGTGTGCTAAACACTGACATTGGGAAACTGGCTATAACACTCATAAACCCACCCCCCCAAAATACACTGCCTCCAGGAGGCATTAATTCCCCAAATGCCATCAGCTGAGAATCTAGCTAGCATTCAGAACACCTAAGTTAATGGTGGACACCTGAATCAAACCACCACATTCTTCCCCTTGACCCCTGTAGCAGACAGATTCAGGTTCGCTGAGATGAACTTCCAGACTAGGCACAGTTATGGAGGAAGGGATATTTATTGAAGCCTACAGATCCAGGGAAAGTTCCATAATGGCAGAAGAAGCTGGCCCGCCTTCACAGGTCCAAGCGGAGAGAAAGAAGTACAAGTCTAAAGGCCAAAAACCACAGCACACTTCAGAAACTCCAGCTAGGCACACTTTGCATATCTTTAGATTGAAATTGGAAAACCACCACCACACAGGACTTCATGCCAGCACAAATGAACTCCAGATGCATGCATAATTTTGTGAATCTGGCTTTATATGAGTACTGGGGAATTGAACCTGGACAGGTAGGCTTGTAGGCAAGTACCTTTAACTTCTGAGCCATCCTCCAGGCCCCATATTGAACTTTAATTTTTTATTTATTTTTTATTACTTATTTATTTGATAGCGACAGACACAGAGAGAAGGAGGCAGATAGAGAGAGAATGGGCGTGCCAGGACCTTCAGCCACTGCAAACAAACTCTAGACACATGTGCCCACTTGTGCATCTGGCTAACATGGGTCCTGGGGAATAGAGCCTTGAACCGGGTCCTTCATATGCAAGCGCTTAACTGCTAAGCCATCTCTCCAGGGCCCCCATCTTGAACTTTAAAGAAAGGAAGTTGACTCCAATTTAGTTAATACTTTTAAACAATTAATATCTTTTCGTTCCAGAGAGTCAAAGTTACATTTGAAAGTCACAGTGAATGATTTTGAGCTAGCAAGCAACTATGGGGAGTGCATCAAAATTCACCTCTGAGTCAGAGCAATTTTGGGAAAGGTTCTGTCTTTGACCTACATGCTGCTTAAATCTCTTTGATGTTGTTCATAGTTTTCTCACAACTTTTCCTGTGCCATGTGGGCTCAAGGGTTCTACTTCTTGGAACTCTATTGCCAGGGGATCTAATGTTGGGTAGTCTCTTCACTGGTGAAGATAACCTGAATTTCTAGGAGAGCAAAACTCAGTCAGAGATCTCTGGGTAGTGTAGAAGGAGCAGGCACACTGGAAAGACTCAGAGAAGAGACACAGGGTGAGAAAGAGTCCTCATAGCAGGCTCACAGGAAGGAGACGGAGGAGGGAGGAGGCATGGGAAGAGGTACACAGGAGGAGGGGCAGAGAGTGGGGACACAGAAGGAGGAGGCACAGAGGGAGGAAGGGCCTCAGGCTTAAGCACAGCAAAGCAAATAGGACTAGAAAGTGAAAATATAGAGAGGAGGCCCAGAGGGAGGGAGCGCAGAGTGAAAGGCCCAGAGTGAAGGAGGCAGGGAGAGGAAGTACAGATGAAGGAAGGGAAAGGTGAGTAGGCACAGGAGAAGAGGCTTCATTACAACAGCCTAAAGGGACAATGAGAGACCCTATGAGGGAAACACAGCTACTGCAACTTTGAGTCATGTGAGCCTTAGGAGGACATAGGTCCTTGGGGTTCACAGCTAACAGGAACCTGGCACTGCTGATGGGCATGTGCATTGTCATCTGTGCCCCCAAATTAGTGGTAATTGGCTTTAAATTGAGTGAGATGCAATTTCACCTCATGTACGTTTATGTCCTCGGGTTAATAAAGACCATGGGCCCCTCTGGTATTTGTGGACTGGAGTTCAACTTGGAAGCCTGTGGCCTGCTGTCAGCATGTCTGCCCTTTGCTCACTTAGAGCTGTGAAGGCAGGTCACTAGTTTCATGGTCTGGATATCTCCCAAATGGCTCATGTGTTAAAGGCTTGGTCCCTATGCTGCTGAGTTGGTTTATAGGGGTTGAGACTCCTCATGGGTCAACCCTTCATGAGTACATCCCAAATGAGCTAATAGGTGGTGGGGTCTGGCTGAAGGGAGTCATGCTAGCATGACTCTTTGAAAGGTACATCTGGTCTTCAGGTCCTTCCTCCCTCTGTCTCTACTCTCATCTACCACAAAATGAGCAAGTTTGCTCCATTACCTGCCCTCTGCCATGATGTTGAGCTTTGTCATATTACCAAAGCCATGGGTTCAGACCATGGATTGGATCCTGAAAGTTAGCTAAAATAAACCTTCCCTCCCTTTAAGGTGATTTTCCTATAGCAACAAAGAACTGGAAACATAGGTAGGGACATTCCAGGTAAGGAAGCTGGTCCCTGGTCGCATGGTTTCCCACCACAGAAACATCTCAGCTCCAATGGCCATTGTTTGATGAGCAGCTGCCTGAAGCCCTGTGACCATGGAGGCATTGGCCTTCCTCAGCAGGTGCTACCCTTCTCCTGAGCTGTAGCCTTTCAGAACACAGTGATGGAATGGGTTTTCCCAGCTCATCATGACTCATCTTGTGCCTTTGGCTCTATTCACTTCTGACAGCTTTGTTATTGCCAGCATGTAACTAACAGCTTCGTCAGATGGGTCTGCCTCAGACTTGAGTTCAGATGCAGGTAGGAAGCCAGCACCCTATTCTAATGTTTCCTCTAAACTTCAAACACAGGGGAAGGATTTCAAAGATATGGCATGGATTTCATTTCAGTGCAAAGCAGAAGTTCTGCGGGGTTTCTGGAAACCATCAGTTTCTGAAAAGAGTGGAAAGTGGCCACAGCAACTGATGGCACCTTGGATGCTCACAGGGACATAGCACAGAAGGTATGGTCTTAGCAGAAGTTCTACACCTGTGAGAAGGGCAAAAAGACCCAAGCTTCATGGTGTGGGCTCTGTCTTCATATAGGATTTAGGTTCAGTTCCAGCTAAGCTTTCCCAGAAGTAAAATGGGTCCCCAAATTTCAAAGTCTGAAAGTCATCAACATTCACATTTGGACAAGTTCAGGGAACTGCACACCCTTACCTGTGTTTAGTTTGAAAATGCATTATGTTAAACAGACTTCCTCCCATGTACACCTCCTAGTACCTGGAACCTGGGACTATTTCACAGTGGGAGAGGTACAGGCATGAATAAACACAGAATCTTGAGATGGAAGATGATACTGGCTTACTTGGTGGCTCAGTGTCACTACCAGGTTTCTTATCTGAGGGGACAGTAGGGCCTAAATGAAGGAAGGAGGGGTGACAATGGAAACCAAGTCTGGGACTATGTATTGGAGCTGAGGAAGGCAGAAGACTCCAGAGGGTGAACAGTGAGGAAAAATTCTCATATTTTCACCTGGTGTCTCTAAAAGAATCAGTGCCTGGTTGTTGTCCTAAGACTCAAATTAGACCTGTGTCTGTGTGGTGCTCACAGGACAGATGTGTTGCTCTAGACCACAGAGCCTGGGGTCATTTGCTATGGCAGTAAATATGTAACAAATACACCTACTTGTTGAGACTTCCTTATAACCTCTCTGCTGAAAGAAAAAGGCACCTCGATGTTCTGTAGCTGTCCCAGAGGCTACACAGTCAGATAAGTCGAGACTTGACCCAGTTTAATAATAGTGAGACCTGTACCACCTACAGAAGGGCTACAGAGTCCAGGGCCTTTTAGCAGTCTTTTCAAATTGAATTGTCTATATTGCCAAAACCCAGTAGAAATTTCTCCTGTGCCCTATCCCCCTCCTCTGGTGAGTTCCTCTCTCCTGAGCATGTCCTACAACAAGCTCTTTCTGACCTCTGATGCTCCAGGCTCTGGGTTCAGTCCTCTCTCTTCATCTGTTCTCTCTTTCTTGGCTGCATCTCTAGCTTAGAAACATACTTGTCCCTGAGCAGTAGCTTAAGATAACACTCACCTCAACATGCTACCAGAGGCACCACCAATTTTGTTGATCCATGCGGTGGTTTGAATTAGGTGTCCCCCTTCAACTCATGGGTTCTGAATGCTTGGTTTTCAGCTCATGGCAATTTGGGATGCGGAGCCTTGCTGGAGGAGGAATGTTATTGGGTGTGGGCTTAAGAATGTTATATCTTGCTTACTTTTTCTAAGGCTGGGCTTACTCTCCTGCTACTGTTTTCTATTTGCTGTGGCAGAGGTGTTGTGTAGCCTGTGCTCATGTCATGCTGTCCCCTGCCATCATAAAGCTTCCCACTGGAGAATGTAAGCCAAAATAAACAGCATTCCTCCCCCCAGCTATTTGTGGTTGGGTGCTTTGTCCTAGCAATCTGAAGGTTAGTACAATCATCTACAATACTCCCTTGCTTGCTACTGGGCTCTCACCATTGGCTCTGGTCTGCGAGGGCACCAGCTGCATTCAGCTGCTAAGCATGCCTGCTTTTGCATCTTTGGCATGCCCCACAAAACTGATCCAGTTAGGGCAGAGCTGCTGCACCCCGCTGTGGTCCAGGTGTTCTGGATTCCAGCAGTGTATCTTCTGTCCTGTCCTTTCATCCTCAGAAGTAGTGGTGGATCAACAAGGCCGAGCTCTGGGCACCTCTTCTCCCCTCTGTTTTTCTTGGTGGCTGGTTGGCGGGGGTCATGGTTTTTGCATCTGCCTCTGATTTCTGAGTACTTCCTCTTTCTTGGTGATATCATCTAACTCCTTGACCCTCTTGGCCTTTCATATCTTGTAGGGATGAGGCAGGGACTAGAGCTACAGGGTACCCCAGATTCCAGACAGCCATGCAGGAGCTTCCTCTGCAGTATCTTCTGGCTCCTCTGTGTCCACCATGGAATTAGGGTCCTCTCTAGGCCTTTTCCAATGGTCCTTTCCATAGTCATGGAGGCTGGCAGCCCAAGACCTTAGTGTCGGATCTGACTCTTCTCTCCTTGGCTTTTAGACGATGTCTCCACCGGGTTGCCCTTCTCTGTTTCTGTTCACATTTCCTTTTCCTATATGACACCAGTGCTACAGGATGAGGGCCACCCCGTGACCTCATTTTAACTTACCTCAACAAAGGCCCATGTCATCAAAAGCTGAGGATCCAGGGATGAGTGTTTCATCACATGGATTTTGGAGGACTATTCAGCCCGTAACATTCTCTTCTGTTCTGAGACCTTCAGAAAGCTCTGGGCTGTGTGATCCAGACTCACAGTGCTGAACACATGCTCCATAGCTCCTACCACCCCGGCTTCACCTTGCGCCTGCTTGGTGCTTCTGGGCCTCAGACATCATGGGCCTGTAGGACCCCAGGATTGCCTTCCTCCCTCGTTCATCCTACTTAGTCCTGAGGTTGCAGCCCCAGCCTGATTGCATCAGGAGGTACTGAATGCTGCCATGATACTTCAAGCCTCCCTCTGGTTTGCAGAGCTTTCTGTATATGCCTTCTCAAGCTCCGTGCATGTAACCGGCTGGCTCTTCAGCTGCAAAAGCTTTAAGTGTAAAGTTGAGGCCAAGGAAGTGCAGATCCCATATGCACCATATACCTGATGAATGTAAGTAAGCATAATATGACCTTTTCTTTAATTGGTAAGATTTTTTTCTTCATTCTATTTCAATTTTCTTTTGTATCTTAACAAAGAAAGTGACTATATTTGATGTTTTTGTCAATATTCTTTGTTCATTTGTTTATTAAGCTTCTGACTATTCTCCACCTTGTTGAGAAGTAGTTGGCAGTATCAGTGCCCGACAGCTTGTTTTGGCAGAAGTTGGGGCTTTAGATCATAACACTCCAAGCAACTTCTAGGCCAGAATCATGGCAGGTAGATCTGTAAAACCCCAATGCTTACACCACAAAGAATTTTTCAAAGGAGCACATGTTAAAGACAAAAACGAAATCACAATATTGAGAAATGTTTACCCTGTATCTAATATACAAGATACCACAATATAAGCATGGTTTTCTTCCCATGTGCTAGCAAACATCTGTCTTGGAAATAGAATATTTATGTAGCCCAGAGAGAAAAGAAACCATATATATATATATATATATATATATATATAATATGTTTTATATATAATATATATGTATGTATGTATGTATGTATGTATACGCATGCATACATACATACACATAGCCAATAAGATGAAGTCAGTCTCTGCCATTCCCCAATCATTGTGTGACTTTCCCTTGGTTCTGATGGCTTCTAGAATCAGTTGTGACATATGTGAGGGAAATTCCTGACCCAGAGAAAATCATTATAGTCTAATTTTATAGCATTTTCCTCCATAGTGTCAATGATATTCCTTCCCTAGAAAAATCGGGTGAAATGAGTATTTAGATAAGTAAATCTACTTGATAAATCATTTCACAGATGAGAATGAAACCAAGTGTGAAATGGAAGTTAGATGCTTTCAGAACCACTTTATTGAAGGAAGGGACAGTAATCAACACTGCTGCTTTTCATAATGAAAGGCACGGCGGGGTGGGGAGCACTTAGGCAGGTCTTCTGACTCAACATCCTGTCCCACTCCTGTTTGAGCTCCTGGAGCTCAGATGAGCTGGGCTTGATGCTTCAATGCACAAAAAACAGCTAGGAAGGGAGGTGACCTGGCCCCAGACAGGCACACTCTTTGGTAGCATTCACATGCCAGGGTCTAAGACAGATATTCTAGTACACACATAAAAATTCATAGTAATGCTCTCACACATACACTTGATTTATTACATGAACAATAAAATCACATATTTATAAGTGTATAAGATGAGAAAATATAATAATAACACCAATTTTTAGTTTTCAATTCTGCATAAAGAAACACATTTAAATGTGTATTATTCTTCAAAGGAATAACTTTAGGATGTTTTTGAAAAGAAAATTTGGGGACCATAAAAGAAAGCCTTTTCCTTTCTTTCTTTTTACTTTTATGCTGGTGCTGGATATCAGAGCCTGCTGCATTCCAGGCAACTGCCCTCCCACTGAACTGCATATCTAGTCCTCTAGAACCAGAGAAGAAAATCAGTTCACCAAAATATTCTTCCCTATAACAACAAAGCTAGCTATTGAGCATTAGTGTGAGGGCTTACAAAGTAAGAAGTGTGTAAGTATGAGTAATTGATGTTATTGCTTCACTGAGATGAAGCTCTGGATCAAAGTTAGAAATCAACTATCACAATTAAGTCACCCTAGTTACTTAAGTAAGTGCTTACTCATGACTTGGGGAGTTTTCCTCCATATTTGTTTCCACAGATTAAAAAAAATCTTTTGTATTGTTTATAATCTTATTAACTAGGCCATGTTGCATATCATTTACTATCTATTTAATGTGGGACACATGGGACTACCAGTCTCAGTCTTTAGCTATTCTCTCAGATATCCTGTGTCATGTGAACTTTTGCCTCAGTGACATCATAGGTATATTTTTTTCCTGAGGCAAGCCCCACATGCTGGCCTTTTTAATTTTATTTTTAATGAGAGAGAGAGAGAGAGAGAGAGAGAGAGAGAATTGGCACTCCAGAGCCTCCAGCCACTGTAATCGAACTACAGACACATGTTTGCCTTGCATGAATGTGAGACCTTGCACATGCATCACCTTGTGTGTCTGGCTTATGCAGGATCTGAGGAGTTGAACACTGGTACTTAGGCTTGCTGGCAAGCACCTTAACTGCTAAGCCATCTCTCCAGCCCTCATGGGTCTATTTAGTGAAGAAAAATTCTAAGATTTGGATGGGTCATAACATACTCAGAGTAACAGTGGTAGTCTGGTTATGAGTCTGAGCCTCAGTTTCCTCACAATGGTGCCCCATGCTCCCCAGAGCTAGAGTTCTTCCCAGCTGCCACTTCTTTGCTTATCTGACTTACAGATCCTTCCATAATGCTGATACTCCCTCACCATGGTGTAGAGGGGATTTTGACTCAGTAACTAGGCCAAGATCCAGTAGAACTTTGAATAGCAACATTTATTTTGAGTGTGGACTTTTAGATATGCAGTGCCCTTGAGCATGAAATACTGTGTATGTAAATCAGCATTTCAGTCCAAGCTGGTACTGATTTTTACATTATCTTTGTAAGGTCTGTTCTATTTCTATTTTCTCCATAATGATAACTCTAAAAACAGCAGAGCCATTTTCTACTGGATAATTATTGTTTCAAAGAGTTTCTGAAGACCATGAAAATGCTTAATTGTTCATTTGCTTATAAGAGGAACCAACAAACATGGTTGAATGTGAGTAGTGCTTGCATAGACTATTTTTAACAGGGTCTTACCAACTAGCTCAGGCTGGTGTTGACATTACTGCTTAGCCAGGCTCACCCTTATCTCTTAGTCCTCCTGGCTCACTCTCCCAAGTGCTGGGATTACAGGCATGTACCACTAGCCCTCGTGCTTCAGTGGGTTACTTTTTAATGCAATGACTATGAGTCTCAAGTTTCCAACTTGCTCTATTTTCACTTCACTTTTTCACTTGTGGATGAAGCATGACAGGGCACCCATGACATCCCTGAGGCAAAGGAGGAACATGGTATCTGAACAGCCAAAGACTGGAACTGCTGGTCCCACATGCCCCACAGCTGTGCCTCCCTACTCACATGCACAGCCCAGGCGGCCTCATGTCAACCCACCTGGTCTATGGCCTCTGCACTCCACAAAGCTGTGCTGAGGATAGAGCGCCAAAGTCCAACGGGAGTCTCACTGAGATCCAATGCTTACCAGTGTGAGTATCACAAAAGCCTTTGCTGGGGCCATAAGCCCCAAAGATCACAATGACAGACTCAGGGCAATGAATGAGCCTAAGATCTTATTGAGGTAAAGAGATGGGATGAGGCCCTGGCCAATTTATTTATCTATATTCTCCAGCATGAAGTATTTCCCTCTCAAAACGTAACAACAGTATAGAGTGTAGGCCGTGGTGTCAATTCTACAGTTTGCTATTCTGTACTGTGCAGTCCCCTGGGATGTTGCTTTACTTTAGCACTCATCAAACTGAGGCTAGTTAAGGGCACTTCAACTCCCTCTTCTGAGTGCCTGTTTCTAGTCACCATACCCCCTACCTATCTTCTGGCTCCTGACAGTATTTATGGCGAACAAAGTTTGTCCTAGTTCTTCTTAGAAATCCCTTTGACAAGGCCACAGCATTTCAAGTATTGGGGTATTCAGGACATCCCACCCTTCAACACTAGGATATTTTATAGCTGCTCTTCTCTACCTTCACCTGTAGTGTGGCAAACTTTTCTTGCTTGCTGTGTTTTATAGGTTTCTCTGGACCATGTATATTCATTGTGTTATATAAATAACACTTGTGCAGTAAAACAGTTGGCAGTGATGTTTAGTTTAGGTGGTAAATCATCAAAGGATTGGCTATGCTTTTCTGTAATAACTGAAGGAAACTGTGACATTGAATTCTCCAAGCCCCAAGTCGATGAGGGAATTTACACTAATGGTTGATTGGCTTTGCAGTGATGAATCACATTTATGGATCTGTACCCAAACCGCAGTGACTGAGGCTGGACTGCAATGCATGGGCTTGGGGTCATTGCACATCCATCCAAATTTCACTGCAACCCATTAAACACTGATATTTAAAACACAAGCACCATCCTTGTCCAACATATCAGCACTTTAATTCTTTTCTGTTGTAGAAAACCTAACAGAAGTTATACTCGGCTACTTGGAAGAATGCTGATAATTTATAGAGTTTATCCTGAGAGAAAAAGCAAGATTATCTACAAAATAAATGCTTTAATTACTGTTGTAAATGCCATTATGTAATGTGTGCAATTTGGAAAAGTTACTAAACATTGGAGAGTAAATTTTACCTGTAGTGAAGGTGTGTGACTATTCCTTCTAGGATAAAGACTTAAGCACACCTGGAAGTTTTTTGCTAGGAAAGTCAAGAAGGGAATTCCATTACCTGCTGTGGACCTGATGGTAGAGGTCATGTTAGAGGGCGTCATCGTGGGGATACATTCATCGTCTTGAGAGTAACCAGCTTGGATGGCTCGAAGGTAACTATGACTCCTTGTTCGGAAACATCCAGGAAGGTCAAGGGCATCCATGGCCTGAGATTCAACTTCACTAAAGACAGATTCACACACCGACTCAAACTGCCCATTGATTTCTGCTTCACTCATCTAGAATAATCAACAGCACATTGTGACACTTGGGTCCAGAAGGGTTATCACAACTACATTACACAAGAGCCAAGAACAAGACACACCCCATGGGAACTCGGCTAGGACATTAACATTTTCAGCATAACTAGTTTAAAATCAGCACAGAGAATCTGCGAAGGCTGCAGAACAACTTCTTGGATTATCTCTTTAAAACATGAAGGTAGGCAGCCAGCATCAGATGTTGGTGGACCCATCAGGCTGACAGCCATCATAAAGATTAGGAGACAGGGATAGGCAAAAACCTCTTAAAGCACCTGACACAAAGCCAGCACCCACATTGTCATCCCTTCCTCTTTCCCCATGACCCCTTCTCCCTCCCCAGCTACCTACCGCTTAGGCGACTCGGGGTATGGAGGCTGTGGAAGTAAGAACACGCTCAAGTGCAGTAGCTACTTTTAGTTCATTTTCAGGATGTGAGAGTCAGCTGCTGCTCATTGTCATGGAAACGCATCCCAAATTTGGCAGAGACACTCCTGCCCTTCTCACCACTATAGCAGCATAAGCCGAGTCAGGGTGAGGAAGACATGGCTGCCAGGAGTTTCTGTGCCTGAAACATGGCATGACGACCCCAACCAAGGGCTTAGTTTTTCCTTAGTCTGACACTGGACTGTGGAGCAGATAAAAGTAATAGTTTTCACTCTGTGATTTAAGTTCTGGGCATAGGTTTGCCCTGGGAGCCTGACGCTTCCTATTATAGTCCAGTACTGTGCTGGGCCTGGCCGACCTGGTGGGCGATCTCAGGCCAGATGCACATGGGCTGGCCTGGCAGCTTAGTCACAGGGCTTCTGCTTAGGAAGGACAGTCCAAAAGGACACGTTTTTACTGAGGTGTATAGTGATGCTTGGGCCGGGTGTGGTGGCTAATGCCTTTAATCCCAGTACTCAGGAGGCAGAGGTAGGAGGATCACCATGAGTTCGAGGTCACCCTGAGGCTACATAGTGAATTCCAGGTCAGCCTGAGCTAGAGTGAGACCCTACCTCGAAAAAAAATATATATAGTGTCCCCAAACCAAATCTAGAGAGACTTAAACTGGAAATCCAATTAAGAAAGTTACAGGATTGAAATGAGATTAAAAGGGAATTTTAACTGTGAGGAGCCTAAGTGAGGTTAGTAATTCTGAACTATGATCAGGGGCTGAACATTTAGTATTAGCATTTGGCTGCTCCACGTGAGGAGAGCTCTCCATTTGACTCACTCACCTTTGGCAAATTACCTTTTCTCTCTAAGCACACAAACACTATGGGTCTCTCCCTCAAGTGTGTCCTGTTATGTTATATTGGCATGTATGTACACATAGGATGCTGGTCAGTGGTATGATAAGACTACCTGGGTAGCCACAGGAAATAGAGTCAATCAAAAGCTCTCTGTGCAATGTCACCTTGAAACCAGATCCCATCCTATCTTCCTTCTCCACTCTGTTTTTCCACATCTCTCAGTATCTCCCCCTCACACACGGAAATAGCTGAGAATTAAGAAGTTATTCTTTCCCTTCTTGTTTTTTTCTGGTCTGCTGCAGCAGAGTCCACACCACCAACAGCTCCTGAACCTTGGATCATGCTGGCAGATAAATTAAAGTAAGATGCTGTTCTAATTGCAGACTAGTTCCTTTCCTCTAATAGTTCACAGAAGAAACTGGGGTCGAGCATCAGCTTCTCTGACCAAGAGGGAAAACGAAACAGGACCCTCTGCCTGCCTCCAGTTTCAGACCCTTTGAAGGGCTTCTCCAGTTTTGCCCTGAGGTTGCTTAGTTGCCAGAAGAATATCTCTTTCGTGGATAGGAAATTGAGTCAGAGCAGCTCAGCTGTGATAAATGGGGAGGGGCAAAGTGGGGTAAGGTACAGGGGTGATGAAGGAAGGTAGTTGTAAGATCAGAAGAGATCACAGCATGGTTGAGGCCACCTACAAGGCATGGTGCAGGGTATGTGGTGCAAGTTAAAGACCAACATCTCTGGAAACAAGCCATAGCATACCACTGTGACAGGCCCTACAAGTCAAAGCCCAGGGAACTCACAGACTTAAAAAAAAAATTGGATTTTTTTTGGTGGACTACAGATTTCTTTCAATCGAAGTTTTCACTTGTATGGAATTCTGTTAGAAAGTCCTGAGTGGCTTTGCTATTTGTGTTCAACATTTGCCATGGCCTGATGGTATTGGGTATATAGCTACCACCACAGGTCTTTGGCAGAAGCTGTTCTGAAAACCTGCTTGGGCTGTGGCACTCCCCTGACAGGAGACACTGTGTACATATGGCAGAGTTTGTTAAAGCAAACTCAAAATATGGAGGCACAGGCCCCATCTAAGAGTCAGGAAGGCAATGCCCTTTCTCCATGGAGGAGGCTGAGCATGCTGGCTTTGAACACAGCTCTGAAATTCCTAGAATTTCCCCCACCTTGTTCCAGTAAGATTCACATTCTCTCCAAGTTTTTTTTTTTTCCCCAGGCACTCTGGGATAGGGTGGCTCTCCCCTTGCTGGGAGTATCTGAGAGCCTGTGGAGACCATGCACTTATTGAGGCAGACTGGGCTGAGCTACAGGAAAAGGAATGAGGCCATGAATGGTGGGAGGGAGGATCAAAATGGAGTCCCATGCACTGTGCTTGGCCTCAGAACAAATCTGTGTTTCCCTGGTGGTCAGTCCCAGAAGTCTGTCATGCCAGTTAGTATGGCTTTTAACGAACCCCAATATGGTAAGATCAAACAACAAAACAAAACACCTTTTCTGGACATTAGAAAGGCCTTAAGCCACAGGAACACTGCAACCCAGGGCACAAGATCTACACAGATGATGAGGAAGACAACCTAATGGGCATCAGAGGACAGTGTTGAAGGTACAGTTGAACAGGTGTATCTTAGTGGCCATGGACTGTTCCTTTTCTTCAGTGGCCATATCCTAGTTTCCTCCCTTAGTGGCCAGGTGTTGTCTTCTTCCCGCAAGTTGCCCTGGCCTAGTGCGCCCCTTCAGTGGGTGTGGTGTGGTCCTTTCTCCTCTAGGGCTTCCACTTCCCAGGCAGAGGGGGCTAACACAGGGATTCAGGGTAGAGCTAACTATATTTTGGATGTACCACTCTCCTTATATCTGAAAGAACAGTGAGGCTGTTCTCTGGCTGGCTGGCGTGGGGAGGACCAGAGCTGAGAGGATGCTGGTGCATCCGGGGCTATGTAGTCCTTGAATGGAATTCAAGCCCTCCTTCCAGAATGAATAAGAAGTCATCAAAGAAGTTGCTGGGGTCTAAGGGGCAGGGCAGTGTACTGGACAGGGGTAGAGGTCCTTTTTGCTAACTTTGGGGTCTGCTAGCCATGGGTATGGTTCCCTTGATACTTTAAAGCTTGCTTTGCCATCACCACTGACTTCAAGTTCAACAGAGCCCTGAGAAGGAGCTGCAGTGGGAAGGGCTGATGCAAATGTCTACAAAGATGACAGGATGTCAGACCTGCTGGGGCTTAAGGTGACAGGAATTGATAGATCACCCAGTTCTTCTAGACTTGTCAGCCTCAGTGACTATAATCATCATGTCATTATTTCATCAGATGAGGGATGAAAGGATCTCAAGTCCATCATCCTAGGTGCTTTTGAGGGACAGGAAGGGTAATGTTTAAAAACAGAGCACTAACTCTAAGTGAGGCAGGAAGCTAGAACTCAAAAGAGAAATCAAATGGTGTTCTCTGAATCCCCCGGGACCATAATTCTGTGGATAGCCAAGTTTTGAGAAAGAAGGTGAACCTCAGAATTTTCTGAAAAATAGCAGAGCAGACAACACCCCACCCATAGTGGATTCACCAAAAACACAACATGTAAGGGCTGGCAGATGACTACCATCTCCTCAGCCAGGACTGTAGGATCCTTGTCTCATGGCTCCAGAACAGCAGAGTTTTAACATGTATTTCTAGAATGCTCCATAACATAACTCTAGAAGTTATTTTATAATAAATGAGTGAGGCAGACAAGCATGAGAAATAATTTAGCCACCAGGGACACTGTTTGGATTGAACAGTAAGCAAGCCTTTCTCCTAAACAATACACCTGTTGGGAACCTATAAATATGTCTTTCCACACCAACCTGCACAGAGCCACTCAGGAACCCTGTTCCACACAAGGAATTAGTTTTCTCCTTCCCTTGCCAACCACTATTCATCATTAGTACTTATTCAAATAGATTTTAAGATCCAGGATTAGAGCCTGGGACCTTTCCCTGAACTGAGCTGCACATAAACCCTGCTCTAAATGATGAGCTAATCTTCTGCTTTCTTAGTGACCATTATTTGTGGTCAGTTTCTATCCATATATGTTCTTAGACAGATTCTGAAGTAGGGGGCATCCAGCCTGGACTGATTTGAGATGTATGTGCAGTAAGACAAACTGTGTCCTTTCAGTGAACTTTTAGGAAGAGACCCCTACCTACCATCTTAGGCCCATGACTGGAAATACATGGTTAAAGTAAGATGCAACCTGGGTTTGAACATATGCAGTAAAGAAAATTCATAACCCATATCTATCCATTAACCCAGAGCATCATCCATACTATACCTCTGCTATCCAGTCCATGTTTCCCTAAAATTCCTGTGAAGACAAACCCCAGACCATTTTCTGGTGCTCTTGAGTACTCTCCACTCACACGGTGTGCTGCCCCTTTGGCAGCATATGCCTTTGCCATCACTTTGCTCCTAACAAAGTTTCTTGTTGCATAAATACTTGTAAGTGCCTCTCACCAATTCTTTGAGTGAGTCTCCAGAACCTGGCAAGACCCACAGAACACTGGTAACAAGAGTAGGTCGATCCCCTGGCTGATCCTTAAGAACTTTGCTCTTGTGTGAACTACTCAACAGTCCCCCAACTCCTCAGTGTTCTTGTAGGCACATGCTCTGACATTACCTGTCCACTGAGCACACCGGCTTGTGCTCTCAGGGGCTCCTGAGCTGCAGAAAACCACTGAGTTCAACACTGAGAAGTAGTGGAGGGCATGTCTCACTGAACCTCACCTGGAGTTTTGTTTCATTTCTGTACAAGTAACAAGCTAAGTGTTGAAGAGCACACTTTCCTTACTAGGATTCCTCACTAGATACTGTGAGAACAGTGTGTCTCTGGCTCTGAGTATGTCCCCTGGCCTCACCAGCTTTCTTCCTTTGTGAAACACAAGGTCACCATGTCAAAGTTTGGCCTGAATTAAGAATGTAATTTGGATGTGAGGGGGTGGCCCACTGGCATACGTCCAGGACCACAATAAGAAATGTTGTGGGCTTTAAAGTTGAGTTAAAGTCATGTCATGGATTCTAGCAGTATGAATGACCTAGAGTTTTAAATCCCAACCTCCAAAGCACCTGGTCTCTGCCTTCTCTGATTGGCATTGGCATATCTGTCCAAATAGAGAAAGGTGTGAGAAGAGGCTATGTTTATTGGCTATTTGGTGAGAGCCTATCTTGATTCCATCAGAAATCTGATGTGGAGGGCTGGAGTCTCCTTTCATTTCATCTCAGAATGGTGAGAGGAAATACAGGCACCGAGCAGTCATGACGTGCATCTAACTGGAGCCTGTACCTTGAAGACCAATGAAAGGAAGATATCCACCTATGGTAACTGCATTCTGTTCACATCTCTGTGTGATATTTGAACATATTTAGAAATATTTGAAGCTAGTTCTCAGTAATCCCAGGCTAAAATCACAATCCTTCTTCCTCATCCTCCAGAGGGCTGGTATCATAAGCCTGTGCTGCCATGCCTGGCTTCACATCAGATTTTAAAAAGTTGTGAACTAGTTACATGAACTAAAATGGAAGTGTTTTCTTTAAAAGATAGAAGTCCACATTAAACATCTCTTCTCCTGGGCAGTGAGGAAGCTGCTCAAATGCACCTCAGGCTGACTTTCTCTTCACCTATGGGCTCCTTCTTAACTCATCTTAGATGCCCTCTCTGTGCAGATGGAAATTTCCCTGGTTAATTAAGCCATCGCAGTGGACTAGGTGCAGAGTATCTGTGCTTGTTGCTGTTTGTATTATTATGTGTATGGGAGGTGGGAATGAGGGGAGTACTCATCCAGTCTGCCTGGGGCTGAGAGTATGTGGCAGTTGGGACTTTCACAGTCATAGTCTTGGCAGAAGTAGGAGTGATTGCTGCCCCCCCCCCATGTAAATAACAAACAGTCCACCATGCAGATGGAAACGTGACCTCATTTCCAAGGAAAACAAACAAACAAACAGCATTTAGGTAAGTCAAAGAGATCAAACCCTTGAGGTGAGCATTAGAAACCAGCCAGAGAAGATAGAGGGAAAAGGCTGAAGCACACTTTCTGAAGAGAAGGAACTGCAAGACAGAATGACTATCTCAAAAGGAATCTAACATCTGGAAGAGAAGATTCATTTCACCCTGGCCAGTCACAAGAGAGCATCTAGTACCCTGGGCTGCATACTACCATTTATTATTGTTATCACAGCAACATCAAAGGTTAACATTAATGCATGCTTACTGTATACAAGGATCTCTCCCCAATACTGTCTGACCTCCACTACCACTGACTTCTTGACTCAACTACCTAACACAGAAGAAGGGTGCTATGAGCCCAGGCTCTTCCATAACTTGGCAAGAACCATGTGCAATGGTCACAGTGTGTGCAAGCTTTATTTTTTTCTTTTCTTTAAAAAATGAGTTTCTGTTGTTGTTATTGAGACAGGGTCTTGCTACATATCGCAGGTTACTTATGGAACTCCTGATTCTCTTGCCTGTCTCCTGAATGCTGGGATACAGGCATGCACCACCTCTCCAGGTATAAGCTGTTTAACACATCACTAGTAAACAGTGTGTTTAACATTTAGAATTTCAGTTAGTTATTGCTGCACACTGCAAGGTATGTGGCCCCCACAGTAGATGCTCCGTATGCAGGCTTTGATCAGTTCCTAGGGAGAAAGGAGCTGTGCCCTGTGAGCAAGTTTCTGATGGTACTCAGCTGATGTTGCCAGCTCTCCTGTTTGTGGTGCTGGGAACGGAACCAGGGCTTTGCCTGTGAGGGCCAGGTATGTACTAATCACTATGCCCCACCTCCAGCCCACAGCAATCACAGGACCTTCTGGTTCTAGTTTGGAGAATCTGGCAGAAGCCACCAAAGTCATTTGTTGGGAAAAGAGAATAAATCAAGAGAGACTAGGAACATGGTCCATCAGTCAGTGCTTATGCAGAGGAAATCAATACAAGCCTAAATATGCATATAAAAAGGAATCTGGTAATACGCTCATGGGCTCTCAAGGCTCATGTCAGTAGGACCTGCATACTCCCTATAGGAGAGATGCTAATCAGGGATGCCTGGCAAGCCTCCCTCCCCCCCCCATCCCCATGGGAGCCTCCCTGCTCCAGAACAGCTCTGGAAAATGCACCCCATACGGAAAAAGCACAGAAGAGTCACCTGGCTCACACAGCTGGCCTGGCTCAGGGTGCTCACAGCCCGCATGTAGCTCTGGTTCCTGGACCGGAACTTCGGGGAGTTGTAGTTGGCCGACGGGTCCAGGCTGTGACCGACAGGCACCTCACTGGCAGCTTGCAGGTAGCTCTGGCTACAAAGCAAGAGAGAGGAGAAAGGTGGTCTGTGAGCATCCAAGAAGGGTGGGATGAGATAGATCTGCATAACTCAACCCCACGCAGAGGCTGGTGTGAAATTTACAGCTGAATAGCTGCCTTCTGGGGGATAGCTTTGCCTCATGCAAATAATCTGGGTTTTGCATTTGCAAATATGACTTCCATCCAAAATAACAGAGGAGGTGATTTAGCAAATTGTTTTGAAATCTGACTTTTTATGGCCAGGTAGTGAGATGAGGCTCCTTTCCCATTATAAAAGCAAGTGGTGAAGCCTTTATAATTCACACAGCATAAGAGCGAACTCAACCCAGATTCAAGCCAGATCCTCCCACAGCCTCATAAAATTCATGCCTGCTCCTTGGCAACTTTACATACTTGGAAAAAATAAAAGCGTCACTTTAATTTTAAGGTGAACAGATTATGCAATATAGGCAAAATGATAAGAGTGGGGAGTCCAGTTCTTTGTGCTATCACCATAACCATTTTCTTCCAGACTTTCTTAAAACCCAACATTCTCCAGTTTTTATCTTGCTATTTTGTAAAACACTAAAAACATGAAGAAACCTTGAGGACACTTCCCAGCTAGAAGGCCCAATTTAACTTAAGTTTCTGGCAAACTGGACACTTTTCCTTTCAAGTATTTTGGCAATCTTTCCACCACGCCATAAAAATTCATCTTTTTGGTATAAGCAAACTAACTGTCTTTGGGTGGGAAGAAATCATCAGTCATTTTTCATTTGGCGTTTTTTTTTGGGGGGGAGGGGGTGATAGAACATTAGCTTTCATGGATCAGTCCATATTTTGAAATATGTGCAGACACTAGATGTGCCAATGTGAGTTCTTTCCTGGGCAATAATGTGGATGGACTGTGACCTCTTCATTGATTTATTTATTTTTCTAATTTGCTTTCCTGTTTTTAAAAGACGGAGGGAGAATGGAGAGGAAGCGAGGGGTGGGGGGCGGTGTGGTGGGGGTGGAGCATGAGTGTACCAGGTCCTCTAGCCACTGCAAACAAACTGCAGGCACATGTGCCGCCACCTTGTGCATCTGGCTTTAAGTGGGTACTTGGGAATCAAACCCACCTGGGTCCTTAGGCTTTGCACGCAGCCTAACTGCTGAGCCATCTCTCCAGCCCTGCTTCCTTCTTTAAAAATGGAGCATTATAGAAAAATTACTTTCTTATGAAACAAAGTAAGCAAAGTATACTAAATTATAGATTTAAGTAATTATTTTTGTTTAAAGTAGTTTTTACTTTTAAAGAAGGAACATGACCTACTTCGGATTCACTGTGTACCTTCCTCATGCTCCTTCCCTCTCCGATACTTGCACATCTACCAGGTGGTCCTCTATTTTTCTTATTGCTCCTCCTTCTGAATAACACCACACTCCTCCTGACTAACACCCCCATTCATCACAATGTTCTCGGCTTAAATTTGCCTCATTGATTCTAGCTAGTGCCCTGAGGGAAAGATAAACTCACACCAGAGTCAGGACCCTGCTGGTGGCAGGGGACTTGTACTCCCACAGGCATCCAGGTTATGCTGTAATTCTGTGTTTCAAATAAACATTCTAAATTTCCCCAATGTTGGGTATGCACCTAAAGAAATGTTGCTACTGGGAATACTAATACTTAATGTTTTCCATTAAGAACACAGACCCAGCTAATTCACAGCTGCTGAATAAGAACCTGAAAAGATTCCATCCTGTTTCCACATCTAGTCATCCCTTGGTGTTTGCAGGGCATTGGTTCCAGGACTCCAGGACACCAAAATTGATAGATGCTCAAGTTCCTTATATAAAGTGTCTTGGTATTTGCATATAGCATCTCCACATCCATCACATAGTGTAAAGGCTACGGACTTGTCACACTATGTTTTCTAGGAAACAATGGCGGAAGTGTGTGTAGGATCAGAACAGGGGCAGGGTTCATAGGGCATGCTGGAGTGTCAGGATATCACAGCAGGGCATGTCTACCGTTCACTTCACTTTCATGAATTTCCCGTGCTCAGTGCATGGCAAATTCCAGTTCTGCCTTTGAAGCTTTCTGCAATGTTCTTTTTAAGTACTTCCCATCTGTGGTTGGTTGAATGTATGAATGTGGAATCCAAAGAAAACAAATACTGAAAAACCTTTTAGCCTTACTTGGCTTGAGATTTAAAAGTTATTTTAATGGCTTAACATTTTTATAACATTGTGTCCAGCTAGCCTCATACATCATAGATATAGGAGCCAGGCATGGTGGCACATGCTTGTAATTTCAGCACTCGGGAGGCTGAAGATGGAGGGTAACTGGGAATTTGGGTCCAGCCTAGGCTTCATAGCAACATCTTGTCTCAAAAAACAGGCAAACAGATAGGCAAACAAAGACAAAAATCACATATCTAGGAACTGAGCTAAGAGTGGGAAGGTGCAATGAGGGTCAGGCTTACACAAATGAGTGTACCTGGTGGCTAGGCCTATGCCATTCCCTCCAGGACATACCCTTCTCCCTGAGGGGTCACTCTTGAAAATGACATGCCATTTTAGAGTGGCCTTTCCTCCCCTTGGCCTCATTTACAAAGTGGTAAGTCATACTTTGCCCTCCCAGTTCATAAGACCTGGAAGGTACTTCTTTATATAATTGAACAGCAGCCATTTTCTAGAAAAACACAAAAAATATTTTTGCTCTAGTTTTTGCCTTTTGAATGTTGCTCATATTAGATAATCATCTACACATAAGTAAGACAGGAAGTCAATTTTGGAAAGCTCTAAGAGTGAAAACGTAATCATACGAAAGAGCATAATGGGCTTCCCGGTATTCTCTCTACCTGCAAATTGTCCAGAGTTCCACACTCACAAACCTCACCTGGGACTCCGGATTCCTATAAAAACAAATTTACACAATAAAATATATGCCCGAGCAAGGCTCTGAGTGAACTATTTGGACTCATATAGATATACTAGGAATATCGACAAAATAAAACAGCCTTTTCGTCTGTTACCTTAAAAACAAGCAAGAATTCTACACAGGTTGTATAAGAGAAAAATAAGAAAACAGACTTTTCATGCTAAATGGATTCACTCCAAACATAGAGGACAACTTTCACACTCATAGAGGGGATTGGACAGGAATAGCATTCACTTAACAAACAACAAAAACAAACAACAAAATAAAAACCAAGCTTCTTCCAGTGCCTTAAATGGGACACTTTAGAAAGACCTCAGATGGGTGGGTAGGTGTGGTATTCGTGACCCAAATGAACGTTGTTCTGTCTTTCAATACATGTTTCACAGAATTTGTCATCAACCCCCCTGCCTCAGGCCATAGTGTCTTATCACAGGACTCCTGTGCTTGGGCCAAAGCGACGGCAGCTTGCCCACCACTCCACTTCTAACTGTGGGTGACACCTCAGAGGCACCCTCACAGGGAGAACTTCCATCATGGGGTGCAGGAAAGACACTGCACAGTTTTGCCACCTTCCTGTGGCTGGCAGTGCCCAAGTCCACAAGCTCGGTGACTTGTGAGTGACATTCTCCTTCTTCAAAGTGCACCCTCCTCCATGACAGCCATGGCTCTTCTCCAAGATTCTGGTTACCAGGGCTGCACCCTAGGGTAAGAGTTCAGCTTGTGAATTTTGGGTACAGACCTGCAATCCATGGCACACATGTATGCATTTCCACCCCCGAGGGAGCACTCAGGTGCCCAGGCTGTCTGTGCCATGCTTTTGTTACCTGGCTATACTGGGCCTGGTGAAGGAGGGGGGAGGTAGTCTAGCTCCTGCAGAGGACACTGTGCTAAGGACGTCTCTATGGAGATATATTTGATCAATCGTATCAGCTGGTAGTGATAGGGCACAGTAGCTATTGTAACCTTGCTAGGTATACTCCAATCTTCCTGGAGCCTTCTATGGAGGCTTCAGAAGTAGAGCTACAAGGAACTGGAGTTGTTGAAAAGGTATCAGGCAATTGAATAAGTCAAGTGGAATGGGACCAAGAAAACTATTATGGGGACCAATGTTGTCATTAGACACTTTGAAATGGTTATAATGGCTTCAGGCTCAAACCAGATGGCAGTAAGGTGGGAAAACAGACCCATGGGTAATTGTTTTGGACAATTTGTTCACTTTGTCAGGGAGAAGACAGGCAAGGGCCCACTGAGAAGGGTGAGTTTTCTGGGGGATGATACAATGTGAGCATCTCTTTTGGACAATGATAACAGGAGGCTACCAGAAGATAGTTAGAGAAGGTGGTGCAGGATCTTTTTCCCTCCTAAAAGGTCATGCTATACCTGGGGCCAACACGTACTCCGCCAAGGAACGAATATGCCTCATATTCCTGAGGTGTAAACTCCCTGGAGGCATGGAGTGTGTGTGTAGGGCATGGGCCTGATGCTGGAGCACAAAGGTGCTGTGCACATACCAGGGTGCCGCTGGGCTGTCCATGCCACCTCTCTGAGCATCCCTCACAAGAAGGGAGTGTAGCATGTTCCCATGATGTGACTAGCATGTAAATGGCTAGAGTAGGTCAGACTCATGATAAGGCAGGATATCATGTTTGATTGGTCAGGGAAGAGGCTGTACTAGGACCAAACATGGGCTAATCATTGACCACTCTGATCATTTTATAGGTTGATTGCTGTCTCAGAACTCCCCAGGGGGGCCGAAGGGACAAGGCTGATCATATTGATGGGACTCTGCTCTTTGGTGAAATCTGGCCTGAACACAACAGCTCAACTATATACCTTTTTGGAAAAGATCAAAGGTAGGCAAAATCAACAAACAGAAAATTATTTTTTTTTACTTTAAAAATCCATGAGATAGAAAAATAATAACTGAGCAAAGTCTAAGGACCCAGGTTCGATTCCACAGTACCCAGGTAAGCCAGATATACCAGGTGGCACATGTGTCTGGAGTCTGTTTGTAGTGGCTAGAGGCCCTGGCATGCCCATTCTCTCTGCCTCTATCTGCAAAAATAAAATTGAAAAATAATACTTGAGAGAATCAGAGAACAATGAAATGTAAAGATCTCAAATGTAGGTTCAGGGAGTTGGCAGGGCATCCTTCTCTTCCTTTATATGTCTCCCTTAGCACTGGGGAGTGTCAGTCATCTCTCCTAAGCAGTTCTTCAGCCAGTGTGGTCTTGTCAACCTGTTCACTTTCACATCTAGATGGCTGGCAAGGCTCACTGGCTACATGTGTACTTTATATGAAGAGCTACCTTAACCTTTAACCCCCTTTTATATGATCTTTTTGTCATCCACTGAGTTTGTGGGGTTCTTTACATGCTCTGCAATGAAACCCACTGTACAGTGAACTCTCCAAGTTCCTTTCCTACCTTGGGCTTTCTTTTCATCTCAGCTGAGATTGGTGAGAAGTCACACCTGCAGTCAGGGACTCCACTGATCTGCTTTGTCTGTCTGAGTAGGCCTTGCCCTGGGGGAACGATGTCTTTGAGGGATATGTGACAATGTCTGGCACTATGGGGCTGCCTCAGCTTTCAACCCATCACAACACATCTATTTTGGAGTTCTATAATTATGAGAGCAATATCTGTGGTTCTAGGGTAGTGATTCTATAATGCTATTGAGATGTTTAAAATGACATTTTCCAATTGCTTAGTGCTGGTATACAGAAATATAATTGATTTTCATGAACTTCACTTGCATTTTAGCCTTTATAAATGACATTACTCATTCTGGCACTTGTTCTTCTGTAGTTTCCTTAGCTTTTCTACATCAGCAATCATAAGGTCTGAGGATAACAATTCTTCATATTAAAACTCTGTGCCTTCTCTTCTCTTGCTTACCTACATTACTTGGCTAGGATCTCTCCTATATACTGAAGAGAAACAGTGAGAGTTGATGTCCTTTTTTCCATCTGAGTTTAGAGAGACAGTATTAAGCTCTAGGTTTTCTAGAAATGCTACATGGTAGGTGTGTGCTAATTTACAGTTGTTGAATATTCTGACAAGTATGCTGCTGTGTAACTATGAAATCTCCCTCATTATTCCTCTGGTTGTTGATCGTTGTCCTCACATGGACTATGCTTGGAACTAATGCAGTTGCACCAGCTTACCTTTTCTTTGGGCTTGTGTCATAGATCATTTTCTACCCCCTTGCTTCTATCCCATCTCTGATTTTATATTTAAAGTTTATCCCTGGTAGACCATATATACTTGGATTTAGGTTTCCTCAATGGCTAGAATTTTTGCTTACTTATTTATTTTTAAAAATATTTAATTAATTAATTTATTTCAGAGAGAGAGAGAGAGAGAGAGAAACTGGTAGATAGAGAATGGGAGCACCAGGACCTCCAGCCACTGCAAACAAACTTCAGACACATGCTACCTTGTGAACCTGGCTTACATGGGTGCTGGGGAATCAAACCTGCATCTGTAGGCTTCATAGGTAAGTGCCTTAACCACTAAGGTATCTCTCAAGTCCCATTTTTATTTATCCTATTTTATACTTGATGGAGTTGGAATTTTGCTATTTATTTTGTATATCTCATTCCTACTTTTTTTAAAAAATATCTTTTTTTAAAATTTTTTTGTTTTTGAGAGCGACACAGAGAGAAAGACAGATAGAGGGAGAGAGAGAGAATGGGCGTGCCAGGGCTTCCAGCCTCTGCAAACGAACTCTAGACGCGTGCGCCCCCTTGTGCATCTGGCTAATGTGGGACCTGGAGAATTGAGACTCGAACCGGGGTCGTTAGGCTTCACAGGCAAGCGCTTAACCACTAAGCCATCTCTCTAGCCCACTCATTCCTACTTTTGTTCTTCCAGTCCTAGTTGCTTCCTTGTGGGTTGGTTTAATATTTTAGCCTTGCCTTATGACATCTATGCTGGCTGTTCTACAGAGCACTGGCACTTCAGAGCTGGCTCCAGAGTTGCTCTGTCCATACTGGGAGAGCAGTAGCACATGTGCGCATTTGAATGAAGAATAAATTCCTTTGTCTTCATTTATCTGAAAAAAGCATCATTTTTGTCCTAATTGTTCTTGCAAGAAGCATTCTGGGTGGGGATTATTTCCTTCATTATTAAGGGTGTGACTCCTCTGCCCTCAGGCTGCCATTGCTTCTAACAAATCAGTCATAAACTTCACATGAGTCCTGTGGGTAGATCTTTCCCATCTCTGCTAGTTCTTTCTGAAAATACTCTCCAAGTCCAATCTAATGGTGTGTCTCATTATTGCCCTACATGTTTCTTAATCTAATCTTGTTGACAATCAACATTAACCATCACAATCTTTACCTGTCTCTCTCTCTTTGTGCACAAAAGTTAACTCAAAATTAGGTATTTGACAAGACATCAAGTAAGACCTAGTTCTCTGGAAACAGAGAAGATCCTTAGGACATGGGTGCAGGAAGTGACTAGTTATGACTTCAAAAGTACACACACACACACACACACACACACAAATAAAATTTGGACAGCTGAAGTTACATCAAGTTAAAATGCTACACAGCAAAGAAAATAATCTAGAGAGGAAACCTACAGATTGACAAATGCCAAGCAAAATAAAATGAACTAATTATATACAATATTGTATCCATCAAGTGCATCAATGGTATAATGCCTGTCTTTATGTAATTCATAAGGCTTTCTAATGACTGCTTTAAAATTATTTTTAGCTAGGAGCTGGAGAGATGGCTTAACAATTAAGGTGCTTGCCTGTGAAGCCTAAGGACCCACGTGCTACCATCCAAATCTCACGTAAGCCAGACACACAAAGGTGAGGCAAGAACAAGGTTGCATATGCCCACTAGGTGGTGCAAGCATCTAGAGTGGGATTGTAGTGGCTAAGGCTCTGGTGCACCAATTCTCTCTCTCCCTAAATTAAAAAATTAAAAAAATATTTTTGCTAATTCTAATATGTGAGCCATCTCCTGACTTGTTTTAATATGGGCCTACCTTCCCTCCCTCCCTCTCATCTCTTCCCTCCCTTTGGTTTGCTCTCCCTAGTAGGAGGTGCTTACCACCAAGCTTTGAAGTGACAGCTCACACATAAACAGAATCACTCCCTTGGCCAGCAGCTGTAACACAGGCTCTGACCTCAGTGTCCCTGTCTGACTGGTGATAAAGGAAGCACTCACTGTGAGGTCCTGCATTATGCACTGGCAGAGCCATATTCAGTAAACCATCCAAGCCAACTCACTTCCCCACCCCAGTGTCTTCTGTTGGGGCTTCCCATCCTTGTGGAGACTCTTAGGTCCATCCTCAGGCTACCCTCCTGCATCTACAGCCCTAGAGCATGGTCCTAGAGGACCATGAGTGATGATGGGCTGGTTTCCTAGACAACAAACACTCAAGGAGATAGCTGGTGACAAGCATTGCTTTACCACCAGTGTTGCCTGAGGCCTGTTGGCTCAGCTAAAAGGCTCCTGTGGGTCCATTTCTGCTAAAAACACTGCTGATTCTGAGACCATTCAAGTCACATCACAAAAGCTGGCCCCACAGTCAATGTCTGCTGAGGTTAACTAGACTAGAAGGTAGCAATTTAATATGGTGGCAGTCAACCTTTCTGGGAGATGTTTTAAAAATTCAACTTGGGCTGTAGAGGTAGCTCAGCAGTTAAGGTGCTTGCCTGCAAAGCCTAATGACCTGGGCTTGACTCCTCAGTACCCACGTAAAGCCAGATGCATGCAAGTGGTGCATGCATCTGGAGTCTGTTTGCAGTGGCTTGAGGCCATAGCATGACCTTCTCTCTTTCTTTATTTCTCTGTCTCTCTTTTCTCTATATCTCTGTTTGCAAATAAATAAATAAAACTTAACTTGTGAACAACTTTCATTATATTTTATTCTTCCAGGAAGATGCATGACAGACAAGGCCAGTATTAGAAAACTATAAATGAAAAGTTGACATAACAGAGAGGGATTCAGAATGATGGAGACCCAGATCATGGAGGGCCAAAGCAAAAAGTTCTCTGTAGAGAGGATATTTTTGTTTCTGTTTCTGAAGTACTCTTTGTGGTGGTTTGATTCAGGTGTTCCCCATAAACGTAAATGTTCTGAATACTAGGTTCCCAGCTCATGGATATTTGGGAATTAATGCCTCCTGGAGGGAGTGTATTGTTGGGGGTGGGCTTATGGGTGTTATAGCTAGTTTCCCCATGCCAGTGTTTGGCACACCCTCCTGTTGCTGTGGTCCACCGTATGTTGTCCAGGGGGTGATGTCCACCCTCTGCTCATGCCATCGTTTCCCCCTGCCATCGTGGTGCTTCCCTTCAAGCCTACAAGCCAAAATAAACCTCTTTTTCCCACAAGCTGCTCTTGGTTGGGTGATTTCTACCAGCAATGTGAACCTGACTGCAACGTTCTTCCATAACATGTTTATCCAGAAGATCATTCACCTAACCTGCATTTGCCAGGCAGGTCTGCATACTGACACAAGGGAGTCAGCAGTGATGGCTGGACCTGGGACTAGCTTGTATAGCAGACTCACCTGAGGTAAACCAATATATTCACCCATTAATTGCATGGATGGATGAGCCCATTCACAGGATCAACTCTGCGTGTCCCATGTAGCTCCACCTCAGTATCCCACAAGGGATAATCTTCCTCAACATGAGCTTCAGAGGGGGCAAACCACATCCAAGTATGGCAGCTCTATGATCACCCTCATGGTGTTTTTGAGCTGAAGCAGAACATATGACCATAGATTTGGAAGGCTCATGGTCTTTCATGGGCACCTGCAGCACTGGCGAGGAAGGACTGGATGAATCATCTA
Organism: Jaculus jaculus; assembly: GCF_020740685.1. Lineage (NCBI taxonomy): Eukaryota > Metazoa > Chordata > Mammalia > Rodentia > Dipodidae > Jaculus > Jaculus jaculus. The sequence continues at coordinate 42,661,162 of NC_059113.1, read as the reverse complement.
TATATGGTGTAAGACTCCTCCATTCACTCCTATGACGTGCAGTATAACCTCTGAGAAAGCTGTACCTGACCTAGCCTGTTAGAAAACAGCTTCACCAAGAGGCAACAAGAAGGCTGAGACTGTGGCATGAAGACTGCCTGATTCCAAGTCATGATTTTACACATTTACAGAGGGCAATCACAAGTTCATGGTGAATTAATAACTTGATGGACTGAGACAGGGAAGCAGGGTGTTCCCAGAGCTGAGTACTGCTGGCTTCAGCTCTCTGCTGTCCCTTTCTCTATGGCTGCATGCTCTATTTTCCCCTTAAATGGAAAGGTCATGTCTTGGGTAGTAGGTTTGCAGATGGAGTGGCTACTGAAGTGACTGGGGCATAAAATTCTTCAGTTGCTAAATGAAAAGTTCACCCTGAGGGGCGCCCCAGGCAACATGGTGATGGTACGTGCCTACAGCAGAGCATCCAACTCTGACCAACTCACATTCAGGGTTCTGTGATTCCCCTACTGCTTGTGCAGTGCAAAGATCCTCAGAGACTACAGAAACTACTTGCTTCTCTTGGATCAGTGAACATCCCCTGAAGGGCCCCAGTGAGTTTGCAGGACAGTGTTCTGATCACATTCCCCTCAGAAATGAGCGAAAGCCCCCCCAGTGAGGCAGAGGATCTTGGCATGTCTTGAGAGTTTCTGACTCACTGGAAGCTATAGTTCCATGAAGACTACATCCTTAGAATGTAGTGACCAGAGTCAGTGGATTGAGGTAAAAATGACACCTTTCAACAAGAAAGGGCATGAAACATGCACACTGTAAGGTGATGGGCTCTGCCTGGCTTTGGGACTGTGGCTTCTGAGGACAGGGGTGAGGGAATCAAGCCTCCCAGTCCACCACACCAGCATGGGGAATATCAAACCTTTCTTCAGCAGCACTGGGCTTCATGGCTGTCACTCTCTCCAGACCTGCCATACAGATACTGCTTGTTTGCCAATGGTCTTGTCTGCAGTGACTGGAAGTGGAAGAATGGATGAGCCCCCAAGTTCTTATTTATTTTATTGTTTGCTTTTATTCTTTGGTGTGTATGTGTATGATGTATGTGCATGTTCATGTGTATGAGTGTGGGCACCCATGTGCCATGACTTGCACATGGAGGTCAGACAACTTTTGGGTATTAGTCCTTGCCTTCCACCTTGTTTGAGATAGGATCTCTCATTCTCGTTGTTCATTACTGCATTTAGATGGGCTTCTAGGAGATTCTCCCATCTCTACCTCCCATCTCACTGTCACTGTGTTGGGATTTTGGAAGCTGAGCACAGCTTCTGGCTTTTATGTGGGGCCCAAGAATATGAACTTGGGTACTCAGGCTTGAGTGGCAAGCACTTTATGCACTAAGCCATCTCTTCAGGCCCAAAGGTATTGTAGGTGGTCTACAGATCAGATGACATTTGAGGAACATGTTCTACTTGGATACTTGGACAGGGGACTTGGGAGCCACTGAGGGATTGTTTAGCAATTTTAACCTTTTTTTTTTAACCTATCTCATCTATGGAAGACAGTAAACACATGTGTGAAACATATTTTCTGATGCTTAGAGGTAGATTTTTGTTTTTCAAATAAGGTTTCTTATAGCCAAGGTTGTATTTGAACTTTCTATGGAGCTAAAGATGGCCTTGAACTCCTGGTCCTCCTGCCTCCACCTCTTGAGTCCTGGGGCTAGAAGTGTGTGCTACCACATCCAGCAGGAGGTGGATTTATTTATTTATTTACACATGGATGTGTAGGCATACCAGGGTCTCTTGCCACCATAAATGAGCACCTGTCTGGCTTGGCATGAGTGGCTGAGGAATTGAACCCCAGGCTGACAGGATTTTCAGGCAAATGTTTTCAACTACTGAGCCATCTCCTCAGCCCCTGGAGGTAGATTTTTATTTGCATTTTTAGGAAATAATAATTCTCAATGCCTGCTTCCCCTGATGATAAAGGCAGGTTTCATATCTGGTGTGGTATGAAAAATGCCCACAACCTCTACCACAAGAAGAAAAACCACTGCTTCTGTTCTTGTCCTAAGCCTTGGCACCCACTTGCTCTGGCCCAGCTCTGTCTCAGACACTTGCAGGGCAGGCACGTGTTGAGATGCTTGATGAGGTGGGGGAGACCAGACTTCGCAATTATCATGGGGTAAGATGGGGCTCTGAAGGCACTTCACACTGAGGTGACTTGAGTTTAATAACTTTCATCAAATATTAAGTGGTCAAATATTTAACAGCAGCTTCCTTCCAGGAGACTCTTGGGGAGTCCAGTAGCACACCGCTCCCTCCTCATGCAAATATCACAGAGACAGGAAATGTGCATTGCTTAGCTACTAAGTCACAGCCCATTTGTGTGAGGAACCCCAGGGAGCCAGGCAGCCTCTGTGTTCATGATACTATGGGGACATAATGATGGATGATTGACAAGTTCTCATACTAACGTCAGTTTATCACCTGGAGGCCATCAATCTCTGTTGCTTCATAGGCCAGGTTTAAGGGTGCTGCAAATCTGACCAGACATGCAAGGAAATGAGGTTCAAAGGACTCTTAAAGGCAAGAGGTCCCAGCCTCCAGCATCTCTACAAACCACAGACACTAATAAACAATCACAGACAGTATACACTGTTTATCAGCACCCAATTTACAGATTATGAGCTACAAGTGAAAATGAGAGCAAGCTCACTGCATGTTTAAGTTACTTCTTATGCTCAATTTTTATATCAGGCCTGATGCTCAGAGCATCCACTCTTCCTCTATATCCACATTCCTTTTAACTTTATTTCATCTACAGTGAATGACCTTGGAACTTGTTACCTGGAACCAACCTGAATTTGAGCCACATACTCAGCCCAAACTCCCCAATGTAATGATCTATGCTTGACTAAGACCCACAGTCACCCCAATAACCTCTGCATGGGCCAAGTCCCACATCTACCTACCTCACTTACCTCTGCATGACTAAGAACCACACCCACCCAACTAGCCTCTGTCTTATTGTGGACCCCACAACTGGCTTTTTAAAAAATCTCTGATCTTGTAGTTTTTCTAGATAATTTCCACCCCAATTCCAGGGTTCCTATTGTAATAGTGACAAGATGACTTCATATCTTGGTTCCAATCCATGGCTCCTTCTGTCTCTCCAAGGAAGATGAGCACAGGTATATAATAATATGATCACAGGGCCCAACACAATCTGCCCTCCCACCTCTATTCTGCTATGTCTGAAACCAACCTCACTACTGTCCGCACCTAGGTCACTGTTGTGTCTTCTGCATCATGTCTTCTTCCTGCCTAGTCTTCTGCTCCCTGCAGTAGCAACTCTTCCTGCACATATCCATAGACTTAGCTTCCTGTACTCAAGGGCACCTTTGTAGTGAGGCTCACCATGATCTCACTACCTCAGATTTTAGGCTTTCACTACATCCACCCACCCAGGCTGGCCAGACCCACTGCTCTAGGAGAATTCCTTGTGGGCTAGCCAGCTCTGCTGATTGCTTTTAACTTGTCCCCCTCTGTCAGAAACAGGAACCCTGAGGGACGGGACTTCTCTATTTATTACATTATTGAGAGCATCCCATACCATATGTGACACAGTTATTCCCAACACCTGGGACACAGTGATACACAGGAGATGGACAGGTGGCTGTGGAATGGATGAATACACTCTATCAGGGAAGAAGTGTGATAGATTTTGAGCTTTCAGAGTGAAAACCTGGAGCAGTTGGTCACACACCACCGTATCCTGAAGGGCAGGCTTGATGAAACAGAGACAGAGAAGAGCAGAACCAAGAGTCTAGATCAGGAAGCTTTGTTTGAATCTCATTGAGCCCACACTTCCAGCTGCATCTGGCCTTGAACATTAGGATGAAGGCATCCGTATATTTTCTGCTTTGTGTGGGACTTTCAGAACTAAAGATTTTTGATAACATGTAACTCCTATAGAATAGCTGAAGGGCCGGCCCTTTACTCCCAGCACTCAGGAGAGGTATGAGGATGGTCACCGTGAGACTACATAGTAAATGAGCTCGGGGCCACCCTGAGACTACATAGTGAATTCCAGGTCAGCCTGGGCTAGAATGAGACCCTATCTAGAAAAGCCAAAAAATAATTTAAAAAAAGAATAGCTTGTGGACTAGAGAGATGGCTTAGTGGTTAACAGCACTTCTTGTATAAGCATGAGGACATTGAGAGGAGGCCTGAGAGGCTCCTGGAGTTTGATCCGTAGGACTCCCATCAACAGCTGGGCATGACCACATGTATCTATAACCCTAGTCCTGCAGGACAGCAGAGAGCAGAGAACTCTGGGGCCCACAGAAAAGCAGTAAGCTCATTGTGGCTCAATGCTCTGCTTCAGCCACTTCAGTTGAGCACACCTCCCTGCAGGTGAGTGCATAGGCACCACATGGGTATACATACATGTGCACACACCACACAAATGCATCACATTACACAGCACCCCCACCACACACATGAAAAATAATAAAAGGACCAGGTGGAAATGGATCATTTTAAAGAAATATTTAACTTCAATGACATCTATCAGTCCCAGCATACCATTAATTAGAAATGTCTACATTATCTGATGCTTTCTAAGAGAACAGTACTTTGCTTCCTGTGTTACATTATCTTATCAACAAAATGTACCAAACATCTAATATATGTTAGGAACAATGTTAGCCATTGGAATATATTCATTTCTTCACCCCCATCCACTTAACAGAAAAGTGCTTACTTAGGTCGGCAGTATGACCCACCTGGTTTCAAGAATAAGGGCATAGCAACAGACATGACTGACAAGGCTTGGGAGGAAGTACCATCAACATCCAAGAAAGTAGCCTAAAGTGATAAGAAGCAAACAAGCAAAAAACACATTTCCCTAATACAGTAGCATGAGCCACCCATGCTCTCCTCTGTGTTTACTTGCATACAGCATTGTTTTGCATTCTTGGCCGATGTGCTGTATGGTCTTATACCTGAAGCAAATTTCTTATACACCATCCATAGTTGGGTTTCCCTCGATACTTTTTCTATCCTCAAGTACTCTGCATGGCTGGGTAGGGGGATTTAACCATTTACCTTTAAAGTAAGTATTGCTAGGGAAAGACTTACGATTGCCACTTGACCATTTTCTCTTAGTCTCTTAGTTTTTAGTCTCTTAGTTCTTGCCTGTCTTTTCCTCTCTTCTCTTTACATTTTTCTGGGCCAATAGGTTTTAATTCTTTTCTCTTTCTTTGGTATAACTTCTATTGGTATTTCTGGTGGTGTGGTAACCTGGGGACTTGTATAAAATGTCCTAAAATGTTTGATTTTTAATCTGATAATTTAAGCCCAACAACATAGAAAATTGCACTTTGCTTTTCCATCTCACTTGCCCCTGTCACAATTTGTATGTAATTACATCACATATTTTATTTATATTACAATGTTGAGGCTTGAGCAGGTTATACAAGTATTCTTCTCCTGAGCTACACCTCTAACCCTATGTGTTTGAAATATCCTGTTGGTTATAGTTAATTTTAACACTTTTGCCTTTAACCTTTTGTAGTAGAATTAAAAGTATTTTACCCAGCGCTAGAACAATAACACAGCATTCTGTATTTATTTATATACATGCACTTTTTTCCCAACCCTTTTCATAATTACTTGTTATCTTGTTCTCATTTACTGTTTTATCATTTCTGCATGAAGAATTACCCTTGGTGGTGCCTATAAAGCAGGTCTAGGGATAAATCACCTCAGCTTTTGTGTGTCTGGGAACATCTTTCTGTCTTGTTTTTAAAGGATAGCTTTGCCATGTATAGTATTTTTCTGTTGATGCTTTTCTTTAGGCACTTGCAATACACCATTCTATTCTCTTCCAGGCTGCAAGATTTCTGTCAAAAAATAATAAAACTCAGTGAATGACTTATGGGAGAAGAGATTTCCTTCTATACAATGAGTCAAGAGAAGTAAGTCCTTCCCTTGTTCCTTTCAGAGTTCTCCTTATTGTCTTTGTTGTTGTCTTGCTCTAGCCTAGGTTGACCTGGAATTACTATGTAGTCCCAGGGTAGACTCAAACTCGTGGTCCTCCTCCTACCTTTGCCTCCCGAGTGCTGGTATTAAAGGTGTTTACCACTACGCCTGGCTTGCTGTTGCTTTCTGACAATTTAATCATAGTGATTAGGTATGTGATACTTTGGCTCTTATTTGGTATCCTGACCTCTTTGAATTGGATGTTCAGTTCTTCCTTTAGTTTTTAATTTATCTATCATATACCTATTTATCTAATATTTTATTTATTTATTTGAGAGTGAGAGAAACGAGAGAACATGGGTGTGTCATATTCTTTTGCTCTATACAGATTCCAGATGCATATGTCACATTGTGAACCTAGCTTTAAGTGGGTACTGGAGAATTGAACCCAGGCCAGCAGGCTTTGCAAACAAGTGCCCTAATCACTGAGCAATCTACCCAGCTCCTATTTATATTTTTGAATAAGAAATCTGGTCCTTTCCTCTTCTTAGAACTTCTATAATATGTAGAATGGGCTGCTTTGCTATATGTTCCTTAAGTTTTCTTGCTCTTTTCTTATTTTTCCCAAACCCTTTTTTGCTACTCTGGCTAAATTATTTGCAATGACTTTGTCTTTGGGTTCAGTGATTCTTTTTATGCTTGATCTAGTTTGCTGTTGAACCCATGTATATTTTTTTTCAGTTCAGTTGTGTTTGTCATTTCTGTTTGGTTTTTTTTAATACTTTCGATCACTGTTCAAATTCTTACTTTGTTCACTCACTGTTCCCTCAACTATTGTGGTTAAGTGTTCTCACAACAATTACTTTGGATCCTTTGTCAAATAAATCTTGTAAGTCCATTTTGTTGCAGTTTGTTTCTGGAGAAATTTTCAGTTCCTATGTTTGGAACCTTGGCTCTTTCACCTTCCTGACCTTCTGTGTTGGAATCTGCGCATGACAGATAGAAGGCTACTCTTGTATCCTGGCCGTGTGTGAGAAGACCTTCTCCGTTACTTGGCATGGCCAGAGATCCAGAAGGCCTTTGACAACAACCTGCTCTTCCCAAATAGAGGTAGGCTGTTATGGCTCTGCTTGCTTTCTGCTGAATAGGGGATGAGAGTCATGACATCAAATGGCCCTTCTCACCAACTCTGACCCAGCTGGCTAGAAGTTGCTGAACCCATCACAGCTCCAAATGTGGAAGATAGATACTAGCCTTAGAGAACCTTAATTGTTGAGACAGTTCATCAACTCTTTCTCTTCCAGGGGAAACTAAGTGTTAGGACTCCTGCCGTAGACTCTGTGCTGAGCAGGGAAGGTAGGATGTGTTCCAGCCATCTCCATCCTCCCCAGGCAGCTGGACTCTGCATATCACATAGAGCTCTAAGGCTTTTAAGATGGAAGCCAGAGCCCTGGGGAGCCATCTTGGAGATGATGGGGTGGTAGCAGATAACTACGCCTTCTCTCTCCTGAGATGGGAACTGTCAGGGCGGGGGGGGGGGGGGCTCTCTTGGCCATGTAACACTGTGCCAGAGTAAAGATTCTTATAGGACTACCATCTTCTCAGTCTGGTCACTGAAATCATGTGACCATTGCTAGAAGCAGGCAGGAGCAATGGGCTTAGAGCACTTCTACCTGACTCAGTGAGGAGACAACTTCTTTCTCTTCACTCTGTCATCCCGGGTGCAGAAGGAGTCAGTGCAGGAAGCATACAGGGGACTGAGACTGAGGGGGGACCCTGGCCTAGCTCTCCTCCCTGCAAGCTGCACATTTAGCCTTTGTTTAAAGAAGGTCAAGCAAGAAGCTGAAGGCAGGAAGAGACTGAATTCTCTGAGGACAGGTTCAAGTGTCATACCTTATGGGGCCAGCCTAAGACAGGCTGTTGTTCTCAGCATGACATCTGGGAAATGGCATGGCACAAAGCACAGAAGATACAAACATTTTCATATCTGTGTCCTCTTGGTTTGAGCCCGTGATTATCCTCAGAGTAGAACATTTATATTTTGCTTGGTCCTTTTACACTACTTAGGAAAGTTCTGGAGGACATTCAGAATGATCAATAAAGGCAACGACTACAGCAACAACTCTGCCATGGCTAGATTCAGGCAGGTAGGTAGGTATTGGACAGGGCAAGAAGATTAATGAGAGGGGGACTAAGGAGTGCCCACCACCAATGTGATGCTAAGTTCTGTTGTCAACTTGATCAGTTTAGGAATCAAGTGAGAGATGCACCTCTTATGTGGGTCTGTGAGGGCATTTCCAGGAAGGATTAACTGAGTGAGGAAGTCCTTCCTTCAGAGTGGGCAACCCTTCAGGTTGGGGACTGTATATCAGGAAGTTCCAAGAAAACATAGTGCCTTTCTTTTGTCCAGCTGCCAGTCACTGTAGTCCATGTGATGGTGTCTATATGGGAGGAGAGAAGAGGTAGACTCCAGAAGGTCTTGGGAGGTACAGACAGAGACTAGAGTGCTGTGGCCACATGTCCTGGACCTGAAAGGGATCAGATCCAGAGCCTAGGGAGGCAGCACAGCATGATCACACTTTCAACTTTGGATCCTGGCCTCCAGACAGTGATGGCTCTTCAGTGTGGGCACTTTTCTGTGTTATTCTTAGAAGGCCAGCACAGCCTACTACCAAGAGTGAGATGCTGACGTAAAAATACCTATTCCTGGGCTAGAGAGATGGCTTAGTGGTTAAGCACTTGCCTGTGAAGCCTAAGGACCCCGGTTCAAGGCTCCATTCCCCAGGATCCACGTTAGCCAGATGCACAAAGGGGCGCATGCGTCTGAAGTTCGTTTGCAGTGGCTGGAGGCCCTGGAGTGCCTATTCTCTCTCTCTCTCTGCCTGTTTCTCTCTGTGTTTGTTGCTCTCAAATAAATAAATAAAAATAAAAAATTAAATAAAAATACCTATACCCATGGAGGGTGAGTTTTACTCCTGAGTAGAAACCATTGTGTGAATGTACCATCATTACTTTCCCTGTCTCAGGGAATTTTGTAGAAGAGGGGGCAGAAAGATTATAAGAGCCACAGGTTGAGACATCATGCTCAGAGGCATTTCCTCTTTCCAAAATAACTAACTGATGCTCCCACAATGTATAAACCACAACCCCATAGGGAATACCTTCAACCCCACTGAGGAACGACCTCAATGAAATTGGGGCAGGGATGAGGGAAAAGAGGGTATCAACACATGATATAGCCAAACAAAATATGTTGTCAATAAATAATAATAACAATAAAAATTTAAAAATACCCATACCCCAGGATTCCTCCTTCCCTCTGACTACATTTCTCTCTGGGACTCATATCTGTCCATAGCATGCTCTTATCTTCATGATGGCCTTAGAGACACAATAATGAGGCGCTAACACTGGAAATAAATCTCATTTCTGTGGCTTTTAAACACATACTTAAGATTACAACATTATTTATAGCTAAAAAGAATAACAAATCCAAGGACCCCAAATTTGTTATGATGGTAACTTTATAACATAGGATTAAAAAAAATAATGTGATGGTTTGGAAAACAGATTTATAGGTTACTAGGGGTCTCAGAAGATAGTAAAAATAATTTTCAACACTGTGCCTTATAACTAACACTTACATGTGCTTTTGGTAGAAAGTTTAATTTAAAGGAAATAGAATTCAGTAATACATCTACCACTCAAAGACAACCGTGGTTAGAATTCTGGTACCTTCCTGCATTGGTTTTCTAGTGTTGCATGTAGTACGTTTGGGTTGATCTGGCTAGGATACATAGTATAAGGCATGCAATCCAACCAAGCCCAGTAGGTGGTGCTACGATGGTCTTTAGATGAAAGTAATGTCTAATTTATTATTTGTTTGTTTTCTCATTTTATTCTTTTTTGTGTGTGAGTGATGAGTATGTATGTGTGCATGTGTGTGCTCAGTGTTCATAACATGAGTGCAGGTATACACATGCCACGCTTGCACGTGGAGGTCAGGGGACAATTTTAGGAGTTGGTTCTTGCCTTCTACATTGAAACAGGGTCTCAGGTAACGTTGTTCACCACTATGAGCCCCTGAGAAATTCTCCTGTCCATTGCATTTCCTGTCCTAGGTGTACTTGGATTGCAGGCACTAGTGCTACAACATTTGGCTTTTTACTTTGGTGCTGGAGCTCTGAGCTAAAATACTCAGCACTTGTATCCCAAGCACTTTATCCCTGAGCCATCTTCCCAGCCCCAGAGATCGGTATTTAACTTGGTAAACCTATTTACATTAAAGCAGATGACTTTCTAAATCAGGGGTGAGCCTCATCCAATTAGTTGAAGGTTTTAAGAGAAAAAGACTCAGGTGCCTAAGGAAAAAGGCATTCAGCTTCCTGGTGGCCTCCTAGATTCTTCACATTCAAACTGCAACATCAGCTCTTCCCTGGGTGTCCAGCCTATGTCTGCCCTGTGGATTCAGGCATGCTGCTCTCTTAAGTGTGAGTTCCTTGACACTTTTCTCTCCAGTATGCACTCACCTGCTCTCAATAATAGTTCTTCTTCCTTGGAGATTCCTGATGGAGTCAATGAGCAGCTAGTACCCAAGGCTCAGCAACTTCAAGTTGCATTCTTTTGAGCCGTCTACAGTTCCAGACTCCCATCTTGCAGCCTGCATGGGCAGGGCACATCCTTCTACACTGATTCTCTGACTCCCCTCTTCCCTCCAGCTCCACCTGTGGGCTTGATGACAAGGTTCCAGTCCCCAGAATACTATCCTTTACTCCATAATGTAGCTTGAGAAATGATTTCTGACCATGTGGCCAGCTCCCACCAACACTCAAAGGGACAAAAGAAATAGCCCTCAGAGTCACATCTGAGTCTTTTCCATAAGACCTTTCCAGTACTGCCATAAATATTCCAAGATGGCTCAACTCATGAATATTTAGATGATATTCTAAGTATGATAATGTCACAATTTTTTATACTATGGAACATTCTTATGAAGCTTGTGAAAATCTACAACAAATAAATTAATATATCATTTTGCATATTAATGAGGATCAGTGTGTCTAATTCTTCATTACAAATAGTCATGCTAGGACTACCTACTTTGCTTAAATTTTCTTAAATAAACATTTACTATTTCCTTAGGATGAAAGAGGAATTGAGAGGATTGGACAGATAGCTCAGAAGTTTAAGGTACTTGCTTGCAATGCCTGATGGCCCATACCCACATAAAGCCAGATGCACAAAGTGGTGCATGCATCTGGAATTTATTTACAGGGGCAGGAAGCTCTGGTGTGCCCATACTCACTCACATCTATCTTCCTTTTTCTCTCTGTCTCAAATAAATAAATAAAAGGATTTTTTTTAAAAGAGGAATTGATATGTGTGTTTTTAAACATTTGTTTCCAAACTTCTCAATGAAAGAGATTATAAAAAAATTCTGTACAAGTCATAAAGGTTACTTTATAAAGCAATTTAATCGCCGGGTATGGTGATGCATGCCTTTAATCCCAGCACTTGGGAGGCAGAGGTAGGAGGATCATCATGAGTTAAAGGCCACCCTGAGACTACAGAGTGAATTCCAGGTCCCGCTGGACTGGAGTGAGACTCTATCTTGGAAAAATAGTCTTTCAAAGAGCAATTTAATCATTAAAACTCAATTTAAAAAATTGTGTAAAAATGACTGTGTTTTTTTTAAATTAAGAGTATCTTGGTGTAGATGTCTAGCTAACATTCTCAAAGTCTTCACACTTCTTTATTATTCACTTAAAATTGGTATTCAGTCTTTAATGCATTCCTACTTTTAGATGAATTAACTAATGAAGAAGACAACGAGGTCTGGAGGGATGACTTAGCAGTTAAGGCGCTTGCCTGAAAAGCCTAAGGACCATGGTTTGACTGAGTACCCACGAAACCAGATGCACCAGGTGGAACATGCATCTGTTTTCAGTGCCTAGAGGCCCTGGCATGCCCATTCTTCCTCTCATAAATAAATACATGAAGAAAATATATTTAAAAAGAAGACAATGAGTTTAATAGATGGCAGTGTCTTTAACATTTGAGAGAACTGATAGGACATACCAGGAGAGTCACTACTACTTCTAGCATTAGGCCTAATTTTACTTGATTATGCCCCCAAATCTTATAGGTTGGCCTCTTTTTGCTCTAGGCATCCTCTGGAACCTTAAGTGTCAGGCTCTCAACAACCATCCTGCCATTAGGTGACTATTATAGAGATCCTGTGTGACATTTTCTTTTCTATTGCATTGTATGTGTTTATGTGTTTGTTATGCATGCATATGTGCCTATATGTATGTGTACATGTATATATGGGTAAGTATGTGAACGGGCGTTTGAAAGCCAGAGTTACATGCCAGGTGTTTTCCTCAGTTGCTTTCCACTTTATATTTTTGAGTCAAGGTTTCTCATTGGAATAGGGCTACTATTCAGTTAGACTAGTTATCAAGGAAACCTTAAAGATCCCTGTATCTTTCTCTCTAGTACTGGGATAACAGGCATGCATCAAGACACTCAACACAGTTTCATGGGTGCTAGGGATCTGAAGTGAGGTCTTCATGCTTATGTGGCAAGCACTTTACCCATTGAATCATCTCCCTAACTACTTGTGTTGTGTGACTTTTTTTTTCTTTTCTTTTCTTTTCTTTTTCTTTCTTTCTTTCTTTTTTTTTTTTTTTTTTTGAGGTACAGACTCACTCTAGCCTGGGCTGATCTGGAACTCATTCTGTAGTTCCAGGCTAGCTTCCAATTCACAGCAATTCTCCTACCTCTACCTCCTGAGTGCTGGGATTAAAGGCATGCACCACCATGTCTTGCTTTGTGTGACTTTTATAGAAGCATTGAGCCTATAGATCTATGGAACTGCTGCCAGATACTGTGAAGTCTATGAGATGAGACAGTGATTCATGGTTAAGCATTAATTACTTCGAAAACTCCTCACTGCTTAAATGTGAAAAATCTGTGAACTATTATCTGAGCTCTGTTAGGTGTTTTGGATAAACCTCCATTGACCCCAGGTTCCTGCATAGTAATACATGTACAAAAATGTGCACAGGAAGGCTTGCTGGCAAACTGAAAAGACAACAAGTACATTTTATACTGATGACTAAAATATCCAAATATGGAGTTCTACAGAATTAGAAATAAGGAAATATGGGAAATTGATAGTATTTATGTCTGTAAGCAAATTTATAACAAAAGAGCTAAAAAGAGAAAGGTGGCTAATATTAAAATTTTTTATACTTCATAAGTTTATAAAAATAATTTAAAGCAAGAAATAATGATTAAGAATGGCTGCATTTCCCTACCTACTCTATCTCTCCTTCACTTCATTTTTTCAACTGTTGAGCCAAAATGGAGATAAAAATCAAATTTGCAGAATATTTAGAAAATTGTGGTTAAAAGCATGCCATGCCTGAGATGCAGCTAAGGGTACATTCTTAGGAACATTCATAGTCTCTAACTTTGTAGTTACTCAATAAGAATTTGGTTAAAGAATGAAGCAAAAAAAAAAATAGATCTAAGGAATGCAAAAGAAAAATATTATTAAACTGGGAGCAGAAATGGATACATTTAAAAATGAAACAATAGAAAATTGGCTAAGTGAATCCCAGCTGGCTGTGTAATATGGTCCTTAGGATCAGTGCTTCTGGTCTCTCCCTAGTTCATCATTTTCTTAAGGAGAACCTCTGAGGTTGACAGGCCACTTCAGCCAAAGGTCATCCCTGAGAAGTAAAGCCCTAAGAATATTCCTGGAACATTATCCCTAAAATTGCATTATTTCCACAGATTGATGAATTGGCAAAGAATGTCTGAAAAAAGGTCAATACTTGGGCCAAAGCTGCACTGTCTAAAAATGAAGATATTCTCATGGTGAGCTTCAGAATATGCATTTCTAGGAAAGCATCCTGTTAATGTGTTTAGTGGGAGTGGAGGGAGGCAAATGTCGGCCAGCCTTAGAAGAGTCCATGCTATTGTCTCTCAGGACTTCACAGGGACACTAAGGATGTGAAATTGCTTCTGCACTAGTCAGACAGATTCTCCCTGCTCCCTGTATCATTGATGATAAAATACCCACAAGGAGAGAACTCCTCTGTTAGCTGCCATATAGAAAAGCCATGCAGGCAATAAGTAGGTCAGCATCTGCACATACACAGGCAAATATTTTCTTTGCAACACTCTATGCATTAACTTAGATGCAAGTCCCCAGAAGTAAAATGGTATCATAAATTATAACAGGTCTACTCCCTGAAAACGGATTCAGGTCATCTAGATGTACACAGCTGTTAGAGAAAGTTGCTGAAGATAGTTATGTATGCAGGGTTTTATGACCTCAGGTCCCACTGCAAATGTGTCAAGCAACATGGCCAGAGGGAAGATGGTTGTGAGTGGAATTAAGGGGTTAATCAGTGAACTCTGAGGTGGGGAATATATCATATCACCTAGTAGGAGCCTCATCACCCAGGCTGGACCACTGTACTCTCAGAAGCCCTGAAATCAGAAGAGGAGGGCAGAAGGAGGCAGAGAAGCAATGTGGAGACAAGACAGGAGAGATTTGAAGAGCAAAAGGGACCCAGTGCTTCCAGCTGGCTATGACAATATAGTAGCTTGTGGCAGGTGGGGAGGGGGGAGGGAAGCACCAGCCGGTATGTACTTATGGGTGCCTCTGGAGAATGGGAATTTACTCTAAGTAGCAACAAGGTCGTGGAGATCTCTGTCCTACACCATAATAGCTTCACATGAAGGAAACCCAGAGTCACCCAAAAGGACTGAACTTTGTTAATGCTGTGGACTAAGCCCAGTGAGACCCATGCCAGGCTCTCAACCCACACGAAGCTCACATGACCTATGGCCCTTTCTGATGGGAACCCTGTCTTGCTTTAAGATGCTGAGTCTATGATAATTTGTTAGAAGATCAATAAAATAGTTGAGAGTAAAAAAGAGTGTGAATTTCTCTTCATTTTACCATATGTACCTGTGTGCATACCCTTATGTGCGTATGAAAATATCTAGCGGTAGACATCCCTGAACCAGGGAAATGTGAGACAGGGGCACATTCTACTTCACATAATTATGTTTGTGCTAGGCTTTTGCCATTAGTATAACTATTTTTACAATTTAAGCAATTTAATAGTTAATTTCATCAGCTGCCTGATGGTGTGTTCTACAGCTGGCTAGGAACTACAGAGAGGGCCCACAATAGGAGGTAGGGCTCTTGGGGCCTTGGTTTCCCAATGAAATACCTTAGGGGGACTTCTCACCAGAAATAAAACTAACTTCCAAAGCTTCCCTCTGGGTTGTAGCTGCACAGCTCATTTGGTTAAAATAGGATCACATGTGTGGTGGACTATGGGTTTTCAGCATGTATTTCATAAAAAGGTTGAGTGCAGTCAGTAACAGCTGTAACTCACAGCCATGGCCCTGCCCATGTGCTCTCTAAATTCCCTAGAGCCTCTTTATCTCCTTTTACTTCTCCTCTTTTTCTTCCTTCCTTCCTTCCTTTATTTTCTTTCTCTTTCTCTTTCTCTTTCTTTCTATATTATGAAACTGGGGGTCAAATGTACAGCTTCAGCTTCATGCATGCTAAGGGAGTGCTTTACTACTGAGCTGCACCCCACCCACAGCATGCATTTGATCCTTTTAAATTGGACTTTGGGCAGGGCCATGGTGGTGCAAGCCTCTAATCCCAGCACTCAGGAGGCCTAGGTAGGAGATCCCTATGAGTTGAGTTTGAGGTCATCCTGAGACGACATAGTGAATTCCAGACCAGTCTGGGCTAGGAGACCCTACTTCAAAAAGCTAAAACAAAATTTTGTAATTAAACTTTAGAAATGTCAAAATGTCAAGGAAAAAATTTGAATAAGACTAGAATTAATACGCATATAAAACAAAGCAGGGACTAAAGTTAGGTAGAGAGCAAAGGATGTAGAGAACAATTACAATAGGGTCAGAGATGTGCAGGTAGATGCCTGTGACATTGAGAAGATGCAGACCAGACAGCCCCTGTGATAGACTGTGTCACTGACAAGAATGCCAAGGTTTTGCTTTCTGATGGCAGGGACCTGAGAGACAAAAGCCAAGTGCTCTGACACCTCCCATTCTGATGCCATGACCCTGCTGGGGACAATCATGAGCTACCTGGCACCCAAAAGGCTGGACTCAGAAGCTGCAAATACAGACGTGGAGCTGGCAACAGCTTCACATGGCCTGGAACTGAAAATCCACCACAACCTCCTCCAACAAACATTATGAATCTGGAAGCCATCCGCCCACAGATGGCCATGAAAACTGTGGGAGAGGAAACCTCCTCCAGAGAGCATATGGTTTCCTGTTAATTGAAACATTGCATGTTTAAGGTGTGTAATGTTTGGGGAGGCAGCTGGCCCTTGACTAATATGGAGGGATGCAAAAAGTTGGTGAGGGTAGTTCAGCTCTGCACCTTCTCGCATGAACTAATAATAATTGCAGCCATTCTTGTGGAGTGTGTGTGTATGCATGTGGGACCTGTGCATGCACGTGTATGTGGAGGCCAGAGGATAATCTCAAGTGTCATCCTCAGGAACACTGTTGCCCTCTTTGTGAGACAGGATCTTGTTGTCCTGGAATTTATAAGTAGACTAGACTGGTTGTGCAGTGAGCCCTAGTTCTTCCTATCTCCACCCTCCAGTGTTGGGATTACAAGTGGGTCCCACCATGCCTGGTGCTTTTTACATGAGTTCTGGGTTTAGAACTCAGGTTCTTGTATTTGGAAGGCATGTACTTACTCACTGAGCTTTCACCCCAGCCCTTGCTGTGGTCATGTTTAAATGATGGTTACATTACAGATACCCTTACTAGCAGTTCATCTGTGAAGTTTACCAGTGTGTCTCAAGATGTTAGTTTTATTAATTCACTGACTCAGAGCAGTAAGGACTCAGTATTGACACAGGAGATGGCCCCAGCCTTTACTGGCATGTGGAGTCTCAGGGAAAGTAAACTCTGAGTGTAGAGTGAGCTTTGTATCCCAAGGCATATAGTGTGTTGGGGGGTTGGCTCCCAAAATCTTCCAGGAGTGAAGTTTTTGTAGTTTGAATAGATGGCCCCCAATATATTCAGTGTTTTATGCATCTGTAGCCACCTGGCTGGAGGTGGTTTCACTAGGTGGATCTTAAAGTGTGGTGGTGGGTTTAAGATTTCAATCTAAAGATATGCAAAGGATGCCTAATTCCTGAAGTGTGCTGTGCTGTGTGGCTTTTTACTTGTGTGTTTCCTCTCTCTGTCTCTCTGCCTTGGTCTGTGAAGGTAGGAAAGATTTTCTGCCATATAGAACTTCCCCTAGAACTGTACAATTCAATAAATATTCCTTCCTCCATAACTGTGCCTGGTCTGGAAGTTCATCTCAGCGAACCTGAAGCCATCTGCTACAGGAGTGGGCTGAAATGTACCTGACCTTGTGGATGTTGCTTTTTTGGAACATTTGTTTTGGAGGAATGGACATAGACTTGGTGATTGCAACTGATGATGCATTCTGGAGTGATAAGCCAAGTTTTATGGACTATTCTGATAAGAGTTTGAGAATGCTAGGTATAGACAGTATTGAACTTTGAGGCTTGGCTTCTGAGCTTTCTAAGGGGAAAGAAAGACTACAGAGGACTTTGTTGGACCTGGGATACTGGCATAAGGGCTGGTTGTGTTCTGCTGCTGAGGCCCAGAGAGTTTGGTCAAGGTTAAAGTTTTTATGGACTGATGTGCTTGGCTAAAGATATTGGACTGAGAGATTTAAGATTTTTAAGCTGGAAGACTTCAAGCAAGTTGAATTTACTGGCACAGACTGGTTTTAGGTTACTAAAGCTGCTATTTTCAACACATTAGCAATCTTAAGAAGATGGTTCAATTGCTTTACATTAAAACAATGGAAAGGGTGCCTGAGGAAAGACTATTATAGAAATGCAAGCTCTTTTGGAAAGAGTTGACTGGAGAAGGAACCTGCTTTTCAAGGTTATGATTTATTTTATCCCTGAATTAAGAATATAACTGTGTCCTGCATACCTGATATTGGTTTCAGAAGCATCAAAAATGCAAGGAGTGGTTGTGAATTGCACATGGTTCCAGGAGCCACTGCTGAGATGTGGCATGAGGCAGGGCTTGATGCCCTGATAGGCTGAAAGAGCCTTTGGAAGATGGTCTGTGGATTGCATGAAGACCTGAAGACATTTTGGATAAGCCAGGACTATGCAAGGGCTACCATAGAGCGCACTGCTGCCCAAGGATGGAAGTGTTTACTAGCTACTCTGCCCAGCTGGAGGGGCAGAATTGGAAAATCTGGAGACTGTCAGTCTCTGGTTGTATTGAACTTGAACTGCAGAAGTTTGATGATTGCTTGATGATGGCTGAGTTTGCATTGTTTTAGTCTCCTTGCTATGCATTATACTAGTTGAAAAACGTTTACTCTGTTATGTTGGAAGTATTTAACTTGTTTGACTTTATAGGACTTACTATCTTAAATTGGTCAAGACCATGGGGACCTTTGTGTGATAGTTATGAATCTATTGGGGACCAGGGGCAGAATGTGGTAGCTTGAATAGATGGCCCCCAATATATTCAGTGTTTCATTACTTTGTAGTTTGCATTTTCAGCCAGCTGGCTGGAGGAGGTGTCACTGGGCAGATCTTAAGGTGTGGTGGTGGGCTTCAGATTTCAATCTAAAGATATACAAAGTGTACTTAGCTGGAGTTCCGGAAGTGTGCTGTGCTGTGTGGCTTTTGGGTTGTGTTTTTTTTTTTCTTTCTCTTTCTCTCTGCTTGGGCCTGTGAAGGCAGGCCAGCTTCTTCTGCCATATAGAACTTCCCCTGGATATGTAAGTCAATAACTATACCTTTTTCCATAACTGTGCCTGGTCTGGAAGTTCATCTCAGCAAACATGAAGCTGTCTGCTACAGAAGTTAAGCTGGATGTTGAAAGATGTGCTAGAGACAATGGTGTACCAGGGAAACTACGAGTGTGAAGTTATCAGTCTGGGGGACAACCAGGACTAAAATCTCCTGGGTTGCTAGGTGTCAGCTCTTGAGGAATCTGCACTGGATGCTGCTGGGTATATGGCTGGTCCGAGATTAAAATCTGGGAGAATGGTTGGCTTGTGATGTCCATGGAGGGGTTGGGGAATAGGGCGGGCTGATCTGAAGGGGGTTTGAGACCCCACATGTGCAGTGGGTATCCACAACAGGGAATGCAATGGTCAAGACTGGTCAATTTAGAGGTATGACACATGGCCTGCAGGGACTGGCACTTCATCTTTAGAGATGGATTCTGAGAAATCAATGTTTCTTTGCTACAGCCAAACATAGGCCACTGAAGAGCATTTTCATTTATAGGACAATTGTGCTGTTCTGTGTCTTGAAACAGTTTCCTATAGCAAGTGGAAGTACAACCAAATTCCTCCCAGCAAGGTGAGAAGCCACCGCCTAATGTTACTTGACCACTATACCCAGGCAATGGCAAACAGGCAAGGTAAGGTATTCACAGGCCCTAAGGACTGACACTCAGGTAATCTAGTTTCTCTCTCTCTCTCTCTCTCTCTCTCTCTCTCTCTCTCTCTCTCTCTATTTCTTTCTTTCTTTCTTTTTTAAGCAAGCCCATCAAACTGGCCCTTTTTTATGTGAGAGAGAAAGTGTGTGTGTGTGTGTGTGTGTGTGTGTGTGTGTGTGTGTGTGTGTGAGAGAGAGAGAGAGAGAGAGAGAGAGAGAGAATTGGCATGCAAGGGCTTCCAGCCATTGCAATCAAACTGCAGACATTTGTGCCCCCTTTTTGCATGTGCAACCTTGCGCACTGTATCACTTTGTGCATCTGCTTATGTGGGACCTAGAGAGTCAAAGATGAGTCCTTAGGTTCACAGGCAAGTACCTACAGGCAAGTACCTGAACCACTAAGCCATCATCTCTCCAGGCCTAATCTAGTTTTTTACAGTGAAACACAATCAGAGAACATCACTAATTCATTTATAATATTTCAATCTTTTCAGAATAAATTTTATATTTTTAGTGCAAAACAGTGTGTTCACCAGAAAGTTTTAAATATCCATGTTTAACTATCTTTCCTTATTTAGTTGTAAGTCCCATTAAGAATATGATCATAGGGCTGGGTGTGGTGGCACACACCTTTAATCCCAGCACTTGGGAGGCAGAGGTAGGAGGATCACTGTGAGTTTGAGGCCACCCTGAGACTACATAGTGAATTCCAGGTCAGCCTGAGCCAGAGTGAGACCCTACCTAGAACCCCCCCCCCAAAAAAAAAAAGAATATGATCATGGGGTCAGGAAATGTTTCAGTGGGTAAAGTGCTTGCTGTACAACTATGAGGAGTTGATCCCCAGAACCCATGTAAAAATCAAGCATGATGATGTGCACACATTAATTCCAGTCCTGGGGAAGCAAAGACAGGAGGATCTTTGGGCGTTTTCTGGCTAGTTAGTCTAACCCAACTGGTGAGTTCTGGCTTCAGTATGAGACCCTGTCTCAAAACATTAACTGAGGAATGATTGAGGAAGACACCTAATGTCAACCTCTGGCCGTCATACCCAGGCCAGAGGTATACCTGCTCACACATGTGTACCTATAGGCATATACACAAAGCACACACATGCACAAAAGGATATGAACATGCATTCTAACATTGCAAATCACCTTCTGGGGTTTTGATCATATTTTATGCAGGCAAAAATGTACTTTTAGTTCATTGGGGTTTTTTTTGTTTGTTTGTTTGCTTTGGTCATGAATAAGTTTTTAATTTTATGAATTCAAATTCATATCTTATGGCCTCCCATGAATATATATTTAAATATTTCTCCTCTATTTCTCAATTATGGACACACATACATACACACACACACACATGCATGCACGTGCACATGCGTGTATCTGCTTTGGTCAGGGTTCTCTAGAAGAACAGAATCAATAGAATACATATTAAATGGGGATCTATGGGATTGCCTTTGACAGTGGGGCTAGGCAATCCAACAACAGCCGTCTGCATACTGGGGAAGCAGAGAACCAGTTTCCCGGGCCAGGAAGCTCAGCGGGTCCAATCCAGTGCTGAAGGCTTGGAAGTTTCCTGGAGAGTGGCTGGTATTGAGACCACTTTGGAAGGTCTACAACACTGGAGTGTGATGTTGTTGGGGACCAGATCAGGCAGATAGTTGTGTTAGGCAGAAAGGGATGGCCTTTAAGGGAGGGATCTTAGGAAGATCTTATGTCTCAACCTCACTGTGCCTAGTCCAGTTGGCCGCGCCTATCTCGCCCTCCCTGCTTTAGTTGTAGGGCTCAGCTTTTGCACGTCTTACCCAAACACTGCTCTCTTGAGTGCTATCCTGTTCAGGTGTGCATAGATTTCTCTGAGTGCTAGTTGATTGGCTGAGAGACTTGGTGCAGGTATGTCCAGGTGTGCTGAGTACAAACTCTATATCTTTTCTGAGCCCACAAAGAGATGCACTCCCCAGCTGTAATGGCAACACATCTGGCTCTCTGAGTCAGTAAGATTATCTTTCTCTTCACCTTGGCATGGTTGTCAGGGTGGGAAGGGACACTTTTATTACTGTTTCTACTTTTAATCTCTTTGGAAGCTCACTTTTTAAAAATCCCTTCTCATATTTCTTTATCTAAGGTCCATGACTATTTACATGGGCTCCTAGATCATGTGGAATATTTCCCTTCTCCTCACTTTACTTCCCTTGCTCAGAAAAAAGTCATTTTCTTTAGTCTGGAATTGCCAATTCTTTGCTTAATTTAATTTAATTTAATTAATGAACTCGGGGTTTTGGGTTCTAGGGAGCACCCCAGCACCCCACTGTAGGCCAGCTCCCTGTTGCAAATTTAGCAGAGGATGGAAAAGCAACAGTAAGGACACACTCACCCAAAAAGGAGGTGAGGCAGAAACACAGGCGGCTTTCTCCATGGACTTGGAAGGTGCCACCACCTTGAGAGTGGGTTGTCCGCTCTACCATCAGTCTTCTTCAGGAGAGCCCATAGACACACAGGCGTGTTTCAATACTCCTAGATAGCCCTTAATCCAATAAAGTTGATGGTTTAGATCAACTACCATGGTAGCTAGCTGTGTTATTTGGCCACATGGATGTGTTTGTCATTGATGACTCTTTATTCCATCAGAATTTATCTCATTGCAGAATATGGTTCTTGAAATAAGTTCTCTTTTGTCTATAAATTTAAAGCATTGACCTCAGAGAAAATAACTCAGAGATAGTCATCATTATTAGACTTTTGATTTTTAATTCAACTAAGCAGAAAACAAAGGCCCCAATGAAATTATTTAGTACACCTTTCATAATAACCAGAATTGAATTGGTAATTCAAGTATCTCAAATACTAACACATAAACTAATTTGAAAATGGAGTAAATTGGATTCAATAGCAACTTGAAACTTGCGTTTCAATTAACTGGTAATAAGTTCACAAAGCAGGGTCCATTGCACTGATGGACAGGCCTCTACCAGGCCTCAAGCCGCCATCCTGATCAGTGGACCCAGCTGCGGAGAAGATTGCGCTCTGAGGCAGGAAGTCAGATGTAACAAATATTTCACTGTTGGGTTCTATTTGATTTTCCTTTTGAGAGTTAAAGGCTTTCTAGGACCATACACAGTTTCAGAGAAGCAGAGCAAGGTGGCAATGAACACACTTGTGTGAGCAATGTGGATGCATTTTAACTCAATAATGGAGGGGCCTGACTCTAATGATAGAGGACAAGACAGTTTGCAACAGAGTAATCCTGTCATTGTTCCAAGAGAGAAAGCTTTCTGAAGCAGAATCTCTGCAGCCCTGCATAGAAGGAGTTTTCCATTATATGGCTCAAAAAGAACTGTTAACAGTTAACTAGAGAGCCAGTCACCTTGGGTCAGGCAGCTTTAACAGCTAGCTCACACAATTCAGTTTATGCAACATAACAACCCAAAGTTTCCGTGTGCAATAGGATGGCTTGATGATAACATAACCAGCGTCCAAGTCAGATCAGACAAGCTAAGGCCCTTATCCTAGCTAACTGCCAAACCTACCCTACATTATACTTGCTTTCTTAAGCTGCAGTAATGGTAACAAAAGTTGTTTATGCACACAAGGGACGGATAAAGTCTCATAGCAATGATCTTGCCTATTCTCACCATGGAATCACTCCGCATCTGAAGGGTGTGTGTCAATCACTCCTGCTGAGAAGCTCCATGGTGTGAAAGAAAACAATACTCAGGGCCCTGCTGTATCCAGTTATTTCCAATTATATTTTAAATGCAATTTTAAGAATTATCAATTTTGTTTGAAACGGTCTTTGAGTATAAATAAACTCTAGAATAAAGATGACCGATTTATGCAGCTTATTGGAAAATGAAAGATTATGTTAACTGAAGTGTCTTCTAAAACTGGCTTCCCTGCAGCTCTGAGCACTTTCATTCCCACCAAGGGCTCTTCATGGAGTCCCACGCACAGCCCACTGGGACTGATAGGTAAGTTGAGGGACAAGGTTAATTCACATTGCATCTCTGTTCTCTAAGACAGAGGGGTGCTCATGTGGGGTGACAGGCTGCACAGTGTCTGTGGGTAAGATTCTGTTGCAACTCTGAATTTTCATTAGTTTTAGAGAGAGTGAGAGACAACAAGAGAGCAAGATAGCGAGAGAATTGGTGCACTAGAGCCTCAGCCACTGTAATTGAACTCCATATGCATGCGCCACCTAGTGGGCATGTGTGACCATGCGCTTCCATCACCTTTGTGCATCTGGCTTATGTGGGATCTGGAGAGAGATCAAACATGGGTCCTTAGGCTTTACAGACAAGCACCTTAACCACTAAGCCATCTATCCAGCCCCAAATTTTCATTTTTAACCCTGAAGCTAATGTTCATGAGTTACTAGATTTATTGGAAGAAGTCACACCAACATTGACTTGTCATCACAAGCACCAGGCTGGGTGGAGAATAACACAAAGGTGACACCATGTTCACTTGGAGCTTCCTTGACTCAGCTGTGCATTGCAGTAAGTGATGCAGAGAAACACGACAGAGCACTGAGCAGCTGCATCACCTGTCACTTTCCATTCACATGGGACAGCAGGCAGCTCGGCAAGGGAGTCAGGAATGATATCAGACTGCAATTAGCTTTCACATCCAAACCAGCTGGCAGATTGGGGACATACATCAGCTGGACTGTTGAGAGCAACTGCTGCATTTTTGCAGCTCACAGCCAATTTCCCAAGTGATTTTAGCTGTTTATATATTGGATGTTAAAGTTATCAACAATATACCTTTAAACAAATATATAAGGCATACAATCTTATATTTGTAAAGTCAAGCCACTTCCCTGATCTCTACAGAAGTGTTAACATGTGCACAGTTATTACTTGTGACAGTAAACAGAAAAGTCCCTCTTTATATGTTACCTCACAAACACTGACACACTCAAACTGTCACTTGGATAGAAACATGTCCCTCCTGATGTAAGGTCATGATGTATAACAATAGCTGAAAATCAGACATAGATGAAGGCAGGAGTATAATAAATTCAAGGTCATCCTTGGCTACACAGTGAGTTAGAGGCCAGTCTAGGCTATACGAGCAACTGTCTCATCCCCGTGGCCTCAAAAAAAATTAGACATAGAAACTGCTCGGATATATTTCCTTAAATACTATGTGAAAAACCACCAAAAGTTTGATTGTTCATCTTTATAAAATCAAGATTTTCAAATCAATAGAATAGATTCTCATATTTTCAGTTGATTCAAGTTTAAGTTGATGACAGCTCACCCATGGCTAAATAGCTTTCTTACGTTTGGTGGTCTCCGAGAGGTCTCTGAACAATGGACTTCAGCAGGGGCTCTGGCCGGATGGCCATCTTCGGGGATGTTTTGGGGCTAGAGTCTGATTCTCCACTTTCTTCATCACCCATGGCTTTGATGTAGCTGCCACTTCTCATCCTGCGGCAGGGTATCTCCTCTTCTTTGCCACCCATGGGGTATGCGGCCCATTCATCCTGAGGTACCTAGGAAAGACCAGAGGCAGCCAGCCATATCAATCTTGCTGTCTAGAATCATGCCCAACACCTTCTTCCAGATGTAGCTCACTGTTGCTACTTATCATTTTAAAGCTGGCCACATAATGACAGGAGCTTCCTAGCAATGCCCTCCAAATCCTAAAAGGATATTAATATGAAATTATTAGTTCCTTTTTGTTATAAAAGTGATAAGTATTATGGAGAAAGTGAGAAAATGATAGGAAAGCAGGAGAGAAAAAGAAAAACTCCTTTTGTTTTCTAAAAGCTCTGGGGAAAAATAACATTGTTAATATTTATTTTTAGAATAAAAGGAAATTGAAACTTGAGAAAAGGAAAATAAAATAATAGGAGAAAAAAAAAGATGCCTGTCTTATTGTTAATCTCCCTTTAGCTGTCAGTAGAGGAGTTGAGCAACCTAATTTTTGGAGCTGAATCATCTCATGTACAAATGTGCACTCATAGAGGATAGAATGACAGTGCAGGTGGCAGTTCCAGCTCTTCTCACATGCACAGGGCACACAGCTGAGCATACTGTGCATATCAAGGAAGGCTGGAAGAATGCCTTCTCAAGGCTTTTCTCCTCTGATCCCGTGAGAAGCAGATTCAGCCTCCAGACCATGACACAGGTCGTTATTCTGAAACTCACCTTCCACATCCAGTACTTGAGAAGCCTTCTCTACAACATGGCAAAACATGGTATTCTAGAACCGCATGCAGCTCTAGGCCTACTTTCCTCTCCTGGTGGTTCATAAGCTTTGGCAAAGTTGAATTCAGTCAAATTCACACTGACAGAAGCAAAACCAGGCAGTACCCAACAGCTACATGCAGAGACCTCCAACATACTGCAGGGCATATGGTCCAGCTTGTACAGTCCTGCCAAGACTCCCTAGGATCTGCGCAGGAAATCTATGCTGAAAAGAGGGTCCCAGATACTGAGGAGGGAAGAGGGTGGTAACTTCACACTTAAAAAGTGCTCAGAGTGGTGCTGTCATTGTAAAATATTTAGCTTCTTAGGTGTATCCTGAAATCAGCCAGAGAAGCAGCCTGCTGTTTCTCTAGCCTTGAAATTAACTGTAGCCAAGTGTTTTGGGTGCTTCAAACAGGGATCCATGGGACTCATGTATTCAGCAGAAAGCCCCTGTGCTCCTCCCTGAATTTCATGCTGTGTGTTGCTCTTGCAGATCCATTGACCTCCATGTTGCAGACAGGATAGGAGCCGAAGGACAGCATGGCTCCTTGCTTGCTCTCATTCCTCTCCTACTCTGTGTTGGCAACTTGGGCAGGTGGGGTTGACCTCACCACATACCCTGGGTGACAAGGTGCAATTCTGCCAGGCTCTTGTTTTTAGCACACCTGTGAATCAGCTCAGGCATGCCAAACCCCACCAACTTTGCAGCCATGTTTTATATCATTGGCTATAGACCTTGGATGAGGAGAGACTGAGCAGATGGTATGCTATAGGCTCCTCTGCACACCTGAGGTGGGCTAGATGCTATGTGTAGTGGCCTCTGACTTAGAACTTCTCAAATCCTTATGATCTGGCTCTGTGCCTGACACGGTGAATATTTGAAGAGGGATATAGACAATGCTGGAAGGACATTGTGAAATTGTAATGACTTGGTCAAAGGACAAATTGCTCTAATTAACACCTCACAGCAACTGAAATTTCAGGTAGATTGTCACTGAGAGGGCTTGCCAGTATGATATTATCAGTTGAGGAAATGGGTACACACTACCCACAGAGAATCTTGCAGGACATGTTGCAGGGACAACATGTCCTGGCAGATAGGGTGTTGAACAGTGCACAAATGCCAGCTGACACATAAAGAATGAACTCTGTGGGCATCTGACAATTCTTACCTGTTTGTGTCCTCATCAAAAGTCACTTTTCAATAGTCATGCCCAATGAATACAGACAGGAAAAGGACACAGGGGACAGACATTTCTCTTCCAATCCATACTGGGCATAGGAGCAGAAAGAGGAGTGCAAGCTCTGTGAGGTTTCTCAAAAAAACCTGGTTGTTGACAGCTATGACTGGCATTCCAGTGTCTGCAAAGATGTCCTAGCACAGTCGGCTCAGAGCCAGACATGGTGAGTTAGTCACCAGGATAAAGGAAGGGAGTAAAGACAGCATCTGTCCCAGGGATGGTATCACACACTGGCTCTCTCCAAACATCAGAAATCATGTTGCAGAAATACATGAATTTAGCTGTGGGAAAATGGTCTGTCATATTGGGATTGTGTTCTGTGTTCTGCTTTTATATGTGATGACCACAGTCAGGATAACTTATAAAGAAGCTTATTGTGCTCACGGTTCTGGAGGCTGGCAAGCCAAGAGTATGATGGTGGCATATGCTTAGTCTTTGGTAAGAGCCTAAAAGCATAGCAAGGGCATCATCATGTGGCAAGACAAAGTGGCCAGCTCAGGCCTCTCATCCTCTTCATATAAAGCCACTAATTTCATTGTGAGGGTCTCACCCTTATGACCTTACCTAGTCATTTTACCCCCCCCCCACAAACTTCTACCTCCAAATATGATCAATATGGAACTAGACTATTACATTTCAAACAACATAAACTCTTGGGGATGCATTCAAATCATGGCAGGGGGAAACACTCATTATCTTATGCTCCTTAGATCAGATAGGCCTACCTTATGTGGAGGAGCACAGTGATAGGTGTGGGGCAGGGTCATCAGTGAAAGAGGGGGTTCAGATTTTTGAATAAGTTTCATTCTATTTACATTTTCTTTGTGTGTGTTTGTATGCATGGGGATGTGCATGCATAGGTGTATGGATGAGGACAGATGACAACCTTTAGCATCTTTCTTCAGGCACCATGTACATTTACTGAGACAGACTCTCTTACTGTGTAGAACTTGCCAGGTAGGTTAGACTGGTCAGCCAACAAGACCTAGTGATCCCCCTGTCTCATCCTTTCCAGTATTTGATTACAAGCATGCACCACTATGCCCAGCTCTTTTCAAGTGAGTTCTGGGATGGATTTATGTTAGTACTTTACTAACTGAGCTGTTTTTCCAGCTCCTCTGAACCTTATTATTAGTGTAATAAAAGCCATAGTCCTTAATGTGTTACATTTCAGTGGAAGAGATGCATGTTAGATGTGTTGAATTATAATGTGATTAGGGCAAAAATCTCGAGTGCTGATGACACCAGGGCAAGTGGGAGATCCTTGAAGAGCTAGTGACTGGCAGTCACCCAGGTGAAGACTGAAGTATACTTAGTTTGAATTTGACCAATGGAATGGTATAGACAGAAGAAACTTGGCACCAAAAGGTGTCAGCCGTCAGGCCCTGGGCTAGGCCAGGAAAGCTTGCATTCTTCAGCTGCCTGTGTTAATGTTCCAGGAGGTGGTCATGGGAAAGGGGACAGATGGAGAAGAGGCCAGCTGTCACCAAAGGAGAGGTTCCTTTTGGCAGATTGAGGGAGGTATTTTGTGAATCAAAACATATTTCCATAAAAAACAAGGTAAGGCTTGTTTTTCAGTAGCCTACAAATTAACTAACAAATGAGACCAGCTTGTGTGTTTCTGTTTCTGACTTAAGAAGCCAATTTCACAGCCTTTGACAGAAAAATTTCAATACAGAAAGAGTGTAAACCAGAATCAATTTTGGAGTATGAATTAAAGTACTAAGTACTGATTCCAAAGCATATGTCTCGACTATCAAAAGCACAGACGAGTGATACCAAAAAGCCACTGTGTCTCAGTAAATAAACCTCCCTGTTATGTTAAAAATGCTACCAAAAAAAAAAAAAAAAAAAAGGAACTCACAGGAGTGGCCAAGTGCTTTCCTGGCACTTCCTTTCTGTGGCTATACAGACTCAGGGGAACAAGTGAGAGTCTGCCAGCCTCCACAAGCCACACTCAGCCTTGGTTGCTCCTAGGTGCTCAGCTGCGCTGATTACCACCAGCAGTAGTGAGAGATGCTTATAATTTCCAAAAGACTGCATTTTCCTGAGGTTGACATCAATGTAGAATGTGATATCTTGCTTTAAGCATGGTTCAATGCTGCATACTAAAATATCCTTTCTCTCACATGCAAGGCACAGGAGACAGGGTCCAAAGTTTTGTCATAATGTTCTTTTTTTTTTTTTTTTTTTTCAGAAGGTGAAACCAAAGAAGAGACATGCAATCCAAAGCTGTGTTTCCCCTCAGGAAGCATTTCCCCCATTCCTTTAGGACTGTGTGTTTTACTTTGCATCAAGTACATGATCCATAGGGGATTATGGCAGAACAAGACATCTGGGTACCACACACTGTGTCTGGACAACAAATAAACAACAAGGGATCTGAGCAGAATGCCTCCATGGAGCCATCAGCCATCCTGGAAATCCATCTGTGGCAGCTGAATTCACATAGGACTTGGGGGAGCACTTCTTGTATCTAGGGTGTCCATGATGATGGTGTTTCAGAAGCCATGTAAAATCCTCCCCAAGGAAGAACTGTGTGCATCCTTTTGATTTTGAGAGTCAGCTTTCGTATTTTATTTCTACAGCTTTTTATGCTATGCATAAAAACCGAGGATTTTACTCTGTTTTTGACAATATTAATGAGCAATGGGTTTTTCAGTCACATAACTACTGTATAAATCAAGGAAAGGGAGAACATTGTTCTATTGGCCCTTTACCAGGAATTGTTTACCATTTCCAATAATCCCCCAGGGATGGCAAAGCTTCACCATGTCTCAGTCCTCATTACCATACTCCTCTGTTGGTCTAATTTGTAGCTCTCCAATTATCGTGATTCTTCACCCAGAAACAAGCACTAAAATTCGTCATTCTGTACAGATTGACTGTGCCCCCAATATTTTTATATTAAAGTATTTTCAGTTAAAAGTTACTTTTCTTTTCTTTTATTTATTTTGCTTTAAAGACCAGGGGATGGACAGACAGACAGACAGACAGACACACACACACACACACACACACACACACACACACACACACACCATATATATATATATATATATATATATATATATATATATATCTCAGTCAGTTATATCAACATTGCTTTAAAACATCCAGAAAGATGCAAAGTATTTTCAATAAATGAGACATTTAGTCTGATAAGTTTAAAAAGCATTATTTGGGCAGGGAAGTAGGGTACATAATTTCAAGAAAGTATCATAAGTGCAAGGACTCTGGAAGTACACAGGAAGGACCATGCATGGGCCTTCAGGATAGGAGAAGTCCTCCCCGGCCAAGATATCCCTAGCAGATCTGGCTACATCTTCAAAGTAGG
The DNA here is from genome assembly GCF_020740685.1 of Jaculus jaculus. Taxonomy (NCBI): domain Eukaryota; kingdom Metazoa; phylum Chordata; class Mammalia; order Rodentia; family Dipodidae; genus Jaculus; species Jaculus jaculus. The sequence goes on along the minus strand of NC_059113.1, from coordinate 42,630,893 downwards.
CCATGTTGCTGTTGGTGATGGTGGACTTGGGCTGGATCAGAGAGCTGGGGAAGTCAGTGGGTGCAGAAGACAGAATGTGGAGGAGTCTCAGGGAAAGAGGGAGAGTCTTCTGCTGTCATGGGTACTGGGAAGTAGAAAAGGCCAGCTATGAAGGCCAGCCCCAGACTCACTCCATCATTCCTTAAACATAGTAGCACAAGTACTCAGATCTCAGCTTGATAGTTACTCCAGGAGTTTGGTTTCAGCTTCCTGCTTGGTCAAATGCTCAATGGCTCTTAGTCCACTTTCTCTTAACTAAACCATCTTTATCTCTTTTGGTGTTCTCTCTCTCTCTCTCTCTTATGTCTCTCTTTTAGTGTTCTTTGGAAAATCATTTATATTTTGGGCATTATTGCACACAAAATGAAGCCCCACTGGAGCCCATATGGGTTGAAAAGTATTAGTGATTTGGTAGAGTGAATGCAGCTCAACAGGTGGCCAATGCTAAGAGGATGAGCACTCAACCTTAATCAACTTGCTCAGAGATGTGGATAGAGAATTCAAGGCAGCTACCTTGTTACCCAGGAATAAGGGAAATGAAGTCAGAGTCTACTGAGAGACAAAGCTTCTTGTGACATTAAGTAGGAGGTACAATTCAGGTCTCACACTTGCTGTTCATGTGAACAGAGGGCTTGAGATGGCCTGGGCTCAGTGCCTGGATGGGTTTACGGAGAACAAGCAAAAAGACAGTATTGATGTAAGCCTCCCATCTCAGTATGGTGAAGGTGGTAGCACAGTCATGCCAGCATCTTCTCTTATTAGGTGTGGAGAAGACACATTTCTTATGGGAACCTTGTACGTTAGGGTCTCATTGTTTCTTCTATGTGTTGTCTGTCTTCTGCCATAGGGACACATCTGTGTGCTTGTTTGTTACTCATACATTTTGCTTTATGTATTTCTGATGCTTTGGTCTCTGTGGTCTGGATGCTCATAAAGAGATATCCTTTCCTCGGGCTGAACAGTTCCTAAAAGTGGCAACTTACAATCTCACCTTTCACAGCAAGCCCACCATCCTAGGGCACTCACCCCATTTCCCTTGTGGATACCATATGGAGGATATTGTCCATTTGAGCTAGGCACCCAGGGATAGTGGCTATGCCTGGCCCAGAGCTGCTTAAAACTATTTAAGCTGACCACTCATAAGCTGACCCTGCCTTGCCATCCTTCCAGTGGAGATAACAATAAAGATTCCCATTTTCCCCATCCCCTGCTCCTGGCTGGCCCCGGTGCTTCTTGTGTGGCCCTGTGTGATGAGCTGAGCCCCTTCACTTAGGATCTGTCTATGGTGGCAGACAAATATCTAGAAAAAAGTGAAAATGGAATAATCTCAATGGGACAGTGTAGTGCCATGATGAAAGTTTATAGCAATGACTACCTACATTAAAATAGAAAAAATTCAAATAAACAACCTAACAATGTGACTTGAGGAACTATATAAAAGCAAGAATGAACCAAAGAAATAATAATGAAAAATACAAGAAGAACATAGACTGAAAAAAAAAATCCAGGAAATGAAGATTTGGTTTTTGAAAAGACATATGGTCTAATAAGCTTTAGTTAAACTATTTAAGAACAAAGAATGTTCAAATAAAATCAGAGATGAGGCTGGAGAAATGGTTTACTGGTTAAGGTGCTTGCCTGCAAAGCCAACGGACCCAGGTTAAACTCCCCGGGATCCATGTAAGCCACATGAACAAGCGGGCACACACATCTGGAATTCATTTGCAGTGGCTGGTGCACCTATATTTTCTCTCTTTCTATCTGCCTATTTCTCTTTCTCTCTCTCTCAAATAAATAAATATAAATAAATTATTTTAAAAATCAGAGATGAAAATAACATATTACAATGGGTTTCACAGAAATACAAAGGGTCATTATAAGAACAACATGCCATTATATTGGAAAGTTTACAAGAAATGGATGAATTTCTAAACACATATAACTCAACAGTATTGAACCACAAGAAAACACAGGAGGCTTGAATAAACCAGAAACAAGAAAGAAGAATGAACCCAAACTTAAAAAGTCTCCCAACAAAGAAAAGCTTGGGAGGAGATAGATTCAGTACTGAATTTTGTCAAACTGTTAAAAACTAATACTAACTATTCTTAAAGTATTCAAAAAATGGATCAATAGTGAACTCTTCCAAACTCATTTGATGAAGCCAATGCTACCCCAAAGCCCCAGACAGGACACAACAAAAAAAAGAAAATTAACACTTATGGAAAACATAGATGCAGAAATCCTCTATATAATGAAATATCAAAATTATTCAATATAATATTATCAAACAAATCCAGTTGCATGTATAAACATCAAGTGGAATTTACTCCAAGAGTACAAGGACAGTTTAATGTATTCATATCAATAATCAATTCATTACTGCAACACAATGAAGGATGAAAGCCATATAATTATCTCAATAAATGCAGAAAAATAATAATAACACTTTATATGGCTTCATGATGAAAACCTCAACAAATTTGGTATAACAGGAATGTACCTAAATGCATATAAGTATAAGCTAAATTCATAACCAACAATATTTGGGTGGGGAATAGCTGAAAATGTTTCCTTTAGAACCTGGAATAAGACAAAGGTATTTACCTTAACTACTTATACAAACACACACACACACACACACACACACACACTTATATACACTGTGCTTGGAGTCTTAGAGCAATTACACAACCAAAAGACATAAAGGCATTCAGCTAGGAAAAGAAGAAGTCAAATTATTCTTCATGTCAAATAAGAGAATTCCATACATAGAAAAGCCTCAAGACTTCCCCCAAAGCATACTGAGAGTGATAAATAAATTCAGGAAAGTTGTCTGATATGAAGTAAACATGTGACAATAGGTAGCATTTATATATACTAATAAAAACTTGTTAAGAATTAAATCAATAAAACAATACCATTCATGGTAGCTACAAGAAAATAAAGTATGTAAGAGTAAACTTAATAAAGGTAGTGAATGACTTCTATAATAAATTAGAAAATACCATTTAAAGAATTTGAACATCTCTCTCTCTCTCTCTCTCTCTCTCTCTCTCTCTCTCTCTCTCTCTCTCTCTCTCACGTGTCACTCACATGCAATGGAAAGATCTCCCATGTTAATGGACTGAAAGAATATTCTTTACACACACACACACACACACACACGCACACACACTTTCCCCTAATCTAATCTTCCAAGTGAATGTTCACAATGGCCTCTTAAAGGTAGGGATCTGCATGATCTCTGAAGAAGGGCTTAAACCCTTTCTGGACCTCAGGGCTAGAAATACCATAAGAGGAGAGGAAAGAGCAACAAAATACTGCTGAGAAGTTACCGCCTGATCTTTCTGTCCTTTTGCTTCTCAATGAGAGTGGAGAGGCTTTATGGGTAAAAGGCCACATATACGGCTGGGAAGATGCTTAGTTGGTAAAGTGCTTACCCTGAAATTACAAGGATCTGTGTTTGAACACCAGACCTCACAGTGGAGCACACTTGGCATCCCAGTGCTCAGGAGGTAGAGACAGGCTGACTCTTGAGCCTCACTGGTCAGATCCTTGAATCTTCAGGCCACCAAAAAAGTGAGACAGTGTTCCTGAGGAACAACACTTGAGGGTGTCCTCTTGCTTCCACACTTACATGCATGCTCACCCACCCACATACACAAACACACACACCCTGACACCATGAACATACACCCCCACACATACATCATACGTACACATACCAAAGAAGCCACACATGTTCCCATCTGTGAACAGTGCACAGCAGATTCCATACATCAGTGGAAACAAAAACAATGATAGCCCCTTCTCACCTGGAAAAGGTCATGGGTAGGAGACTACCAAGGGACACTAAGAGAAGGTATGGTGGCCAAAGTCAAGCGGAGTACATAGTGGAAGCATGGGGATGGGTGTCAGTGCACATAAGGCCTGAGGAATGTCTTCCACAGGGAAGAAGTCATGTTTTCTCCTGGGTATCAGGTGCACTCAGAGGACAGACAGTTCCCCCTCCTTTAGGACTCCTGGAAGTCTGACCTCAGGACACTGGGAGCCATTTTCCCTTTGGATAAAGCTGTGGTGAATCACTGGCACACACTCCTGTAATGGTAAGGCCAATGTTATGTCTCAGATGGTTGGTATGCTATGCTGAGGCAGAAAATACAAGAAAAGCTTTGTGGGAGAATAGCAAGGGCCAGAATTCTCCTTCAATTTCATTTACCATTTGTTTAACCTACTTCTAAACAAGAGTTTTCCTTGAATGCTAACTATATATTCTGTACAAGTGAGAGGTGGAGGTAGAAAGCAATCCTTTTGTTGAGCTGTACATTTCTAGTTTATGGTGGAAAATGAATGGCACTCCTGAGCATTAATTTCTCCTTCCTATTCTTTTAGGCCTTGTCCTTACAGAGCACCCACAGGACATTGCTTTAATTTACCACTAATTCCCAATTCTGGCTGTGAAATGATGTCTGGCCTCCTGAGGCCCACAACCTGGACCTTTCTGACACAAAATTTAGTGCCATTAGTGTGAGGGAGAACCCCATGAGGATGTCTTTGAAAGCCCGGACACCAATTCAGCAGGGTGCAGGGACAAACACTGCCTGAGGAGACACACAGCTAATTTGTGAGGTGTGCCTCATAAATCTCCTCACAAGTGATGCACAGTGACTGCTAGAGGATGGCAAGTGAGCGAGGGAGGTGGGTTGCTGGTTGCCTGCCGAGCTTGTGGGTTTTGTTCAGAGGTGGAATTGGGATGCGAGTGGAGTGGGAGGGATGAGTCGTTTTGAGGGTGATGCGCCCCTGTGAAAGCCATCACTATCTCCCAGGGTCTTCACATCTCCACTCTGCTATAGTACTGCCCCACCTCGGGACAGTAACATTCAGGTGCAATGTCTGGCTGTGACTGTCCAGGTGATCAGTGGGAAGGGATGGAGGCTGTGTCCCAGGTGGGTACTGTGCTTAATTAGGACCAGCTAGGCCCACCATAGTCTCCTAGGTACTAACAGAGTTTATCACAGAACATGAGGGTGCTGGGGCCCTTGAGTATGCTATGGCGGTGTTTATTCTGTGCTCTGTCTTGCAGGACTGTTTTGTAGTACCAAGGGATTCCATTTCACCATTACATTCCATGGAGTCTTGTCTCTTCTAGCACCACAGTCTTAGTATTTGAGTTCCATATTTCATTATAAGCATGATGTACCAAAGTCTCGAAAATACATTTTGATAAGAAAATGGCTGCACCTGATGTTGGCTGATCACTCGGCCAGTACTCTCAAGCAACTTCTGGCTATATGGGAAGTAATGGGGAGACCCAGGAGAGAAGGATGCCAGTTTCTTCCCTTGAGGCTCAGAGTGGCTGGAGGAAAAATATGACTGATGAATGTATGATACTGAACAACATACATTTACGGTGATATTATTCGTGGTAGGGAAGTCCAAGAGTGGGTGACCAGCTGTGGACCTGAAGAAGCTTGAGCCCAGAGAAGCATCTGGAATGACACCCAGGCCATAAAACCTGTCAGGACAAAGGCTGGTTCTAAAAGCAATAAATTAAAAAAAAATACAAAGGTTAGGACAAGAGGAAAAAGGTAGGTGGTAGTTTTCAATTCAGAGATGCAGGAGCTGAATTGGCCATTGCACACAAAGGCTGTTTACCTGAATCCCAGCTCAGAAACTGCGGCAAAAAATGCTGTGAACCACTGAAGAGAATTACAGTGACTTGTTATCTGATGCCAAAGAATTCCTGCTTTTTGCCATCTAGTCTCACATTGTGGTTGTGTTTCCCAAGAAGGAGCCCTTATCTTTCAGTGTAGACTTTTCAGAGTAAATACAGAACAATTTTAGCCACAATGATATAGTCTATGCGATTTCTTTCCATCTAACCTGGAAGGGAAGGTGTGAGGTATAGGGGAAGCAAGACTTCTGTGAAGTCATGGCTTTTGAGTTGGTGACAGGACACAATGGTCATGACATTACATACCACCTTTGTGTATGATCTGCATTGTTCATATCCAGAAACACTGATTGGGGCAGTTGAAGGGTGAAGCAGAGTGTGTGCAATAGCCACAAGTGGAAGATGGACTTGAGAGCTGCAGGCCACGACCCAGTGGTTAGGCTGGGAGGCAGAGCAGAGAAACAAGGCTGAACTGAGATGGACGAGGAGAAACATGTTGTAACATTATCCTAAAGTGCTCAGGGAACAAAAAGCTAGAGGCTTCCTAGGTATAGGGGGGGGGGGGAAGAAATTTGCTTCTATAATAATAATAATAATAAAAAACAGAGTGAGCACCAGTCTCAATAACACATTCCCTTAGATAAGTAGAGAGAACAGTTTTATAATTCCATATTATCAATTACCATTATTCCTACATGTGTATATATGCTTGTATGCACATGGGGGCATGTGTGTGCACTGCATATAGAAGCTAGACATCAAATGTCTTCCTCAATCACTCTCCATCTTATGGCTTGAGACAAGGTCTCACTTGAACCTGGAGTTCGCTGACTCGGTTAGTCTAGCTAGCCAGTTTGCCCTGGGGATCCTCTTGTTTCTGCCTCCAAATCACTGAGATTACAGTTGGGTCACCATACCTACCTGACATTTACACAGGTAATGGGGATCCAAACTAAGATATTCACTGCCAGTGCTTTAAGAACTGAATCATCTCCCCAGCCTGACATTTGGATATTATTAAGACTTTCCAACTACAAGAAAAATTGAATCTTCTTCCTCCACTGTAAAAGCAATAATACATCCAACTACTAATTTGTCTCTTTGAATAAATCTGTTTATACAAGCAATTTGATCAGCATCGCCTTTCAAAACAACCCATGAGCCTTGGATGATGTACTAGGAGGAGAGCTGCTGAGAGCCTCTGTCAGATTCCAGTTGCTCTTCTATACCATTAATTGGCCACCTGATGACTCAGCTGGTGTTTAGCATCTTTACTCATTGTTCTAGAAGAGTTTCTCTAAGCCAGACCAAGCGCTTGTTCTGACAGCAGAGGGATTCGTGGATTAGATACGTAATACATGTGCCTAAGGAAAACCAGAGCTTTCCAGGTTATGCTAATGGTATACTACTGGCTGGCAAGAGCTTCTGAGGTAGACTCAGGCTTGGCAGTGTCTCCTAAGGCTGAGGACACCCCTGGTGCTTTGGGTGACAGTGCAATTACGGAGGTACAGAGGGAAATTATGTAAAATGTAGAGCTCCATAGTCCTCCAGCTCCCACCAGTCATTGCCTGTGATGTGCTTTTGCCTTTGATGGATTCCTCTCATCCACACACCAGAGGACAGGTGCCTTAAAGCAGCAGGCCCACTCTAATGAGAACAAGCATGGATATGAGCTGAAATATTTATGTTACTGTTACTAAGTCTCCTTGGAGGCACTGAGGGATGGCCCCCATATTTGTAGTGATGGTTCAAAGGAGTGAGGATGGCCCAAAGTCATCTGTGAAAGTTTCCTCATAATTCCATGGTGGCTTTGTTCACAGGAGCCAACACAGGTAATCAACATGATGCTCACCAGTGAGTTAGCAGATAAAGACAGGGATGCATGCACCATACGGCATGGAAAATATTTGGCTTCAACAGAAAGTCCTATCATTTACTACAGGGATGAACCTTGAGGACACTAAATTCAGTGCAATTAAAAAAAAAATCACATTCCTTTTCATATGGAAGCTCAAAAACTTGAATTCACAGAAGCCAAGAGAAGAAAGGTGGTGACCAGGGGCCACACTGAGCACTGGGGAGATACTGGTCAAAGGATACAAGACTTCAATTACACAGGAACAGTAAACAGGTCAGAGAGATCTACTATACAACATAGTAAATTTAGTTAAACTTGTATTGTATAACTTAGAAATTATAAACAACACCCTGCCATGGAGAGGGGAAGGACTTTGGGGGGTCCACCCCTCGAGGATTTATATGCTGTTAAGGGTTGATGGGTTGTGGCAGAGATACTTTCTTCAGTGGTGTAGCCATTGGTAGGGTGCACATGCTCCTGGCAACAAACTTGAATGTAATCACTGGGTCACACACACAAAAATACATGAAGGTAGAAATGGTGCTAAATTGAGAAGAGGAAGAGGAGCAGTGAGAGGTAAATAGAAAAGAACAATAGCAGGGGCAAATATGATCCAAATGCACTTTATACATCTATAAAAATTGTTATAATGAAACCTATTATTATATGTAATTTATATATACCAAAATTAAAAAATATATATATATAGTATGGTAAGCTAGGCATGGTGGAACATGCCCCTATATTCCAAGCATTTGGGTGGCTGTGCCAGGAGGATTGCCATGAGTTCAAGTTCAGCTTAGAATATAGGCTAAGCTCAAGATCAATCTAGACTACAAAGACTGCCTTAAAAAACCAAAACCAAATAAATAACAGCAGGGTAACTATTGGTTACAATAAGGTGTAACTAGAAAAGAAATAACAGCAGCAACAAAAAAGCTGGAATGTTCCCATAGAAATACCTGACATCTGAAGTGTTTATTACCCTGATTGGCTCATCACACACAGTGGATATATATCAAATGATCACACTGTGTAAATAAAGATGTAAAAATTTTGTCTTAATAAGAAAGTTCTCAAGACAGTAGGCTCTAGGGACTCTAACCACAAACATACAAGTATGTGAAGCCTATGCCAGCTTGATTTGGATATCCTAAGAGGTATCGTTGACATCCCAAAGTGCCATGTTGCACCTTGTATATTTAATATAATTCATTTTGTCAGTTATAAATTATGACAACTGATGTGACCCGTGGGATGAGAACCTGTCACCTGGGACCTTACCTGGAGGTAGTGGCATGGCCGCAAGGAAGGTTTGATTTCTGGGTGGACCAGAGGCTTGTCCAAGTTCAGGGAGCTCTTGCGGTAGGCCTCCTTGGCCTGGCTCACTGTGAGCGTGGACCAGGAGCTGCGCTTCATGTACTTAGCATCGGGTGTTAGGGCCAAGCTCTCACAGGCTGAACACTTGACATCATTGTTGCTTTTGGAAGTCTTCAGTGAGAGGTCCCCAAAGGGGCTCTGCAGCGCCTCTGGGTAGCAGTGGGAGATGTGGTCCACGTGGTGCCGGTTAACCACGCTGGGTGTCCGGTATGTACTGTCACTGTCCAGGTTGTCATCAGAGCTCCACCAGCTGCTCATGCCAGACTTATGCTTGCTCTCCGGCTTCCGTTCCTTGCTTTTACTCCTTTTGCTGTGTTTAGAGTGGTGGCTATTGTGGTGGTCATCCACTCGACTGTCACCCTTGGTCCCATTGACATTACTCTTGGAAGAACCTTCCAAAGAGTGTGACTTGGTGAAGAGCTTCTGGACAGAGTGGACCAGGTGTCGGATTCTGCCCGGGCTCTCGCTACGCTGCTCAGTGGCAGCTGAGGCCCTCTGGTACTGCAGCGTGTGGAAACCGTCCCGGTGTAGGGGAAGCTGCTTCTCAAACTGGTCCAGAAGGTTGGCAGGGATGCGGTTCACTTTCGTACTGGCATGAGACATGGCACAGTCATCCCTCGTGTCATAGTGCGAGCTGTAATGCATCCTGGGGAAGGTGCTACTGGACACGTGGTCGCCCAGCATTACAGGCATCATCATGCACTCCGAGTGGACAGAGCTCCTGGGGGAGCAGCGGTGGTGGTCCATTGGGCAGCTCTCAGCCGGGCTGAGCAGGTAGGGCTGCCGTACATCTGGCCCATGGTGTACATGGTCATGGGGGTGCTCGCAATCATCAGGAGGTGACAGGCCACATGTATGGCCAGCACATATCTGAGGCTGATTCCTGCTTCCTGATAACCCTTTCATGTTCCTGGGTGCAGGTGAGTACCTTTCCTCATTGAAGTGCTGTGTTGGAGACCATGAGTACTGCTGGTCTGTTGACAAAACAGAAATGGTGTTTAGTACCCAGTGAGACATTGGGAGCACCTTGTGAGAACAGGGAACACATTCAATGTCACAGCAGTCACCTTTCAGTAGCCAGCACCTGGCTTTGGAGTGATAGTTTGAGTTTGGTTTATACCAAATGATGATCTACAGTGACAAATATCGATGTCTGGTAGGTTCATTGGATTGGGGACTGGGGAGATATCTCAGCTGGCAAAAGTGCTTGCTTTGCAAGTAGAAGACCTGAATTTGATCCTCAATACCTAAGTGAATGTGATGTGTATGGTGCATGCTTATAATTCTGTTGCTGGAATGGCAGACTCAGGAGGGTCTCTGGAGCTTGCTGGCCAGCTAGCCTAACGTATTGAGTGAGTTCCAAGCCAGTGAGAATCCTGAATCAAAAACAGGAGGATGGGGGCTGGAGAGATGGCTTAGTGGTTAAGCGTTTGCCTGTGAAGCCTAAGGACCCCAGTTCGAGGCTCGGTTCCCCAGGTCCCACGTTAGCCAGATGCACAAGGGGGTGCACGCATCTGGAGTTCGTTTGCAGAGGCTGGAAGCCCTGGCGCGCCCATTCTCTCTCTCTCCCTCTATCTGTCTTTCTCTCTGTGTCTGTCACTCTCAAATAAATAAATAAAAATTTAAAAAAAAAAACAGGAGGATGGCATACCTGAGGAATAACATTCAAGGTTGACCTCTGGCCTATACATGCACACATACAAATGTGCACACATATCCTCACATATACATGCACCCACATATATATGAACACACACTTTTCTCACACACACTCACAGATACATGCCAAACAAAATTAGGGGAACATTCTAGCTGTAGCTTAATTAGATTTGAGTATTTTGGTTTAGCTTCAAAAACTTGAAAACCAACATCTGGCATTTAGTTGGTAACACTTCCTGGTGAGCTAATATATTACAACTAATGTATTAATCATGAGGTGGCATGTCTATGCCACATGCTCCATGCAGGTAAATAATGGAGATGGCTCTTTCCTTCTCAACACTGTATGGTTCCAGATCATGGAGGGAGAAAGGTCTATTTAGGGGATTACTATGACTCCATTCTTCCCCAAGGAAAGATGCTATTCTTGTGGGTGACATGGCTAGAAACCATCAGGCAACTTCACAGTCTATCAGCCCATGTATTGGTGCATTCTATGAGGCATCCATTCCACCTGTGTTCCTGAGTGGCTACTGTCTGGGTCACTTCTGCCTCATGCTCAGAATTCTGTGAAACATGTGCCACCACAGTGGTCTGTCTGCCATTCCTGAAACACCACCAAGGGTATTCATTATACTCCACTCCCCAGGGGTCCTGGTGTTCCTCTTAGCTGACTTTGCATCAGGTCTCAGGTCAACTCCACTTTGCTGTATGCAACCCAAAAACTGAGACCCTGACAGGAAAGAGAAATAATCTTTGTCAAGAGGCTGAACACAGTTAGGACAGTTTTTGTCCATCCCTTCCCCTGGGGCACACCTCAGTTCAGGTTATCTGTCACTCCCATCCCAACTGCCCCTTGTCTCCATGGTCATCCCTCTTTCCCTCCCTTGACTCTTCTCACACCACCATATCCTCCCATTTTGTAATCATGGCTGGTAAGGCACTTTGGAGCTCCAGGAGCCACCATCCAGTGCCCCAACAATGTGCATGTGGACACCAGAAAGAAGGAGAGACATGCTGGCTGCTTCCTGCGTCTTGCCCAACTTGCCGTGTCACAGGTATAAGGAAATCATTGGCATTTGGGATAATATTTTTTTAGTGACCAGGCCAATGACTAGGCTCAAAATGTCCCATGTCGAGTTCAGATGTAGAAATATGTGACAGCCCCTGAGAAGCATGAGGGACCGCCATGGAAGATGATTTTTAAAGAAATCTCAGGAGATGGACACAAAGCAGCTGTCCATATTTTTCTTAAGTGTGGCCCCCAATGCAAGGGTGAGTAGCTCCTGAGCTGCACAGAGCATTTTCTGGTTGGTGGTCTGAGATGCTCTTTCTGTCCTTCAGCAGCTCGGGTGTAGCATCTGCAGGCACCCTCTTTCTTCTGCTGTCAGTGCACAGCCACAGTGCTGATGTATCAGACAGGAGCCTTAGAGTACATCACACTTAATATAACTGAGAGTAAGGCTTCAACATAAATTCAATATTCTACGGCTAAGTAGCAAAATTATGTCCTGTAATCAGGCCGTACAGCAGCACACTGTCATTGCCCTTTTATCTTTTACTTTATTTTTCCATTAACACATAATTTAATACAGTTCTAATAGTCCTTCATATTCAAAGCAAGTCCATTACTGCTCCCCTCACATATCCTATTTTGGACTAATGTTCAGCTGGGAAGCTATGCTACAAATGTGGTCACGTCAAAGAACAGTGTGAGAGATAAAAATTTAACTGAAATAATTAAATTTGATTATGCAACATGTCTGTAGCCCAGTCTCATTTTCACTGCACAGATCTGAATTTCCTCATGTAGGCGTGGAAATGCACATCATCTTTTACAAATCTCATAAAAAACAACAAACAAGATAGTAATGGAATGCAGATAATGGCAATACTAAAAAGCATAGAGAAGACATGTGCCATAGGGCTTTTAAAAACTAAGCCTTCGCAACACATAATGAATTCTTAGGAGATATTCATGTCTCCTTGTGAAAATGAGGTAGCAAGTATAGAATGTGTAAAGTGTCTTCATTTCCTAATTTCTAGCTATTCATAACACCATTTTTGTTATTAAGAGAAAATAGCAATTACAGTTGTCATTCATTAGCATATATCTGTCTCCTGTCTCTGCAAGTTCAAAACAGAATGTAAATGTACTTTTTTACAGCTGGATTTGAAAGACGATAAGCTTATCTATTCAAAAATGTCTGCTTCAAATATGGGCACAGAACTTTCATAAACAATTGCTTGTGTTTCTGGAGTGCACTGTGCACTGAACAATATGCCATGGGTCTCATTGGGGTATCTCTCTGATTTTTTTTTTTTTTTACCAGCCCTTCCAGGGCAAAGCACTGTCACAGGCTGAAGGGACAGGTGAGGCACCCTTCCACAAACTAGTTATACTTGTCAGCATTTTTTCAGAAATTTCAACTGGATTTGTGGGATGCTGTGAATCAGCTGCCCTGGTCACTGTCAACACACCGCCTCTTTCTGTAGCAATCTTATGCTCCAATGCCATTATCCTTCCTCTGTCCCCCAGGGAGCACTGTTCACCTACTTTGTTCTAGGACTCCCTGGGCTCTGTCACTCCAGCCACCTTGTGGGACACAGGGACACAGCATAGATAGCAATTGTGTGACGTTGGCCTTGTATTCACACTGTACACATGTGAACATGGGGAACTGACTGCCCAAAGGAGTGGGTCTTCAGTGCCCTTAGAAATACCTCCCTAACACTTAACACCGAAGCATACATTCTGTGTCCTGAGAGCTGTGAACATTGTTGAAAGCAATCTGCGATAATCTAGATGTACAGGAGGATATCTAAAACCCATGGGTTAGAAGCCTTCACATAGCTAACTAGAAATGCCCTCAAACATAACCCATATTCTACTCAATCTTTATCAACCAGTTGGCTACCTTGTAGAAACTCAAAACAAATCCTCAAATTCATACATGTAGAAAAAGAAAAACAAAACCTAAGTCAACAGAAAGTTAGAGTGTAGATAAATGAAATGGTGAAAAGAAAGAGGATCCACAAAACAAAGTGTGTGTGCATGCACATGTGATACTGATGGTTAAACCTGGGACTCCATGCATGCTAGGCAAGTTCTTTACCACTGAGATACATCATCAGCTAAAAGTTGATTCTTTTTTTAAGAGTTTATTTTTATTTATTTATTTATTTATTAGAGACAGAGAGAGGGAGAGAGAGAGAGAGAGTAAGAATGAGCACACCAGAGCCTCTAGTTCTTGCAAATGAACTCAAGATGCATGAGCCACTATGTGCATCTGGCTTATGTGGGACCTAGAGAATTGAACCGGGATCCTTGGGCTTTGCAAGCATGTGTCTTAACTGCAAAGCCATCTCTCCAGCCTGATTCTTTTTTTTTTGTTTTTAGAGACATGCTTCAATAAAAATGCAAATATAAATTTACAAATAGTTATAAACATTCCATTTCAATGCTTACAATGCATTAAAACACAGTTCATGCCATTGACAGAGCAGTAAAATTGGGCATGTGAGCATGTTGCTGCCAAGAGGCATGGCATGCAGGTATGTGTCCTTGGGCAGAATGCAATGATGGACTGGGAAAATCAAAGAAGAGTTTACCAATTGATCACTTGGATATTATGAATGAGCAGCTATTTTAATATTTTATTTATTTATGAATGAGAGATGGTGGGAGAAAGAGGCAGCAAAAGAGAAAGAATGGGTGCACCAGCCACTGCAAAAAAAAAAAATAAATAAAACAGCTCTAGATGCATGCATCACCTTGTGCATCTGGCTTACATGGGTATTGGGGAATTGAACCTGGGTCCTTAGGCTTTGCAGGCAAGTTCCTTAAACGCTAAGCCATCTCTCCAGTCTGAGTAGCTATTTTAATGTATCAAAATGCCTTAAACTCCCCTCTCTCCTTCCTTGTTCATTTCTACCCTGACACATAGGCATGCATACACTACCATATATAACCTTGCATACATACATATACTCCTACTCCTATATCCACACTGAACCACTGGTGCAAGTATATAACCACACATGCATGCTTATGTGTGCATGCACTAACACATGTATACACATGAGCCCTTATATAAACACTTTTTCATGTGTACATATATACACACACATGCAAGATGCCAGACTGAGCTGAAGTAGAAAGTCAAAGGTTAAACCAGACTGCCAGGGTTAGGTCAACTCCATCACTAACCAGCTGGCTACATCGCCTTGGGCAACTAACTCCCTGAGGATTCCTGTGCTATTGTCTTCTACAGGCAAAATGCAGGTAGTCCTTATGTCTGCCTTTTAGAGTCATCTGAACAACAACTAAAGGAATTTAGGTACACATTTTAGGCCATACCCTTCCTGCAGTAAATAAGCACATAACAAAAAATGGTGATTGTTATTTTTAAACTGCTTTCATATCTCCTACTTAGCCTGGCCAGTATCTCATACAGAAGAAATTAGTTCAACTGAGTCAAATGTATATTAGGAACTGGAATAAAAATAAAAAGATATAGGAAAATTGAGAGAGAAGTGGCAGAGAACTGGCAGAGAAAGGACTGGGTAATTGTACAAAAGAGGAAGGAATGCCAAATAGAATAAGTTTCTAATAGTGAAACTGCCAAGCACAGTAAGAAAAGGGCTTGTCTGGACAGTATGTCTCTTGAGAGCATTTGTGTGGGCTGGCACTGCCATGCTGAGACCCCTTGGATCAATCCCTGGCTTGCCACATCTGTCTTCAGCAGCTTGCATAAGACTGGCACTTCTCAGCATGCTGCCCTAGCTGGAGAGAATCCCACACAGTTCTCCTGCTGCTCTATGTCCTCTTACTAAAGTGGACAGAAAGAACCCCATTCATAAGGCACATGTGTGATGAATGTCTCAAGATAACCAAAATTTACTGCTTTTGATAAAAATCAAACCCATTGCATGCCATTCACCTATGCACATGCAGACAGTAGTTCTGGATATGTGAGTGCCAGGCCCACCTTCTCACCACCAGGAGTAGTGAACCCTGTGGCCATCCTCTACTCTCCAGGCTGACACTTAGGGACAATAACAGGCCCCTGCTCCATACCTGATGAGGCCAAAGGGAAGCTTCCATGATCGTGGGTAGATAGGAGAGAACACACTCTTTCTTGAGTGATGGGAACTCTAGGCATTCAGTGAAAGAGTGCATTGGGGTAACAGCAGGCACAGAACAATCCATGGCTGTGGAAGAGGCCAGGTCTAAGGACATAACAAGGACATGAGCCATATCTCCAGCCTGCAACAACTCTGCATAGGTCATAGGTATGCACAGAAAGACATGCTGAGCCTCTATTTGCTACAGGTAAACACAGAGATAGGACTGACTCCTTTCATTCCTCAGGGAACTCAACCTTCCTTACTGATGGTGACTATCTCCTATAACCAAAAAGAGCTTAGAAGATGAGCACTTGGGGGGTGGGAGACGCATGCTCAAGAAGATGGAGTCCACTGGGAAACTTAGAAAAGGAATTGACCTAAAAGAGGTTCCATCTGGCTCACCACAATCTGGCTAATACTTAGGAGTTCATTAATCCTTTCCACATATTTTATTGTGTAATACACATGCTGTACATGCACGTGTGCACACACTAGTAAATCGTCTTGGTTCTTTGACAAACAAAATCAATAGCAGAATCAATAATTTACAATATATATACATAGCTTAAAGAAAAAGGTCCTCACTGATTCCCCTATATCAAAACCACGATGTAAAAGAAAACTTGCAAGTAGATATCTCTTGTAGAAGCTAGAGTTTGTGATTCTAAGCTCAGGTGTTCAACTTGTCAGCTCTATCTCAAAATTTCTTTGTGGTTTTCTATTGAGCAGTGTGGTGAGTGCACTTGCATCTTAACTGCACTTAATTACCAAATGAAATCTTATTTATGGGCTTAATAGGTAGCTTTTAAACAGATCTTCATCACACCATTAAAAACAATGGTTTCCAAAGCACAAAAGAGAAGTGCTACTCACTGAAAACCTGGTGCCATTATTCTTGAGGTCAAAAGGTCAGGACTAATTCTCTGTACTGGAAAATCTACTCTATTAAATGGAAGTTTGGCTTCACAAATGCCGTAATTATTTTGCAAATATTTTTCCAACTGAATTTCTTTCAGTACAAATCAGAGGCTTCTTAGCTTAAACCCATTAGTCTTCTCTCATCCTTTTACATAGGTTTTGGTGATTATCTTACATATTTGCTATGGGTGTGTGTCTGTATGCTGTATGTATGTATAGTGTATGCATCTGTGTTTGCAGATTCATGTGGCCCAATGCACATATGTTCAGAGGCCAGAGGAAAACTTTGGGTGTCTTCCCCTATTGCTCTTCTTTACTGTCTTCTCCAGATAGAGTTTCTTACTGCAACCAGAGCTGCCATTTTTCTAGACAGACTGTGCGGTGGTTCAGATATAAAAGTTCTCCAAATAGCCTTATGTTTTCAAATACTTAATCTCTAGTTGGTGGTACTGTTTGGGAAGTTTGTGGAGCCTTTGAGAGATGGAGCCTTGCTGGAGGAAGTATATATCTAGGTGTGGGTTTTAGGGTGCTATGTCCCAGCCCCGCCTTGCCATAATCAAATCCGTCTTGCTACTTCTTCCCTGCTGATATGAAGATGTGATGCCTAGCTTCTCTACTTCTGTCATGTTTTTCCAACCATAATGAAACTTCCCATCAAAACTAGAAGCAAAAATAAGCTCTTTTTTTTTTCCTACAAGTTGCTCTGGTTGAGTATTTTGTCCCAGTAACAAATTAGTAATTGCTATACACTGGTTGATCAGTGAGCCCCAGCCATTTTCCCATTTCTGTGCCCTATAGCACTAAGGTTATATGGAGGTGTGACAATACCCAGTTTTCTTTTTTTGGTGTTGTTGTTTTTTTTGATTTTTTGAGGTAGGGTCTCACTCTGGCCCAGGCTGACCTGGAATTCACTATGTAGTCTCAGGGTGGCCTCAAACTCATGGCGATCCTCCTACCTCTTCCTCCCAAGTGCTGGGATTAAAGGCATGCACCACCACGCCTGGCAATACCCAGGTTTTTATGTGGGAGAGAACTCATGCTGGCCAAGGCCTTCTCAGGCTTGTGTAGTAAGTGCTACTACCCAGTGAGCCATCTCCTATCTCATGTTTTACGTTTTACTTCCAGAATCTAGCAGTACAAGAGGGTGGCTTTTAAGACATTTAACATTGAGACTTATTTCATGAGCAAAAGAAATTTGGAACTTTATAAGGAGGTGACACTATCTCATTTTATAAACTTCAAATTTTAAGTCAACTTTAAATTTGAAGATGACAGACTCACAGTGTAGCACATAGTATAAACAATGTGGTTTGAAGTCAAGGCTGAACCCTCATCAGAAAGTATGCAGAACTATTTTTGAACAATGCACAATACATTTTCAGGGACCACAAATTCTCTCACTTAACCCACTAATAATTAGAAGGCATCAATGTGGATTCATGTATTACAATCATTGCTGTTCTTGGTATCCATGACTAACAAAGTGCTTTAATAAGGGAAGTTTCTTTGGGGAGAATGCCTTCCTTGGGGCTCTTGCCAGGAATCCAACTAACTTATCTGGAAAATTTTATGTACACGAGGTAAAGAGAGGTGCACATCTGCCAAAGGTTCATGCTTGGGTGATAGCAAACCTGTTGTAGATACTTCATATGCCAAGGAAGAGGACAGAATGTCACATAGAATAGTGCACATAGAAGGCTACCTTCAATGCTTCAAGTATGGCTTGGAGTTCTCTTCTAGAAAGATTCAATTTGAAATCTGACACCTTGAAAACCTTGAAAGCATCTCAATATAGCTGAGCCTTTTTTAAAAACTCATCTATCAGAGGTTAGAAACTTGCCCCCATGGACCATTTTCTCCTGTCTGCCCATTTTTGAAAAATCTACTATAAATTGAGGTCAAAATATTTCTGCACATTTTTAGAGTAAAACCAATATATTAAAAATTACAGTGAGCTATGGGGCCATTACCTGGTAAAGTATGAATCTCTTATTACTTGAGGGCACTTGTAAATTAGTGTGACCTGGGAAATGAATTAGGCAAAAATCTTAGGCTTTGTAAAAATGTTCATACCCTTTGGCAAGGCAATTAGAGTTATTCTATGTAAAAATGCCCTTAAAGGAAAAAAAATCACTTTGCAAAGGGTGTTTCAGGTAATATTAAGAAACCAATCTTACCTTATTTGTTTATACAACATCATCATCTGAAAAGGATTGGATGTGATTTTGCAAATGCTAATGAGAAACTAAGGTAAGGTAAATTAAGAGAAAAAACATTAAGATGTTGTTAGGTTAAAGCAAGAGAAATCTGGAGAGAGTTTGCACCAAGCAAGATCCAAGGCTTGGATTTCATACAGCTTCATATTTTATCTTTTTCTAGTGCTGTATGTGAAATGAAACACAAAACCAGGTGTATCTACTGCTCAAGAGGTGGTCAGAAAAATACATTTTCAAAATCAAAGAGGAATTTTCCTCATAGGGAATATTAGACTTGGACTTGAGAGATGGCTTAGCAGTTAAGGTGTTTGCCTGTGAAGCCTAAGAACCCAGGTTCAATTCCCCAGTATCCACATAAGCCAGATGCACAAGGTGGCATGTGCTGGAGTTCATTTGCAGTGGCTAGAGGCTCTGGTATGCTAATTCTTTCTCTCTCCCTTCTCTCTCCCTCTCTCTGTCTCTAATAAATAAATTAAAATTTAAAAAAACAAGGCAAGCCTTTCTACTTTGCTTGGGTCTTGGGTCTTGTGTCACCCCACCATTCATTCTGCCATTGCTAAAAGTGAGTTGTGGGTGGTATGATCAGTGACTAGAGTTAACTGCCCTGTTTGAAGAAACTATGGACAACATCCTTGTAGTTCTGAAGCCAACCAGCAGTAATCCAGTTAAACATTCAAAAAAAAAAAAAAATCCAGCTAAGATAGAAAGCGATTAACCTCCATCAAATAATACATAGATTTGAGTTCTGAACACTTGACTTTGGAGTTAATTTTTTTTAACACGTATAAAGGTGCAACTTGAACAGGAATCCTCTTAGCTCTAGAAGCAAACAATGAACCCTTCAAGGGTGCTGAACAGTGACTCATAATCAAAGAGCTTTATAAAAAAAAAATCTGACTACATTGAGGATACTTTTGCATAGAATAATTACTGAAGCAATGTAAAAGGAAAATGACAAATGAAGGGAATGGTTTGTTACCTAAATCACCCACCCAGTGCCAAACTCCCCCAAAGCTACCAAGAAACAAGAGTTCATCAAATGAAAAGGGGTGGGGCCAGGCAAAGGGCATGAAAGAGAGCTCACAGAACACATGATATTAATGGCCTGTGAATGCTGCAATGATGCTTCCCCAACTCAGGACTTATCAAACACAAGGGCCCTGTGCCTGACAGATGCCCAGCTCTGTTGCTCTAGGGTAAAGGCTGTAGGAAACAGCAAACTGGCAGGGCAGCTACCTAATTTTCCACAGAGGCATCAATGCACCAAGGAGACAAGAGTATTTTTTAGGGGAAGAGCTCTAGGACCCACTAGGTAGTGAACAGTGGCAGGCCACTCACACTATGCTAATGAGGAAATTGGTTTGTGTTGCTTGTGTTTGCATGAAGAAACAAGGACTGGATGTCCAGGGCGTAGTCTGAAGGGTAGCATATAGATTGGCCAGGGTTGGAGGGAAATATCTCAGTTTTAGCCTTCCAGTGCATTTAAGTATAATCTCCATTGAAAATGAACAGCAGAAAAGAAAGAGAAATGGCTTGGTATTCTACCCAAAGGAAGATGGGATCTTGGACTTTTGCTGTCTCCTGTTGTGCGAATTTGTCCTCTGGGAACATTTATATGACATCATTTTGAAATCAGAGCAGCTGTATGAGACCCTTAGAAGATGAGGCCTACTAACATTCCCTGATAGAAGGGAGGACATCAGACCCTCACCTGAGGACCCAGGTTCATGTGCCCCTGCTCCAGCTGCACATGGGCCTCGGGAATGCTATAGTATTTAGGAAGTGGAAGATGTATGAGGTTGGGTATTCTGGGATGCAGCTTCATGAGTTACTATCCATGCTAGGGTGGGCTTTTTTTTGGTGTGGCAGCCATCCAAGTTGAAAGTAACTCCTCATTCTATTCTCCTATATATAACCCTAACAAATTCATTGGTTTTCCAAGGTGGACTTGGATGGTATCATTTCTTTGGTCAGTTGGTGTCCCATATGGGGCTAATATGCAGTTCTATGTCTCCCCAGGAAAAGTTATACCATACTTCCTGAACCCCAGCTACATGTCCCTCTGACCTTTCTCTTCCCCCAAATGGTCATAAATATAACATCATCCTGCTTGGGTACTCATAGACAACTTTTTTTTATTCCAGTTTGCACCTTAGCTACCTAGATTGCTGTTTTCACCCGAGCCCCCTTTGCTCAACGCCTGACACAGTCACTGTTTGGGAGACTGGGATGTAGACACCTGGAGTGGGACCTTAATCTGTTCAACACATGGTCTTCACACTGTTGTGTCTTTCTTCTCATTCCTCAAGCCATTTCTGAGTGTAGATATCACAGAGCTTACCTCTCACCCTGATGCTCTCCCCTCATTCATCCTGAGGACGATTCATTTGAAGGTGACCTAATCACTGCTACACAGACTTGGCCCAAAGAATTCCCCTATGATTTTTAAGCACATTTGTCAGGTGTAATAGCTGTCTGAGTCTGGCAGAACACAGGGAGAACTTCCTGATTTCAGGAGCAGGGGGAAGCTGTGGGGAAGGAGGCTCCTCCATCACGCATAGCCCTCGTGGTTTTTGTTAGCTCCCTGCTGCTGTGGACAGCTGAGACATTGTCCTTTACAGTTTGCAATGGTGTAGGTTGCTGATACCCCACAGGAAGGATGGACTCCAGGGACTTGCTACAGAGGTTGCAATCCCAAATGTCCTACATTTCTAAAGGAAGTGGTTGGACCCTCATGAGTCATTCTTAGCTTTGTGTAAAAACAATGTCCAACCAAGAAGCAAGGACAGGCAAGATGCCAGAGCTCTTCTACTTGCCCTGGGGCACACAGCTCTGTCTTCTCACAGGCAGGCAGCTGTGTGCAGAAGCCTGGCCCACACTGCCTCACTGCATACACTGATTCCACTTTTGCCCTCAAAACTGACTATACCAGGAAGAGATAGAGAAAACATGGTGGAAGAGTGTGGTGAAACAGAGGTGCATGGAGAACTATGGTGGTGTCGAGTGATTAAGAAGCCGGGTGTCTGGGGTTCTGTCTCTGAACATAAATGGAGCCTAAGTGACTTGCTGCTCAAGCAAAGGATAAAGAAGTAGGAAAGGGTTTTCTACCTGTCTTCTCACAGATTCGACTCCAGTTGTAGCATTCCAGTCTCATGCCTGCTTGGCTGCTCCAGAAATTGGGTCAACAAACCCTGTTATGCAAAATCCTGAAATCCAGGCAGAAGGAAAACCTGGAGCTACTGTGTGGAGTAATACCAACATTGGTCTGACTTTTACAAATAAGTAGACAATGTCTGCATGCATATTTGATTTTCAGGAGTAGGAAGGACATGTTGCAGGCAAAGTTGTGTGCATGCTAGGCCTTTCCACCATGAACACCATTGGTGGTTCACCTTTTTGCCACTGGTGATGGTTGATGTGTCCCATGCATATTTGCACAACTTGTTGACCTCCAGCATCTCTGAGGCAGGACCAGGTGATGCTTGTATCTGATTTACAGCCGGTATGTCATTGCTCTCAGATATGCGAAATTAGCTGAGAATAAGGGGACAGGGGCTGCAGGACACATTGACCCTCCAGCTATCCTCAGTCAATTTCTGTGTGTGTGGTGTGCATGGATATATGTATGTGTGTGTGTGTGTTCATATGGGTGAGAGTGTGGTGTGCATGTGTGTGTGTGTGTGTGTGGTGTGCATGTTCATATATATATATATTTGTGTGTGTACATATATATATGTGTTCATGTGTGTGTGAGAGTGTGGTGTGCATGTACACATGTATATGTATTCATGTGTGTGGACACACATATGTGTGCACTTGTGTGCTTATGTGCATGAAAGCCAGAAGTCAATGTTGGGAGTCTTCTCAATTTCTCCACCCTATTTATCTGAGACAGAGTCTTTGACTGAACCATTGAACCTGGAACTTACCAATTTAGCTAGTGATCCAGCAAGCCCTAGGGATTCTGTGTCCCGGCCATATCAGTTGGGCTTACTGGCATGTGCCACCACACTAAAATTTTATGTGAGTGCTGGGGATCTGAACTCAGGTCCTCAAGTTTGCACCCAGAACACTTTACTGCTGAGCCATCTCCCAAGAGCATTCAGTCATATCTTAGAAGAAGGTTGAGGAAACCTGGGTATGGAGTAAGAGTTCCTCTCATTAGTTACCAATTGTTATCCAGTGTGCATGTGTGCACAAATACACATGTGTTGGAAGATACACACGGATGAACACACACACACACACACACACACACACACACACATATATATATATATATATATATATATATATATATATATATATATATATAATTAAGACACATAATTTAAATTACTTCTAGCAGCTAAAGGTAGTATCAAGAATAAAATACCAAATATGGATCTTTTTTGATTCAGAATGACTTTGCATGTATATATCACTATATATATTTTTAAAATGAGGAAAGGCAAGTGTAAATAATTTAATAACCGAACAACTATGGCACACATCAGGGAGAAATGGACTTTAGGTGATCTGAGCTCAGTTCTGCTACAAATACCAATGGTGCCAGGAGACCTGGGTTCAAACCACAGGTCAGTCCCTCATGAGCTGATTTCTATGTGTCAAGTCACATGATTCTCTGAGAATCTATCTGAAGATACAGTAGCCACAAGTATGGTATTGTAGTGCTTAAATGCTA